>NW_028274807.1:50304265-50904682 GCF_037043125.1 Eumetopias jubatus
GGAGCAGCCAATTATATAAGGCAATTAATAACAAAAGCAAAGAAACACATTGACAACAATACAATAATAGTGGAGGACTTTAACACCCCCCTCACTGAAATGGACAGATCATCTAAGCAAAAGATTAACAAGGAAATAAAGACTTTAAATGAAACACTGGACCAAATGGACTTCACAGACATATTCAGAACATTCCATCCCAAAGCAACGGAATACACATTCTTCTCTAGTGCCCATGGAACATTCTCCAGAATAGATCACATCCTAGGTCACAAATCAGGTCTAAACTGGTACCAAAAGATTGGGATCATTCCCTGCATATTTTCAGACCACAATACTTTGAAACTAGAACTCAATCACAAGAGGAAAGTCGGAAAGAACTCAAATACATGGAGGCTAAAGAGCATCCTACTAAAGAATGAACGGGTCAACAAGGAAATTAAAGAAGAATTAAAAAATTTCATGGAAACCAATGAAAATGAAAACACAATGGTTCAAAATCTTTGGGATACAGCAAAGGCAGTCCTAAGAGGAAAGTATATAGCAATACAAGCCTTTCTCAAGAAACAAGAAAGGTCTCAAATACACAACCTAACCCTACACCTAAAGGAGCTAGAGAAAAAACAGCAAATAAAGCCTAAACCCAGCAGGAGAAGAGAAATAATAAAGATCAGAGCAGAAATCAATGAAATTTGAACCAAAAGAACAGTAGAACAGATCAATGAAACTAGGAGCTGGTTTTTTGAAAGAATTAACAAGATTGATAACCCCCTGGCCAGACTTATCAAAAAGAAAAGAGAAAAGACCCAAATCAACAAAATCTTAAATGAAAGAGGAGAGATCACAACCAACACCAAAGAAATACCAACAATTATAAGAACATATTATGAGCAACTCTATGCCAGCAAATTAGATAACCTGGAAGAAATGGGTGCATTCCTAGAGATGTATCAACTACCAAAATCGAACCAGGAAGAATAAGAAAACCAGAACAGACCTAGAATCACTAAGGAAATTGAAGCAGTCATCAAAAATCTCCCAACAAAAAAAGCCCAGGGCCAGATGGCTTCCCAGGGGAATTCTATCAAACATTTAAAGAAGAATTAATACCTATTCTCCTGAAAATGTTCCAAAAAATAGAAATGGAAGGAGAACTTCCAAACTCATTTTATGAGGCCACCGTTACCTTGATCCCCAAACCAGACAAAGACCCCTTCAAAAAGGAGAATTACAGACCAATATCCTTGATGAACATGGATGCAAAAATTCTCACCAAAATACTAGCCAATAGGATCCAACAGTACATTAAAAGGATTATTCACCATTACTGGGATTTCTCGATCAAATCCTACTTTAAGATATTTTCATTGCGTTCTCTTGTTTCTGAATATATATTTAATCTTACCTTTAATTCTGGTACATTTTTGTTTCCTGAACATCCTCCCACCCATCTCTCTCTTTCTGTGTGTGTCTGTCTCTCTTTCTCTCTCTCTCTTTCACACACACACACACACACACACACACACACACACACACACACACACACACACTCCCTGGACCATTTTGACCTTGATCATACAGATTATCCCAACACTAAGTAAATTTACTTATCAAATGAATGCACCTGGTCTGTTACATGTCTTGGAATTATTATATTTTTCTCTCTTTGTTCTTCTTTGGTAGTGAAGTCCATTATAAGCCATTATAACAATTTAGTGGTTGTGTGCCTATTGGTCTCTACTACTAGATCTAATCTCCTTAACAAAATAGACTGTGGTGTTTTCCTTACTATAACAATCTCGATAACATATATCTTACACATAGAAAATGCTTAATACTTGGGATATAATTAAATTGATTTATATTTTATTTTTTTGATAAGTGGCTCACTTAGTTTCTATAAAAATGTTTATTCCCTAATATTTGAGGTATTTTTGAATTTACAGAAAAATTGAAAGAAGGGTATAACTTAGGTTCAAGAAAAGTTAAGATTTTGCAGCTCTATTAGGTTTTGACTGATAGAAAGATACACAAGATTTTGCTGAAGGACTATTGGGCTCTGTGAGACAAACACAGAGCTCTTGCTATCAGTCCAAAATTAGATTCCAACTGAATTAGCTAACAAATTCTAGACTTATAAACCCTGGACTTGTTTGCATGTCTGTGGAATCATGACTAATATTTAGCAAGTATTTAGATTCACTTAACACTACTTTGCCAAGAAATCCATACCTGAAAGCTCTATTTCACACAAAAATATCCATTTTCCAATAGCATGAATCCATTTTAGGTAAACCCAATTAAGAAAGGTTAAAGAGTGTAGCTTAGAGAATTAAGAAAGGGTTAAGGTTATCAAAATGAATCAGTAAGTATGAAGAATAGGCAAGAACCAGAACAAACAAGGAGTTAGAATAGGAAGAAGTGTCAGACAGCTCTGTACCTGTCTATCTTAAAACTGAGTTCTACTGGTGAGTTGTAGTGATATTTAGGTGAAGCTATTAATTTCAAGCACCATTGCCCTTTTTCTGAGTTGCTACATACAAACCACTTTTCATCTACAAATAAGCTCATCCTTTTGATTTTTCAAATAAGTGAAAATCCACCCTCCCCAACAATACTGTTTTATTATATGATTGTCTCCTATTCTGTGATTGTGTGCATATCCAGAATACCTGCACACATTCCAGTATATGCACATTACTTTAATAGAAACATTAAGTATGGGTAAATCAGAGGCAGAGAGAGATACAGGAAATTAAAGTTATATTAGAAATATGGGTCATCACCTGTCACAACAAGATGACATATTTCACTATTGAGTTCTGTGTGACAAGGAACATTACAACTTAGAATTGGCTTGACTCTTATGGAAAGAGGGTTTTGTAAGTAAAACATGATGTTTGGATGATCCCTGTAGTTGAGTAAAGAAAGAGAAAAAAGAGTCACCATCACAATAAACAAGATAATGAAAAAAGAATGAATTATCTTAATTTTAGTCGAGTTATTTTAGGTTACTATGACACCACATTATAAGTAAATAACTCAGGGCTTAGTTTCTTTAGAAGAACAAAGTTGAAAACTGAGAGAGTTATTACCTACTCTAAACTAAACTATTTCAGTAGTTGCCAACGAATTTGTTTCAAGAAGACTTACTTTTTAATTTTTTTAATTGTGGTTGCACATTCTTCAATATATTTAAACACAGTTTTGAAAGTTCTTTTTGAAAGTTTAATTATTTTTTCCCATCTAGCAATAAAAATGTTCACGTGGAAGGTCAGGACACTTCTAAATCCTTCTAGATTATTCATTCAAATATCTTTTATACTCAAAATTAGCAGATGTTGGCACATATAGAAGTAGAGTTATATTCAACTAATGAATCATTGAACATTATATCAAAAACCAATGAAGGGGGCTCCTGGGTGGCTCAGTCATTAAGCGTCTGCCTTCAGCTCAGGTCATGATCCCAGTGTCCTGGGATCAAGCCCCGAACTGGGCTCCCTGCTCAGCAGGAAGCCTGCTTCTCCCTCTCCCACTCCCCCTGCTTGTGTTCCTGCTCTCGCTATCTCTCTCTCTGTCAAAAAAATAAATCAAATCTTAAAAAAAAAAAAAAGATGTACTACGCCTTGGCTAATGGAATTTAAAAAAAAGTAGAGGTTTCTATAGCACAGTTATCTCATGTTTCTAATAAGACATTTGTATTCTTTTAGCAATTATTTTAAGAGTTGTGCAGGTGCCATACTCCTCAAACTGCAGCTTAGGTTTGAGATTATATAAATGAACAAAGCTAAAAGATGTTCTAAAATGTGTGCAAAAAGAAGAGGAAAAAAGAAACTTTTCTCCATTTTAAAACATAAGATTTCCTTTCAAAGGTTTATGTCACTTTTTAAGGTAAAAAAGTAAAAACAAACAAAAACATAATTAACTGTGTTGTAGCATTTCCAATCACAATGAGGGAATCAAAGATGAGTCAAGTGATAGTGAAAGGCAATGTCCTTGCAAAATCTGGCACTTATACCTTAGAGGAATAATTAGTACAAGATTTCTATGAGTAAACAGCAATAACTAAGAGACTAGAGGTATATTAAGCACAATGATTTTCAAGAGATTAATCTCTACCTCAACTTTGGAAGAAACTTAAATTTATGAATTAAATCTAAACTTTAAGAGTTTAAGTTTTACTTATTCTGTCAAAATATGTTTCATTTAATTTAAAGTACTACTAGGAGACTCTGTAAAGAGTCCATGAAGTTGAATTTCTTAACTGTCCATTATGGTTCGAGTGTCAACTAGGATTGAATAGAACTTGTTAGATCAGCTTGTACATTATTTTTATTTAGAGTCTAACATGGAACAACTCCCACGTTTTCTCCTGAGTCATAATGTATAATTTCAAACAGAGATCATGGTGTACACCCTGCAAGAAGTCAACTTAAAGTTCTAGCTCTGAAATATAATCAAAAAGAGACAGGGGCACCTGGGTGGCTCAGTCGTTAAGCATCTGCCTTCGGCTCAGGTCACGATCCCAGGGTCCTGGGATCCAGCCCCACATTGAGCCTTGCATCGGGCTACCTGCTTGGTGGGAAGCCTGCTTCTCCCTCTCCCACTACCCCTGCTTGTGTTCCCTCTCTCTGTGTCAAAAAAATAAAGTCTTTAAGGAAAAAAAAAAAAAAGAAGAGACAGATTAACACAATTAGGACCTTCAATTTTTTTCTTGCCTTTATATTTACCCTAAATTTATAAAAATACAATTGAGGCAAAATGAAAAACAAACAAAAACAACAAATAGACATCGTCATAATAACTACTAACTCTAACTGTATGATCATCATGTACCAGTCACGGTGCTAAATTATTTACATGCATTATTTAATTTAATACTCAAACATGTCTCTGTGTTGTGTTGTACTTTGAGCTATCTACTTTTATTATCACAATTCTTCATACGAGGAATCTGCGACTTAGAAAATTTGAGTAAATTACCTGAGGTCCAAAAGATTTGAACCTAAATTGTCTGATCCATATCTTTTTATTAATTTATTAAGTGGCACATACTATTTATATAAAAACTATAAAGAGTACAGACATGTTTACTAGAGGATCTTCCAGCTTCAAATTCTATTTTTCAGAAATGATTGAAATTAACTGTTTATTTTAACACTCCAGTAATTTAATATACCTATCTATCTACCCCCCCACAATTGGCATCCTATTTTATGTGTCAATGCATCAAAATTTCCTATTCTAATCTATTATATTACTATCTTTGTAGAATATAAGTTTTGGGGATTAAAGAAAAACTTAATATTTTGAAATATGAAGTTCCAGAGATATTAGTAAAATGCATTTAGTTTTCAATATTTGTTTTTATTCTGTTGGCTTTCCATTTTCTTTGTTCTAAATTTTTAATTTATAGTTATAGTTATTTATAGGCATTATATATATATATATACACACACACACATATATATATATATATATATATATACATATATATAGTGATTTTGTGCCTGTTTAGTTGAGTTTTGTCATTTGGTAATTTTTTTTAAATCTCCCCTTTCCTCAGAGAACAAGCTCCTGTGTAATTGAAAAAGTCTTTGTTCTACTTATGTCTGTGTATATAAAATTTCATAAAAACTCAACTCAAACTTTTTCCTTCCCCCTATTCAATTCAGTATTTGATCTATTAAGTATTCTGGAAATAAGTATTAGTATGGAAAAGGCTGAGTTCAGAATGAACTTATACCTGGCAGGCGCCTTGCATGTCTTATCTGGGTATTTCTTAGTTGAACTCGTTCAGTAACTTTGTTAAGATAGATCTCAGTAGAATTCCTTCTTTATTATTTTTTTTCTGGTGTGTAATGTACCTATTCAGAAGTAATTTATTTGATAACTTTATTTAATGTCTTTTTATTGTTTTTTCTTTTTATTTTCTATTTCGGATCACCTATTATGTGTGTGTTGAATTTCTTTGGCCATCTCTATGCTGCCTCATGAGATGTAGTTAGCATAAGGGTTAAGAACATGTGCTCTGATGAAAGCCTGATTAGGTTTCAATGGCAGTTCTGTAATTTAGTTGATGTGTGAACACAGAATAATTTAATCTCTCTGAGTCTCAGTTAATCCACTGAGTTTATCCACTGCAATATGGAAATGATAATATAATTTTCATCAGAAGATTTTTGTGGTGGTTAAGTCAATATATGTAAGATGCCTAGAACAGGGCCAGAAAATTCAGGTTTTAGCTATTATTATCTCTGCTCTCTACTTTGTCATTTATTTTCTCTGTAATGATTTTATTCTCTCCTCTTTGTTTCTGTATTCTATTTATTTCTCCAAATACCTTTTTTAAAAAATATTTTATTTATGTATTTGACAGAGAGAGACACAGCAAGAGAGGGAACACAAGCAGGGGCAGTGGGAGAGGGAGAAGCAGGCTTCCTGCCAAACAGGGATCCAATGTGGGGCTTGATCCCAGGACCCTGAGCTGAAGGCAGACACTTAACGACTGAGCCACCCAGGTGCCCCAATTTCTCCAAATATCTTAACACCAATCATTGATTTTAGTAGTCTGTATTCGAATTTCAACACTTCTAAATTTATGTAATGATTTTATTACTATTTGTTGATAACTACCAGGGCAATGTGCATTTTTTCTATCTTCTAACTTTTTAACCTCTTGTTGCCTCTTCTGTTTAAGTTATTTGTAAAAAGAGTTCTTTCTTCACTAAATTTTAGATTGTTAAAAAATGTTTGACTAAAATATTCTTATAAATCTGGAGCCTGAAATTCATAAATCATCTATAATTTTATTTTTAGTTTTTTTAAAGACTTACTTTATTTGAGAGAGAGAGAGAGTGCACCTGGTGGGGGAGGGACAGGAGAGGGAGAGAGAGTCTCAAACAGACTACGTGCTGAGTGTGGAGCCTGATGTGGGACTTGATCTCACGACCCTGAGATCACTACCTGAGCAGAAACCAAGAGTCAGAGGCTTAACCAACTGCGCCACCCAGGGGCCCCAAATCATCTATAATTTTAAAGATTTATTTATTTATTTTGAGAGAGTGAGAATGAGAGAGAGAGAGCACATGAAAGCAGGGAGGGTTAGAGGGAGAAGCAAGCTCCCCGCTGAGCAGGGAGCCCGATGTGGGACTCAATCCTGGGACTCCAGGATCATGACCTGACCCAAGGCAGTCGCTTAACTGACTGAGCCACCCAGGCACCCAAGTCATCTGTAATTTTAAATGATTCTCTCCTTTAATGCTTCTAATGTGTGTGAGTGTCTATTCAAAGCTACCAACTTATTCAGATTTGATTTGAGTCATTTCAATTTGTTTTTTTATTTTAATTGTATTTGTTTCTTTGCATGTTTGTCCAATAATTGACTAGAAATGAACATAGGTCAGGGTGCCTGGGTGGCTCAGTTGTTGTGTGTCTGCCTTCAGCTCAGGTCATGGTCCCAGGGTCCTGGGATCGAGCCCCACATCCAGCTCCCTGCTCTGTGGGAAGCCTGCTTCTCCCTCTCCCACCCGCCCCCTGCTTGTGTTCCCTGTTTCACTGTGTCTTTCTCTGTCAAATAAATAAATAAAATCTTTAAAAAAAAAAAAGAAATGTACATAGGTCACTGATCCATTACCTGAAGGTGGAAAAGTGAGCACCTAGTGTTGTAACTCTTCTGATTGAGATTTGTCTCCTGTTGAAAGTAAAAAAGATAACCAGGACAAAAGTTAAGGGGGGCTCATTTTTATGCCTCTCCACTCACAGGGTTTTGTTTTTGTTTTTGTAATTAGGAAGTTTTAAAATCAAATCCAGGTGACCCTGGGTAGTGCCTTCAAATAAAGGCATCTTTCATCTTCTGTATTCTCCTTAATGCCTCATTTCCAGCAAAGCTTTCTTTTAGGAGTCTTAGGTCTTGGGATGAATAGAGCTCTTAGGTTATGTCTACAATATCACTCCATGGTGAGGAACAATGACACTACAGAAAAAAGAGTAAAGAAAGAAAAGAAAGAAAGGAAAGGAAAGGAAAGAAAAGTAAAGAAAGGAGAAAGAAGAAAGAAAGAAAGAAAAAGAAGAAAGAAAGAAAGAAAGAAAGAAAGAAAGAAAGAAAGAAAGAAAGAAAGAAAGAAAGAAAGAAAAAGAAAGAAAGAAAGGAAGGAAGGAAGGAAGGAAGGAAGAAAGAAAAGAAAGAGAAAGAAAGGAAAGAAAAAAGAAATAAAGAAAAAGTCACAACCCCACAAACTTTAGTCATACTGTTTTTAAAATAATTCTCTTGAATTACTATTTAAAAAATTAAGTCTCTTAAGTTACTATTTAAAAAAATAAGACTTTACTCAAGAGAATGCCTCCATCCAATAAATACAAATGGAATGTTTTTCTTTGTTGCATCATTTTGAAAGTTTTCAAGTATAGGAATTGAGTAAGCATGCCTTGAATCTATCATATTTTATTGGAAGTTGCTTAAGACATTTTATTGTCTTTTCAAAATAAAAATGCCAGAAATCAACATTCTCAAATATGCAAGCAGTGTGTGTAATACAAACTTTGATTATTCTTTTGGATATTATACCTTAATGATCTATTATTTTAGAAGGACATAAATGATTGACTCTAGAACAACGTCATTGCCCTGAATTAAGAAATTACTCTAAAATTATTTATATAAAAATTAGATTGGAGCTTATTCTATGATGAATCAGAGTGAATAAATCTATATTACTATATTATAATGTGTATGTATGTGTGTGTGTGTTTGTGTGTCTGTGTGTGTATGGCAATTTACTTGTATCCCTGGCCTTGTGAGCAAGACATGAAAAGTTTCTCTTAGCATAATGGTCTTGAGTATATACAATTTTTATAGTAATTTTATTATCCCAGCATAATGGTCTTGAGTATATGTTATTTTTATAATAATTTTATTATCCAGGATTCTTCAGAGAAATAAAATCAATAGGATGTGTATGTATGTGTATGTCTGTGTACAGAAAGGAAAGAAGGAAGGAAGGAAGGAAGGAAGGAAGGAAGGAAGGAAGGAAGGAAGGAAGGAAATTATTATTGTAAGGAATTGGCTCATGATTCTGGAGGGTGGCGAGGCCAAAATCTGCAGAGTAGATACCCAGAAAGGCTGATGCTGTAGTTTTAGTCCAAAGGCCAGCAGACTGGAGACCCAGGACAGCCAGTGCTCCAGTTTGAATCTGAAGGGCAGCTGCTGTAGTACCAGGGAGAATCAATGTTGCAGATGAAGTTCAAAGGCAGTGTGCTAGAGAAATTCTTTCTTGCTTGGGGAAGGCCAGTCTTTTTGTTCTATTCAAGGATTCAGCTGATTGGCTGAGCCCTGGCCACATTATGGAAGGCAATCTGCTTTACATAAATCCATCAATTTAAATGTAATCTCATCTAAAATTACTCTCACAAAAACACCCAAAACAATGTTTGACTAAATATCTGGACACCCCATGGCCCAGGCAAATGGACACATAAAATTAACCATCATAATTATCTTAGAGATTGGAATGAACTGTCCATAGATGAGAACCCTAAAAATCAGTATTTACTGGTTGCGCTCAATCATAAATCAGTAAGAGAACATAAGAAATAATTAAATTCCTTTCTTTCCAAAACATTGTTTTTTTTAAAAAAATAAAAACCTAAATGGGTAAGTAGAAAAAGTCAAGTCTATATATAGACATCAGCCAATTTACAAATGGTCCTACTAAAAATTGACAATTGAAGTCTGCCCATATGGGAGTAAAATCTATTCTATAAAGAGATAACAATTTATACATAAATATCTTCAAATAGACATCCCTTTAAAAAATTAAACAACTGCATTTATTGTTCAAGATCAATGTCTTCTTTATTAAATTCATTGTGTTTGAACTTACTAGTCAATTTTAAAACGTGTTTAAAAAATAAAATTATGTTTTTTAAAGCCCTGGAGGAAGTTTTTCCTTTATCTCAGAAAATCCCAGATGCTGGGGTGCCTGGGTAGCTCAGTTGGTTAAGCATCTGACACTTGATTTTAGCTCAGGTAATGATCTTAGGTTATGAGATGGAGCCCTGTATGGGCTCCATGCTCACCAGGGAGTCTACTTGAGATTCTCTCCCTCCTCTCCTGCTGTCCCTCGCCCCACTAGTGCATGCTTTCTCTCTTTCTCTCTCTCAAATAAATAAATAAATCTTTTTAAAAAACGGAAAAAAAAAGAAAATCTCAGCTGCTAACTTTTGGGCAATCTATTCAATTTACAAATGAATTAGTTTCTAAATCTGGTTTTTAACATCATGAGATACTGGTAAGGAACAGAGAGCAATATTAACACACCATGATTTTCATTTCTTTTTACCAATTAATGGCTGATTAATATATAGTTGATTGTATAAATTGAGTTGATGTCAAATTGGCACCTAAGCCATCTGAAAAAGTGACAATCTATTTCTAGGCTTTGGCAACTGAAGTTTTGGAGGTCACCCAAAATATCTTTTATTTAGCTCTTCTGAGGTTTATTTTTTTTTAATTATTTCATTGGGATATTCAGAGAATGAGATGTTAATAAAATACTGTGTTTCTTGTCAACTTTTATATAGTGCTTACTATATAAAATAGTGCTTACTATATAGTGCTGAGCATTTGTCTCAGTACTTTTTTTATTAAGCATGTTTGTCTCAGTACTTTTAATATAATAACACTTTTAATCTTCACAGTAAATTTATGATTTTTATATTCACATGTCCACTTTAAATACTAGGTAAATGAGTCACAGAAAGTGAATTCCTTCCCCAAGTTCATTGTGGTAGCGAGCAATAGAGGCATGATTCTGTAATTTGACTGCTGAGCCTGGTTTTTAACCCCCCTACTTTACTACTTCTGCATCACAACATACCCATGCAGCATTATTGCTAACAGTTCATAGTATATATGAGTTTGTTTAGTATGGCATTAGATAAAAAGATACAAAAATAAAGATGTCTAGATGTCAAAAAAGATAAATGCTTATGCATATATAGCAGGGAAACATAAAATAGTACTCCAGAAAGAAACTGTCATATCCATCATGAGATTGGTAAATTTTAAAAAGTATAACATCAAGTGATAGCAAGGATGGGATAAAATCACATTTATACATGTTTAATGGGGATTTAAAATACTGCAAATCCTATAAAAAACAATTTGGTCTTTCTGTTAAAATTAGATATGCATATAACCTCTGTGCATTCTTTGGCTGGAATTATTTTCAATTTTCTCCATCAAATTTCCAACGTAATACATTTCAGGGAGAATAGTTTTTGTCTTCTGGGAGGCTGCCAGAAACAGTCCTTTACAAAGTGGTAATTTCTGGAAGACAGGTCATGGTTTGCCTCCCTAGCAGGTACAGGAAAACTGCTAGCAGTTTTGTCATTTCCTGATGTTACGTTTGGACATTTGAGTTACACGGTGGCAGAGAAGCTTCTGGACCCTAATATCAGGAGATTTTCTCTAACTCTAGCACGTTCTACTTAACACTGAAAAAATGCTGGCTTTCTGAACTCTGCTCATGTTCTTTTGAAAATGTCTTCCTTTAACTTTACACATGAGACAGCCTGTGCAATGCATCAAAAAACAGCATGTTCTAAGGGAAAGGAGTGATTTAAAAAAAAATGCTTGACAGAGAATACCTGATGATTCCAAACAATGTGCTCATTAATGAAACCACTTTATAGAATACTTAAAAAGTAAATTTTGCATGGAAAGTTTCAAGCATTTTCCAGTAACCCTACAGATGTTTATGGTATTAATGTGAACAAAGTGACAAAATTTCAATAAAGAATGAAAGGGATGGGCTTTTACACATGACAAAGTGGGAAATAAATATTTCACTTACTGAATTTTGTTTTTAATCTACAACAGAAAAACTGTGGTGACTCTGGAGTAGAATGACAGAGCACAGAACTTGGAATCAGAAGATAAACTTTCAGTTTCTGCTTTTATGGCTTGGGCACTTCTGAGCTGAAACCACAAAAAGGTGGCAAATTCTCGGTGCAGTCACTTATTGTACTGTACTGAGTATCTTTATATTTTCTTACCTCCTCCCCCCCCCCACAAATTTCCCCTCAAAATATTTTTCAAAAACTGATTTTTGTGTATCAGGTAAAATGTACATATTCTATAGTGATGGGTTAAGGGACTTGGCTCTTAGGTGATTCTTCTCTATCTCAGGTCGTTCTTAAACATTGACTTATGACACGATCTCTTTTTGTTAATTTGCATACTGGCTTTTGAAGTATCCATGACTGTTGTTTCTGTTCTCTTGGCACACGCAGGGCTTAGTCCATCCCCTGCCTTCTAACCCACCTCTGTTAAGGTTGACTAAGCCCACCTTCTTTATAACAGTGCAGATTCTCTGAAACCCATGAGGCATGTGCCTCATCCCTTCCCTGGCTTCAGCAGTTGACCTTATAGTTACTGTCTATACACCAAAGCAACGCTATGGCAGGTGCATACATTTTCAATTCTCAATCGCCTTTTACGTATGTCTATGGTATCATTCCATGTCAGGAAGATATCTAATTGCCCATAAAATGCACTCCATTCTGCATGAAACACTGTGACGTTGGTTCTTCCAGAATCCAAAAGGAGAAGACCACATGCCCATTTGCTTTTAGCTCTCCTCTCTACCTGAGGTTTCCATCTTCTCAGTAATTTCCACATTTTATTTTTGAACCAATGCTCAGAAATGGAAGGTGATGGAAATCTGGTTTTCTAATACATATAGTTTACTTTGTTTTGTTTTTAATCATCCAAAGCCCTCTCTACACCTTTCACCAGCGTGAGTCTTTTTTCTTTTTCCTTTTGTTTCTAAGCAGAATCCACATACCTTCTCCATGGAGTAATGGAGTATCAAGGTCTTATTTTAAGGGTGGGAAGACTGCAAAGAATGAAAAATCAATGAAGGAAATATATCCAGCAATTTCATAAAAAATATTAACACTACTATTAAATTATTTATCTTATATGTCATGATTTATAAAATTAAAAACAATTGATAGAGGACAAAACTATTATTACCAATTTTATCTATTTTCTTCATATTTATATCGAGTGTAGAATACAAAGCATAAGTCAATTCAGATTATCAATAAATACATTCAAAAATCAAAAGTAGTAATTCAAAATTCAAGAACTCAATATATATTATTTCTATGGTGCTGAAAAACTCCAAGGTCAAATCTATGAATTCTAGTATATGATTCTGGTCATTGCTTTCTTATCAATGAACATGCTGTACTTACCATTAAAAAAATCAATTTACTAAAGTTGCTTATGTACCTGCTCTCAGATTCAACAATTCCATTCCTAGAGATAGACCCATGGAAAATGGGTACATGGGTTGATCAAAAGATAATACAATATGATTTCACTCATATGTGGAATTTAAGAAACAAACAACAAGTAAAAGAGAGAGAGAGAGAGAAACAAAGAAACAGACTCTGAACTATAGAGAACAAACTGATGATTACCAGAGAGGAGGTGAGTGAGGGGATGGGTGAAATAGGGGTTGGGGATTAAAGAGCACACTTAGGGCGCCTGGGTGACTCAGTTGGTTAAGCGACTGCCTTCGGCTCAGGTCATGATCCTGGAGTCCCGGGATCGAGTCCCACATCGGGCTTCCTGCTCAGCAGGGAGTCTGCTTCTCCCTCTGACCCTCTTCCCTCTCGTGCTTTCTATCTCTCATTCTCTCTCTCTCTCAAATAAATAAATAAAATCTTAAAAAAAAAAGAGCACACTTATCATGATGAGCTGAGTTGCTGAATCGCTATATTGTATACCTGAAACTAATATAACACTGTATGTTAACTATACTGGAATTAAAATTTAAAAAAACTAATAAAATATAAAAAAATGTACAAAAATTTTCTTATTAGCCTCATTCCCGATGGCCAAAAACTGGAAGTAAACCAAATGCAAATGAGTTATAAAAACGTGGCACATGCCATTGATTAATCCCACTGATATTATGTTTAGAGAAATGAAAAATGCACATGCTGTGTAATTCCATGTGTAGGAAGTTCAAAAAACATAAAGTTAATTAATATGTGGTCATAGGAGACAGAAAATGTGTTATTTCTGATATGCCAAGGAAGGTCATTAACAAACCTTTCAGGTGTGGTAGGTGTGTTCCATATCTTGATAGATAGTAGTTACATGAGCATCTACATATGTAAAATACTTCAAAGTAAATACTTATGGATTAATTTTGTATTTTACACACTTCACCATTTTAATGTTACATCCCTCCCCTCTGAAAAAGAAAAAAATATATAAGTAATAGGCTTTAAACTGATGTGTTTTTTTCTGGAGGAAATGTAAGTTACAAGATTTCATAAAATATTAACCTTTTTTCCCTAAAATGTTATTCATAGCATAATCATATGAGTATCTGGATTTGTTACTATCCTCCTCTTTCTCTTTAGATGTTATCAATGCCAAGAAGACTGTCATGTGAAACTAACTAACTCAGAGTGTTTAGAAAAATTCTTAACCTCATAGTACTTAATAGGAGAGCATAGGGAAATTTCAGAGTCTTTGGGGTTAATGGACGTGCATCCAAGCCACCCAGTCTGGTTATCTTTTGTTATAGCAGCCCAAACGAATTAAAACAACTGCTCTTTTCATGTTCTAGTTGTATGAACTTGAGCACTTCTTTTAACCTTGCTAGAGTATCCTTTAGTTTTCTTCTCTGTAAAACTAAATACTTTTAATACCTATTGCACAGGGTTGTTTGAATTAAAAGGAATAAAAGATTAAGTGATTAAATAATAGATTAAATGCGTAAGAGAGCAAATGATAAAATGCATCACCTGCCATGTAGTCAGTCCTGTATCTGTTAAATATCACCCCTGCATATTTTCAGACAGAAGTGGAATGGTGAGAATAAAGGTGTAAGTGGAAAGATAAATAAGACTCAGCCTCTGCTCTTTGTCCATTTACAATCAGCCATAGTGAAACTAGGACACACATACCTATAATTACAGATATAGTAAAATAGTTATAAAAGGAGTGATACAAAGCAGTAGGGAGATTAAGCCCAGAAGAGCTTCTTTCCTTTGGGGTTCAGGAAAGAGTATCTGAGGGACAAATATATTTGAGGCAGTCTTTCAAAGATAATTGATTGTTTACACAGGTAAATTATGTAAATGCTATATATGTAGGAATACATAACACCTCTAGGAACCATAGATTTAGTTCAAATTTAGCATAAATATTTAACATGTATAGTAAATAGCAGATACAGCAATAGAAAGTAAGGTGGAATACACAAGGTCACAGGCATGTTGTAAAATAACAGAAGTTCCATATTATGTCAACTGAAAAAATATGTATTTTGTATATGAAATAACACAAATATTATCATTTCCCCTCCTTCACTACAGAATTTTTATTGAGGATGTTATTTATAAATACAGTAAAATACTAATAGCAGTAATGAGGATGCATGTAGGAAGATGCAAAACTATTATTATTTTATTAATGCTTAAGAATATAAGCAATTGGCCCTTTTGGAGATGCAAGATAACACCTGCCTTTCTAAGACAGATTTCTTCATTTCTTTATCCAGATCAATAAGTAGTCTCCAGATAGAATCTAGTGAGAATAAGAGTTAACTTCTCTGCTATAGCCTGAATATTTGTATCCTCCCAAAATTCATTATGTTGAAACTTAATCTCTAGTGAGATGATATCTGGAGGGGGGACTTGGGAAAATCATTTGGTCATGAGGGTAGACCCCGCACAAATGGGATTAGTGCCTTTATGAAAGAGGCCACAGAGAACTCCCTTATCCCTTCTGCCAACATGCCATGAGGACAGCAGAAGATAGGTTCTATCAATCAGGAAGTGGACCCTCACCAAAGACCAAATCTGCTGGAGCCTTGATCTTGGACTTTCCAGCCTCCAGAACTGTAAGAAATAAATGTTTGATATTTAAGCCACCCAGTCTGGTATTTTTGTTATAGCAGCCCAAAGGAACTAAAACAATTGCTAAAATGGGGAGAGACTTACTGCCTGGACATTCCTTTAGACCCAGGTGAATATGATTCTCAAATTTCTAGGGAGATCCTATTTAGCAAGGAGACTGTGGAGCCAAAGACCTCAAGGCTCATTTATTGGTACAGATAGGACTATGATTTTCTCTGAAGTCTCTAAGCTAATAATAACACCAGCTTAGCCCTGTAGCTTTACTCTCTGTGATCTGCCTTTTTCCCTCTTGCCTTGGTCTCTACCCTCCTATCATTCTTCCTTCTCTTCCACCCTCCTCTTCCCACCCTTTCTCTGCACATAAACACACAAACACATAAACACATGCACACATATTTTGGCATTCTGGTGGTAAAACTGTCATTTGCTATTTCCTCAACATATCTAAAAATATAGTTTAGCATCAAAAGTTAAATTTAACTTACTTCTTTAAAGTCAACATTCTGCCTATTGAAAAATTATCATTGCTTTCCTCCAAGTTAGAAATATTCTCTTAAAATAATGGCTTATTGCAGAAATACTATAGATACTCAACATTAGAAATACAAATAGTGCTGCAATTCACCTGCTTGTGAAAATCCTGATGAGCATTTGTCAGGCTGATCTAAAAGCAATTATAGCAATTCATTCTCTTTCTTACAGAAATACTGAAAAGATATTGCAGAACACCTTGAAAATGAGTGATCTGAAATGCCTTACTAACATGGAAACATGTTAATACTAAGAAAAAGTAGCCTGGTGATGGGTATTAAAGAGGGCATGTACTGAATGGAGCACTGGGTGTTATACGCAAACAATGAATCATGGAACACTACATCAAAAACTAATGATGTAATGTATGGTGATTAACATAACATAATAAAAAAATAAAAATAAAATTCTTAACTCTTAAAAAAACTAATGATGTAATGTATGGTGATTAACATAACATAATTTAAAAAAGCAGAAAAAAAAGAGGCATGAATATTTGACAATAATGATAACAGTGTTTTTGTTATTTCTGCATGTTTTCTTTATCTAGGCTGTACCTCCGTAGGTGATCTAAGTTTTGTGAGCCTTGAAGCCTATTAAAATCATGGAACCCTCTACAAGAAAATAAAGTTATAAACACAAAATTAGGTACAGGGCCAGTACAAGTGAAAGATCTTGAAGCTTAAATTTTGTTAGGTTCAGGGTAAATTCATCCCAGCACATCATCTAAAGTGTGTGCAACTTATTGAGTACACACAAAACTATGCTTAGGTTATCTTAGATTTCCTCTGATAAAACATTTTTGAGGAAGGCTGTAAAATAATAATATATTCCATGTTTTTGATAGAGGTCACATGATCACTAGGAATTTGAATCTAATATTTTTAAGGTGAAATGATGGTTTATTCAATGTGTATCCTAAACTTACACACATCCGTGTTCTTACCTTTAATTTCTTTTTAAGAAATGCCTATTCTACATATTACAATAAGTAATATATTTTCTTTTCATTTATTATTCTTAGTTGTATATGACCTCTACTCATTATCATTTTTTGTTGAAAACTGTCTTATATTTTGTTTCTCTCTTTTAACACATAGCACATTCTATTTATTTGCCCAATTTGTTGACATATGAATTCTTGACCTTCTATAACAACAAGATTCTTAGGATGATTTTCTGGCTTCACTACATGAGTCTGGGAGTAAAACAAAAACAAAAACAAAAAACAACTTACTTCTAGTTGGTTTTAGAATTTTGTGTTTGCTTGTCCATCTCTTCTACACTCAAGAATGTCTTCAGTCTTTGCCTGAACATTATATCAAATCAACCCCAGGCAAAAGCTTTTTCTGAATTGAAAATGAATTGAGTTCTTCTGTTTGTATTTCAGTGCTTCATTCAAAAATGCTCTGAAGAAAGGATTTAGCCAGCTTCCTTAGCCTTTTATCCTCTTATTGACAGGTTTTATTTGTTTTGTTTTCCTCTCAGTTATCCCAAACATTATTCAAAAGATATGCAAAAAGTTCTCACAGTTGGAAACACAGGTAGTTCCTCACTTACAAGCTACCAAGGAACCCTGACGAGCTCATTATCATGACTACTTTTAAATTCCGACTGAAATAAAAATAACTATTTCAACAAAAATAATCAACAGCGTTCATAAAAATATCTGTCTTGAGACTGAATTGATGGTCTCCACATTATTTGTGTTATTGTAAATTTACATATTTACAAATACATAAAAGTAGAGGCATGAAAATCTTGGTAAGAACTGAGACCTTAGTATATATCAGTCAAATCTGGTAGTATAAAATATTTGGCAAAATTGGGTCTATTTACTTTTAATAATGAAAAATGACATTTAAAAACTTATTTTAAGATAGATGTGGTACTTTGTATTTAAAAAATCCTGAACAATATCACTACCCGTGCAAAAACAGCAACATTTAATAAAGGTTAAACAGCTTTCTTTGGCAAATGGCAAATTGCATTGATCTCATTTCAATTTAATTTAATGTAATTCAATGAGTATAATTAAGCATTATTTAGTTCACTGAATTGCATGATGGAAAATCCCTATAACACAGATTCTCTATCATCAAGAAGACTGTATAAGTTAAGGACATAACTTATATAAATCAAAAATAAAATAGGTTTTTGAAGAATACAGAAGATTGAAAAGTATACATTTTTTAATCATTTGCTATATATGTGTAAGAACAATGCAAGCCAAAAACTAGAATGGTTGCTCAAAAACACCAACGTGACAAGACTTCTAAATATATGTGTTAAATACTAAAGTCATATCTAGAACTAAAAGAGATTTTGGATTCATGCACATAGCTCACTAACTTTATTATTTTCTTTTATTATAATTGGGACATACTGACATATAACTGCATAAGTTTAAAGTATACAACATGTTGACTTGATAATCTTACATACTGCAATATGATTACCATGGTAGCTTTAGCTAAAACCTCCATCATGTCATTTAATTATTTCTTTTCTTGTGGTGAGGATATTTAAGATCTAGTCTCAGTAACTTGGAAGTATAAAATACAGTATTGTTAACTATAATCACAATGCTGTGCATTAGATTCCCAGAACTTATTCATCTTCTGAGAATTTGTGCCCATTGATCAACTTCTTAATTCTCCCATTCCCAAGCCCCCATTCCACCGTTTCTATAAGTGCATTTTAGATTACACATATAAATAATATACACTATTTGCCTTTTTCTGAAAGAATTGCCTCATTTAGCATAATGCCCTTAAAATCCATCCATATTTCTACAAATGGCAAGATTTCCTTCTTTCTCATGGCTGACTAATATTTCATTATGTCTATATATATTACATCTTCTTTATCTATTCATCTCATATAGACAGCATAGAGTTGGGTCTTTTTTTTTTAATCCATCCACTTATTTTATACTTTTTGATTAGAGAAATCAAGCCATTTATATTTAAAGTAATTATACTAATGCAATCTTATTCATTGCTTTATGACTGTTTTGTACTTCCAGTGTTCTTTTCTCTTTTGTTGCCTCACTCTGTGGGTTAGTAATTTTCCTTGCTAGTATTTTATGATTCCTTTCTCTTAATTATTTGTGAATCTACTACAGGTTGGTGCTTTGTGGTTATCATAAGGTTTATATAAAACATGTTGTAGATATAACAGTCTATTTTATGCTGATAGCAATTTAACTTCAATCTTACACAAAAACTACCCCTTTCTCTTTCCCTATATGTTTTTAATGTCACAATTTACCTCTTTTTTATATTGTGTTTTCATTGACAAACTACAGCAGGTATAGTTATTTTTAATACTCTTTCCTTTTGGGGTGCCTGGGTGGCTCAGTCAGTTAAGTGGACAACTCTTGCGTTCTACTCAGGTCATGATCTCAGGGTTGTGATTTTGAGCCTCCAGTCTCCAGTCCAGCACAGAGCTCAGTGGGGAGAACGCTTGAGATTCTTTCTCTCTGCTACCACCCCCTCTCCCACCACCTCTGCCACTCATGTGTGCATGCTCTGTCTCTCAAATAAATAAATCTTTTTAAAAACATATTCTTTTCTTTGTCTTTTGCTCTGTAGTATAGTGAAGAGATTAACCCATTATCACATTAGAGAATAGTTTCCTAAATAAAAATATACCTTTAACTTGACCAGTATGTTTTATAGTTTCACATATTTTCAGGTTACTAATTAATGCCTTTTCATTTCAGCTTAAAGAACTCCTTTCTGCATTTCTTCTAAGACAGGTCTAGTGGTGACAGACTCCCTCAGTTTTTGTTTGTCTGGGAAAGTCTTTATTTTTCCTTTATATCTGAAGGATAACTTGCCACAGAGAGTATTCTTGGCTGGCAATTTTTTCATTCAGGACTTTGAATATATCATCATCCCACTCTTTCCTGGCCTCAGAGGTTTCTCCTGAGAAATCTGCTGATAGCCCTCTAAGGGCTCTTCTTTCTTTCCCCTTTCTGCTTTTAGAATTCTCTGTATTTGATATTTGACAGTTGCATTATAATTTGTCTTAGAGAAGATCATTTTGGATTTAAATAATAAGAAGATCATTTTGGATTTAAATAATAAGATAATAATAGCTTCATGAACTTGGATGTCCAAGCCTGTCCCCAGGTTTAGAAATTTATGTCATTTGAGGACACAGCAAGAAGGCGACCACACGTAAGCCAGGAACAGAGCCCTCACCAGAAGCCAAACCCTACTAGTCCTTCTTTATAGATTTCCAGCCTCAAGAACTATGAGAAAAATAAGTATCTCCTAAGTCACCTGTTCATGATATTTTGTTATGGTGGCCGAAGCTGAGTAACACAGAGCACCACAAATAATAATTTCACTTCTACATGCATTATGTTCAAATTGTAAAGAAACCCATGTTGATCACATTGTATAAAACCTATTAATGTGATAGAAAAATCCTTCACTGGTAATATTTAACAATGACTTCCAAAAAAGATATCATTATGCCATAACTGCATTATATGATGTTATATATTTTATATTCAGTATAAGATAAAATAAATTCATTTAGTTTTATTTTTCTTTTACTATTTAAGTTTATTTTTACTCTAAACTCTTGATTATTTTTCTTTCTTTTTTTGAAATAGGTAATTTCTCAAACCAAAGAGAATATATGAGATATTGAGGAGAGTACAAATGGGTCATGTTGTTACACAAGATTAAGTTACAGAACAGCCCAGTTTAATGTCAGACTCCTACAATTTCATTCACTGAAGATATGGGACTGATTATTAGTTTGTGTATAGAAAAAACTAGATTTAATTTTAGATTTTGGGCTGTGATAGAGTTATAATAGATTATCTAAGGACTAAAGATAAGAAAATTGCCTCAAGAAACAATAAAAACCTATACCGAAATTTGCTCAAATCAGAATCATACTCATATGTCCTTCAGAAATTCTGAAATAATATTAACTCAAACCACTGTTCTCATGCTTTCTTCTCTATCTCAACTTGAAATTTTGTACCAACATTTTTAGAATTAATAAAATAAAAAAAAGAAAAGCTATCAGATTTAACCATGCATCTTGAAAACTAGCTACTGTATTATTTAGGGTATTTTGTATCTCTGAAGATTGATGTTTTTTTGGAATAAGTTGAGAAATGTGCATGTAAAACATGAGTTTTGATCAATTTAAACTATTACTGATTTATTCTTGTCCCTAGTAACATGTGTGCAAGGATAAGCAGAAGTCTGACTCAAGAGAGAAATGTCTTTTGCAGCCAAGACAAATTCACAGAGCAACACTTCTTCCCAACTCATATTTTACCTGTCCAGGGAAGCTGAGCCAATACCAGTCATATTCTATCATCCAGTACAGAGATTGCAATAAAGCTAGAAGTCTCACCCATGATTAGATAAGTCTGGGAGAAACTTTATTATCCACTACACTGCATGAAATTGCATAGAAGGCAGAGCAAGAATCCTGGCAAGTTATACCATGTTTTCTGAAAACAATCTGCTAGCTCAGAGAAAAATATATGCCTCTGGGTTGAGCCCTCTGCTTTTTTGCTCTTCTCTCCATAGCTACAATTTCACAAATTTAGGTCAACTTCCAGTACAAGGCATATAAGCAGGTTTGAGACTATTGTGTTTATTTTTTAAATCCTACAGACAGTGTCAAATTAATAATTAAATTTACTTTGCCTTTTTTAAAGAAAACTATATATTTTTTTCTTTCACAAATATTATACAACCAAAGATATCCAAATGTGCAAAGCAAAATATAAAATCTAGTTTTGTTCCAACAAGGTAATAGATAGATTGATACAGAGCTAGATATAGAGTTAGATAAAGATATACATACACACACACTAATGAGCTAGGAAAGAGATACATTAGTTCTCATAAGAGTGCTTCCATTTAATATAGAAGAGAAGACAGTATTTGACAGAATGACAATAAAAATAACAGTGGAATTTCAGAACTTATGAATGGTGATAGATTTAGGTGGCAGATTTTCAGGCTCATGTCATGGTCATGTCTTTCCATGCTGACTGCTGTGTATGTTGCCTCAGCTTAAGAGCATCTCATAACTCAGTGAAGAAATGTGGCATGATTTTCTAACAAATTAGCCAGCAGCCTTTGGTCCGAAGTACTTGGGCATATCACACAGTGCTTTGTGATATTTGACTGCTGAGAATAACTACAACATGGTCAAGACTAAGAAGAAATAACTTGGAATAGTGAATTCTGCTTTAGCACATGGCTTAGAAAATCTTTCATCCTATAAGCCGTTCCTGTGCCCTAGGGGTCTTGGTCACCATTCTCATTGGAAAATGTATTTACAATGAAGTCAACAAAGCACTGTTGCAACTGAATGTCAGGTGGAGCTTCACCCCTTTCTTTAGCATGAGCTGTATCATGCCACAATTGTGAAAATGCAAGATTTGCCTGTTCTGCCCTCCTCTTTTCATAATCATATTTATCATCTCCTCTTCACCCTACACTACTTGTAAACCATCTTGCCACCCCAAAGAAACTGTCAGATAATAAGGATTAATAAACTAATTGGAGCTGAAGTGCCAATCTTTCAAAATGGTTAATCATATTAATTTTGGATACTGGTTAATACCTTAACTGAAAGAAAGACATCTTACATGCGTCATTACATATCTTTTTCCAAAAGCATATTTAGGCAAGAAGAACTTCGTACCACTTACATCAGTGTTCTCCAACTCCAGTGTGCATTGGAGCTTTATCACTAAGAGGGCCTTATAAAACCCCGACCATGAGACTCCTCCAGAAACTCTAGTTTGGCACAGATGGGGTAGGGCCTGGGAATCTGTGTTCATGAAGCACAGCCAGGGTTGGAAACAGCTGATTCAATCACAGCCTTGAGCAGCAGCAGCCTCTTCCGGGTGAACTGAAGATTCGTATGGCTGCTCGCATTTATTCACTACAATGCAATTTGATACGAATTTTCTTTACTGCATATTTTGGTAAATTAAGGAGATTCTGCAAGTTGAATTAATCATAGGTGAGATGAAGCAGTAGACGATAATTTCATATCGATGATGCTACATGTCTCATCAGTGATGCAACCCTCTATCAAAGCCCAAGGATTCTCTTTTAAAAAGTCATTGTCACTGTATTATCACAGAAAAGTCGGTTCCCCTCAACAGCTTAATAAAAGCTTTTTCTAAAAAAAAAATTTTAACATGAAAATATCGATTCTCAGATGTGATTTGAGTGGGAAAACATATCAGTAAAAATGTCTGTGAATTAAACCACCTTTTGAATTGTACTTTATTATATTCATTAGACATATATTGTCAAATACTACAACCTGTTTGAGTGCTATCCAGTTCACGGAAAAGTCGCACACATATCCACTGGAGATTAATAGGTATTTAAAATATGTCCCTTCCTCCACACTCCAACTTAATTCAGTTTTATGAAAATCCTGGTTAATGCAGCCACAGCAAGTTTACATAGATGTGTTTATTCTAATCAATGTGTCCCCCCCCAAAAAAGAGAAAAGTCACACTCCAAGTTACAGATGGCATTCTGACTTGTAGGCAAATGCAGCAATTTAGGAAATGTTTTATTTAAAATTCAGTGTACCTGCTCCTACAAAATCCAAGCAATATTTTGTTTGTTTGTTTTAATTTTGCTTCATAGTTGAGTATCATTGTATTATTCTTTAAGGGTTCCGTTTGCTCTCACTGCTCATCTGTATCATGCTCAACTATTTTCTGTAACTAGAGAAATCTCAAAACAGGTGTTTAAAAACACTGCTATTTTCCATTTGGCTCACAAAAGGAGAACAATACAAACAGCCATTTCCCTCAGCTTTGGATCTGTACCAGTTAGAAAGTGCTATCACAGAAGCAATCACTCAGAGAGAAAGTAACACGTATTTCCTCTTCTGGGAAAGGTACAGGGCACTTGAAAAATGATTGGTTTGTGGGACTAGCATTTATGAAAAGGGAATAATCAGAATCCAGTTGTGATGAGAATAGGGAATAAGGAACAGGTGGATATATATATATATATATATATATGAATATATATGTAATATTAAATTAGAATAAAATACACATTGTATATTATATAGCCATATTAATATTATATATAATGATGAAATAATATTAAATATTAAAATATGTATATTTAGATGACCCCATTTTCAGGAGATCGTTATGTCTTTTATCCTTTTTATATCAGACAACAGAAGACAGCCCAAACTCTTAGGTCATCCTTTATTCCCTGTACCCAGTCTCTGTATCAGTCTGCAAATACCTCTTCTGTCTCCTTATGTCATCCCTTCTCAGCTCCTGAAATGTTTTCTTTTTGTTTTCTGATATTCATCCTCAAACTGCTTTCTGATTATACCCATAACTTTGTCCCTCTAACAGAAATTTGCCCTTCCTTGAAGGCACTTGTGCTCCCTGCAGCTCTCTCAAATTCTGGTAGTTTTGTATTTTATTTTATTTTATTTTATTTTACTTTATTTTATTTTATTTTGTAACTTTCTTACAACTGAGTCTGGAAGTAAGTAACTTTACTCCTTTTCCACGTTTAGTCCTCAATTTGCTAAAACTGTTCTTGTCAAGTATACCTATGCTTCCATGTTTTTAAATCCGACTATTATTCTTCATGTTTATGATTAGTCTTCATCTTTACTGACTCAAAGGTGATATTCAACCCAGTTGATGATGTTCTTCTTTGATGTACTTTCTTCACATTGCATCCAGAATACCACTATTGATTTTACTACTGTATCACTAGGTAATCCTTACCAGTATCTTCTGATGTTCTCTTCTGTTCTTTATGGCATCTGTTAGCATTCCATGGGATCTTAGTTATCCTTGGCTTCTTTCTCCAACCCTACATTTAATTAATCAGAAAATCCTATTGGAAGGTGTTGGTGAAAATGTGGAGAAAGGAGAACCCTTTTGTACTGTTGTTGGGAATACAAACTGGTGCAGCCACTCTGGAGAACAGTTTGGAGGTTCCTCAAAAATTTGAAAAGAGAACTACCCCATGACCCAGTAATTGCACTAATAGGTAATTATCCAAAGGATACAAAAATACTGATTCAAAGGGACACATGCACCTTGATGTTTATAGCAGCATTATCAACATTAGCCAAACTATGGAGAGAGCCCCAATGTCCATCGACTGATGAATAGATAAAGTTGTGGTATATAAATACAATGGAATATTACTCAGCCATTAAAAAAAATTAAATCTTGCCATTTGCAAGGACGTGGATGGAGGTAGAGTGTATTATGCTAAGTGAAATAAGTCAGTCAGAGAAAGGCAAATACCATATGACCTCACTCATATGTGAAATTTTAAGAAAGCAGATGAACATATGGGAAGTGGGGGGGGGAGGAGAGAAGGAAACAAAGCATAAGAGACTCTTAACTATAGAGAACAACCTGAGGGGAGGTGGGTGGGGGGATGGGCTAGATGGGCATGGGTATTAAGGAGGGTACTTGTTATGGTGAGCACTGGGTGTTGTATGTAAGTGATGGATCACTGAGTCCTACTGCAGAAACCAATATTGTACTGTCAGTTAACTAAGGAAATTTAAATTTAAAAATAAAAAAGAAAGTCCTATTGGCTCTACCTTCACTTTCTCCTAAATATGACCTTAATGTTACTTCCCCATTACCAGTTTCTCCCACCTGGATTAGTAAAATAGGCACAGAACTAATTTATTTTCTTCCAATTGTGTCTTGATCATTTAGGGGTTGATTTAAGAGAGAAATAGCAAATTATTTTCTTAAAAAACCTTAGGAGACAAAGTCTATGGGACCACCTTAGTTTTGCTATCATATAAAAATGCAGAACTGCTGCTGCCAAGGGTCAGAAGACAGGAAGAAACAACAGATAACTTTAAAACTTCTCTGCAACTTCTCTGGTGAAATACCAGGGAATCTCAGAATGTTAAACTTTGCATCTGGGAAGGCCATGTATCTGCTCATAATTGTCAACAGAGGAAGAGGAAAAAAATATCTCTACCTCTTTTCACTTTCTGACAATAAATTACAAGGTCACCCTACTTACACAGTAAATTTCTAGCCATCATACCTCATTTTCTCTATTGGTTTTTATTCTACAGTTCTAATATTTAGTAGGGGAGACTATTCCTTTCAAAATATAGGAGGTTACTATCCTGTAATATACAAAATGTCTGGTATTTGGAAAGAGAAAATAATAAAACTTGATCTGGGCTAAATTATAATGACACTAAAATAGGATAATGACACTAAAATAGTACAGTCATAAAGGAAGCTATCTTTAATCTCTAACAAAATTAATAGGTATTATTTTGGTACTATAAGGTAACAGAACATACTGTAACATAACATACTGTAAGCTACTTAAATTTAGAGCATACTTAGCTTAAAAATCCTTATAATTAAGTAGTATTTGTTTTTATAGCAACTACAAATACTTACGTTGTCCAAAATATGTTGATTTCCCCTCCATTTTCTTGAATTTTATAAAATAATTTTAAAATAATGTTAATTTTAATAAATCAAACTCTATGAAATTTATAAAAAAGAAATTGGTAATATATTTTTATATATTCAAATTTTAGCTCCCTCAAATTAAAGTACTAATTAGTTTGGTGTATTTTCCTGTATATAATTGTCTACCCTTAAAAAAAGAAATACATAAACATTTACATACTATGCTTTCTTGAAAAATAAAAATTAAATTATATTAAACACTACTATAAAGATCTTTCTAAAGTAATAATAAATCATAGGTATGTCTCTGATACATCTTATAAAGATCTAACTCACTTTGTTTTTTAAAGATTTTATTTATTTGTTTGACAGAGAGAGAGATAGCGAGAGAGGGAACACAAGCAGGGGGAGTGGGAGAGGGAGAAGCAGGCTTCCAGCAGAGCAGGGAGCCTGATGTGGGGCTTGATCCCAGGACCCTGGGATCATGACCTGAACCAAAGGCAGATGCTTAATGACTGAACCACCCAGGTGCCCCTCTAACTCCCTTTTTAAAACCTCCTATGCTGTCCTCTATTATGAATGCATCATATATTATTTAATCACTCCTCCATTACAGAATATTATTTTTTTCCTGATATTTTCACCTTTGAAAAATTGTTATAAACTTACATAAATTGATGGGTAGGTAAATGAGTAGACAGGTATACAGATAATAGACAGAAATTGATATAGATAATTTCTTAGCTTCTTATACATAACAGCTTCTACATATTTGAACTTATGTGAAATTTTTCATAGATTTTAACATTCCTGTTTCCGTTGCAATCGTTTGAGTATGATTAACATTTTCCCATTCTGTCATACAATTATTGTTTATTGTGCGACCATTAATGACATTTTTACCCAAATTTTCTTTCTTTCTTTTTTAAATTTATTTATTTTAAGAGAGGGAGGCAGGGGCAGAGGGAAAGAATCTTAAGCTGACTCTGCACTGAGTGTGAAGCCCAATGTGGGGATTGATCTCATGGTCCTGAGATCTCAACCTGAGCGGAACCCAGGAGTGTGATGCTTACCAACTTTATTTCTAATAAACAAAATACTTTAAGGAAATCATCTTCATATGAAAAAATCTTCCAACGAAAGCTAATTTACAATCCCTCTCCCCTGAAAATGTTAGTCATTTTAACGAACTGAAATGCCTAGTTTCCATTACAGACATCAGCACATGTAACCAAATTATAAGTGGATACTCAGCTAGCAGAGTCCCTAAGTAATGCAGTTTCAAAAAAGCAAAAATCAGCAAAGAAAACTTAGTTAAAACTCATTTTAATCTCTAAACCATTTCTTGAGGACAAGGAAATCAGGGTGAAAACAATTTTAATGCATGAAAAGTATCTTTAAAAAAACTTTTCTCAAAATCTCACCCACTCTTAATTTTCTCTACATGGTGAAGTTTCCCCTCAGGTTTCAACAGCCTTATAAGAGATTCATTATCCAGTTCATATAGATCTCTTTCATTCCACATCACTTTTCCTGGACTACCTAAACAATTTCCACCCTATTCTGAAGCAAATGGTCTTTGTTGTTTCTTTTCCTTATTGTTCTTATTCAGTGGCACAAAATACCTAAGAATGAGTTGAGGAGAAAAGCAAATGCTAAGAAACACTCACATATTAATATTTTTTTGTTCCAATCATGCTGATTATTAGATGTTCCACTTTAAAAACTTTTTTATTTATTTATTCATGAGAGACAGAGAGAGAGAGAGGCAGAGGGAGAAGCAGGCTCCCAAGGAGCAGGGAGCCCGATGCGGGACTCGATCCCAGGACCCTGGGATCATGACCTGAGCCAAAGGCAGACGCTTAACCATCTGAGCCACCCAGGCGCCCTAGATGTTCCACTTTAAAGTAGTTTATCCTTCCTTTGTAGATCTTCTTATGGTGGTTAACTTATTAGGAAGGTGATTACCTCAGAAGTGATTTGGTTACTCTCTTCTATTCAAATAATTTATATCTAAGCACTGTTGGGTTGCACAGAATCACTGAATCTTTTTTATAATTTAAAGAAACATAAACAAATATTTCCATAACCTAACATTATGTATTAGGTAGCATAATACAATATAGCATAATATAAATATTTCTATAACATAATACTATATATACCATAAACTATTAGGACAGAATGCTCATCAGATATTTATATATGTGAGAAGAATTAGCACATTAATTAATTAGTATTTCTTATGTTTCTCTTGTAAAAGATAATTTTTTAAATAAATCTTATTTATTTATAGATACAGATATGAAAATGTTGTTCTAGACAGAAGGCCTATTAAAAAGGTTAAATGTTTTCTTTCACAAATAGATAAGAACAACTAATCAATCTGGAGTCATCTGCTCCAATAAAATAGACTAATTATTGACATTAGTTTGAAACTAATTAATAATGATGGACTAATAAATTAACAGTATGAAAATAATCACTATAAACATAGTCTTATACAATCATGACGTAGCTGTTCTTATCATTATTAGATATAAAAATTTTACCTGATAATTATCTTGTCATATTCTGCATTTAACATATACCACTAACACTTTGTAAAAAAATAAATCTAAAAGAATCCCCCCCCAAAAAAGCCACAAACATGAGTGGTTGGGCCAATTATAATCTTACATGTGGTTTCAAAATGTTTCAAACTCAAATAATGGAAATTATTTGCATCATATTCTCTTATTTGAGAATAAAATATATTCTTTAAAGTGTATGTTCAAAAATAATTACATAAGATAAAACTGGATTTTATTCATTTCATTAGTTCCTAAAGAATTTAGTTGGAAATTAATTGTTCAATTAATTAATATTGATTCTGAACTTGTTTGATAAATAAGACAATCTTACAAAAGTATGAATAGTGGATGAAATAAAAGATCATCATAAGTCAGGATTGATGAAGGTAATCCTGAGAAATCCAATAGCTTTCTGCTCTTAAGTAATTCACTTTATTCTAAATGGAACTTTGGTCTTTATGAGTGAATTACTGAAGGAGAATACAGTCAATAATCCAAGGTCTTAGAAAATACACTTCTACAAATACTTAATTGAGCATCTGTCTTCGAGGCTCTCTGCTAGGCACATCACAATCTTTCGACAGAGTGCTGGCTGGGTAAAGGGCATCCCAACTTGACAACCTTTTTAAATTGTTACTATGAAGTCCAGAAAGCCCATATATCGTAACTCACACATCACACATAGGCACATCTAAACTTTTTCATACAAATGATGAGGAATCAAATCTATAAATACTAAAGAGAATGTCCGTGTGTTTGTGGTATTTTCTCAATTTCTGCTGTTTTAGTTTCCTAGTGTAGGGGAGGAAAATGTCTTCCTCGAACTTCTTAGGGTCCCTGGCAAACCCTGAAAATTAAACTTACAAAGACAGATTGTCAGGAGAAAAAGATACAAATTTATTTTACATAAATTTTATGTGACATAGGAGCTCTCATAAGGAAATGAAGACCCAAAGAAAGAGTTAAACTTAAGTATTTTTATACTAGGTTTGATGAAGAGTGGCCAGTCATGGAGAAATATGATGGGGCAAAATATGATGTAGGTATAATCAACTGTTGGGAAACTTAGCAAGGCCTGTTTGTCTGGATTCTTCCCAGAATCCTGTCTTCCAAGACAAAAATGTTCCTCTCCTTGGTGTATAGGGAGGACACTTCCCACATGAGGGTCTTATGATCTGCTTCAGGGGGGAAGGGTTAGGGGAAAATCAGGGTGACCTTCCTGCTTCTGCTATTTTCTCAAACTTCTTCATCTTAAAATATTCAACATGCTGAAGTGCCACATTTTGAGATAACATGTCCTAAATCCCATCACTAAGGTACTGAATGTGATTTCCCCCAAGGTAACCTAATTTATCTTGTGGCATTTGATTGTTTTCCACAAGAGATTCAACTATAAGCAGCCATTTATTCCATAATATAATTTAGTAAAACATTGGAGGTGATATGTGGTTGATGTGGCCATTGTGGTTAAGTTGTATTAAGAAGCAGTGTGAATAAAATGCAACCACTAAACCTTTATTGTGGAGTGTGGGAAGATAGTTCATCTTTGGGTTTTATGCCACCTGCCAGCACTGACTTTATTCATTGTAGCTTTTGCTATCCATTAAAGCATCATTAAAATAAATTCTTTGAAAAAGCACTCTCATCTTTGCCTCTGATTACAAAGACTGAAGACTGTATATCAATGCAGATTTTAAATATTTGTATCATAATTGGACACAACCTGCTCTGAACATCTGCTTGTTATCAAGAATAAGAATGACATATCTCTTGCTCTAGATTTGTTTAATGAATAAATTCAGAAATTATGCCCACAATATGCTAAGACATTGAGCTGGGCCCTCCTTTTTTTTTTTTTTTTTTACAAGAATTGTAGGAACTTTGATCAGTGACAAAAAAGATGCTGCCTCCAGCACATATAGACAGTTTCATTCTACAAAGTTATTATTTAGGACAAAATTTTGATTTTGAATGTTAGTCCATATTATAACATATTTAGTCATAAAAACCATGTTGGTATCAATACCAAGGTGCATAACCACTCATTCTTATCCTCTGCATCTATTAAAGTTGCTGTTAGTAATTACATAATATTGTTTATTTTTATCAGTTTTCCAATGTTTCAAGTATCTTTTCTCATTGTTTTAACAATTCATCACTTGTTATTTAAGATGCATGTTAATCAAAAACTCCTTTAAAAGTTCTAACTATATATTACAAATAGATTTACCCTACCACCAGTGCTGTTTGGAAATTTGTTATGCACAGTTTTTTGAAGTATAAATTCATTCATTTATTCAACAAACATTTGCTGAACAATTGTGTATGTATGTGTGAGAGACATGTTATGCATGGAAGAATCAGTGATAAACAAGGAAAGATGGTTCTGATTCTCTAGAGGAAAGAGAGAAATTAATCAAGTAATTACTAAGTGATGTATAAATACAAACTGCTATGTGTTATGATGGAAAGGGCCTCAGTTCTATGAGAAAAGGTAACAAAGATTACTGACTTAGACTCGGAGGTCAGGAAAGTCATCCCTATATGATAAAAACCTAAGCTGAGTTCTTAAAGATCTTGGCAAAAGGGGAAAGAAAGGAGCAGAGATGGAATACGAGCTTTCCAGATGTAGGACAACATGTGCGATAACCATGTGGTAGAATAGAGCTTGACATACTACAGAAATGAAAACAGGCCCAGTGTGCCTGGAGTATGTGGTGCCAAGAGGGGCTTGCTGTGACAAGAGAGCAGAGAAACCGAGACTACATCTATGGTCATGTTAAAGAGTTAGGTCTTTATCCTCAGAGCAATGGGGATTATTGGTTTTTAATAGGGATATAACTGTCATATTTAAACTCTGAAAATATTACCTGGGGCAGGGGGGAGATAAAGCTTAGAAGATGAAGAGAATAGATACCTGGTAAGTAGTTAGTGGAAATATTTAATGTGTGCCACAAAGCATGATAATGAATGAGGAAAATGAAGCCCCATATTTGATTTTAAAATGAGCTACCAGGCCCCATTGCCTCATCTTGCCCCCTCGCCATTCACATTAGATCCTCAGCTTTCAGAATCACTGTATACCGAAGAGAGAAGAGCATGAGGTGTCATGAAAGAAAGTAGTGCCAGGTCTGCTTCTTAAAAAGCAGATGTTTTTAAGAAAATGATCATAGATGTCCTCCCTATCCCACTCTTGGTTCATGCATTATCTTTTCCAAGCAAATGATTTGTTACCTGTCTGATATTGACATGATTTTATCTCGTCCTTGGAACACAATAATAGATTAGGAAATTCCTTGCACTTTTTAGGGACACACACACCATTGATAATTAGAATGTATTTTTTATTGTATTTAATGAGATATATCTTTTAAAGATTTTATTTATTTGAGAGAGAGGGTGAAAGAGCACGAGCAGGGGGAGGAGAAGAGGCAGAGGGTGAAGCGGACTCCCGGCTGAGCAGGGAGCCTGATGCAGGACTCCATCCCAGGACCCTAAGATCAAAACCTGAGCTGAGATTAAGAGTCGGATGCTCAACGGACTGAGTTACCCAGGTGCCCCTTTTAATGAGATATTTAAGAGATAAAGTGTCCCTTAGGGGGGCCTGCGTGGCTCAGTCGATTGAGCATCTGACTCTTAATCTCATCTCAGGTCTTGATCTCAGGGTCATGAGTTAAAAATAAATAAATAAAAATTTAAAAAAATTAAAAAGATAAAGTATCCTTTAAAAATTTCATCACTGACAGCCTATTGAAGTGAAGTACTTGTATTTTTTTTTCCTATAACAATCTCTTGCTATGAATTTGGACTATAGAATATTTATAAAGTATTCATTCTATAGTATCAGAACTTTGAGTTCCTAATGGCAGCTACACTATTGATATGCCCTGTATCTGGTAAATCAAATAGATAAAGTAAAATTTTATACACAGAAAAGGTCTCAAGAGAGATAAATATGATCATAGTCAACAAATCCAGTGCCTGGCATAGGTTCATGTGAAGGGGCAAACAGATGCCAAAGGTCTCTGTTGGACAATCATAAATAAAGACAAATTTATCAAAATAGAGAGGGAAGAATTTAGGTGAAAATAAACTCATTTTTGTTGGGGTTAATATAGAGGATGAAATCAGTCATAATCCCTGGCTTGCTAAAATGTGACACAGAGGCTGCTGGGAGTGATGGAAGGTTTTGGAGAAGGGCGTGCGCCTTTGGAATGCCAAGGCCTGCATGACCACTCTGCTGTTGGAAAGCTGTGAGGAGTTGCCTTCCCTGAAGCTTTCTTAGACCAAACAGCCGCCCTGTGATCTGAGATGTATGCATTGTCCATTAGGCTATGTTTAGCAGAACTCCTAGAGCATGCAGATTAGCATATCGTATCTTGCTTGTAAACAGATCCTCCCAGTTTCAGTAAGACCCCTTGTCACACGTCACATGCTTGAAAAACAGTGATAAGGATTTGTGATTATCCTGAAGGACCAATAAAAGCAGGAGCAAAGAAGAGCAAAGGGTCTTCAACTCTGAGTGTTGACCCCCTTGACTTCTCCTCTATTTCACAGCAAAGTTTGGAGTAATCTTTCATCCATCGGTACAGGGATTGCTGGCCATTCCCAGCACATCTTTTGCTGATAACCTCTTATATTTTTCACACCAACTCCAAGGGTTGAAATTACCAATTGTTAACATTTTTTTCTATCTTTTTGTAAAGAATCAGAAGATCAAAAGGCTGCAATAGTGTAATACTACTGAAGTCTAGACTGTTGGAGTAAGTATCTCTCTATCATCCAATGGATTATGGGTCATATTCAACAGTCTTCTTTCATTCTTTTTCAAGACAGCCCCTGCAGTGAGCTTTTATCAATAGAGTATCTAGATTTGGTATAAAAGAACAGCTCCTTTTCAGTGAGCTAGTTAACACATCAAAGAGCTCATGCTATATAAAATTCTGTTCAGAAGCTGACAACTATGCTAAAGTAAAGAGGGGTCTTGTTTTGTGTTAGTTGAGACGAGCCAATTCTGCTGATATCCATTCAGGCATCCCATTGTGCTCTAAGGGGGCAAAGTCAAATCCGGGGTACTATGTGAAGTACTATGTCTAGCCAGTTCTGAATCTTAAGGTTGCTGAGTCAGCCCCAAATTCAGTAACAATGTGGGAGGTCAGCATATCCAAAAAAATATTATTTGTTCATTTGACTTCCTCACTTTATTGAGACTAGCTACTGAGAAAACAATACAAGAAAATATTGCTTCATGTGTCTATTTGTGACATCTTATATGACAGATGTTAGCGCCAAACCCTTTGTTGGCTTTTATGTCTTTCCAGCCAAGAACTATAACCCCTGTATTAGTAGCTAGGGCTACCATGACCAAATACCATGGACTGAGTTGCTTAAACAATAGGAATTTAATTTCTCAGAATTCTGGAGCCTGGGATTCCAAGTAAAGGGTGCTGGCAGAACTGGTTAGTGGTGAGACTTTCCTCTTTGGCTTATAGATAGCTGTCTTCTTGCTTGTCCTCCTCTGGTCATTTACCTGTGCACGAACACTCCTGGTGTCTCTTGTTATAAGGATAACAGTCTTATTGGATTAGGGCCTCACCATTATGATTTCACTTAATATTAATTATGTCCTTAAAGTTCCTATCTCCAAATGCAGTCACTTGGGACTTTGGAGAGATAAAATTCAGTTTACAACATGCCCCAACCCTATCTCAATATCACCAAAATAAAAATACAGATATATATGTATATAAAATATTATATATATATATATATATATATATATATGTATAGCATCATACTTGTCTTTAAAACCATAGGACAGTTATGGACATGAAGAAATATAAAAGAACTGAATTGCATAGGAAGGAGTCATTCTTAGATGAGCAAGAAATGAAGAGGTTTTGATACTTGGGGCCAGATGATAATGTTGGCTGCTAAGCAGGCAGAAGAGCAGGCCTATCATAGAACACTCTTTGCTTAGATTAGGAAACATCAGCAAATCTTGACAAATCAATTGGTTGGTATGTTGGACCTAGAGTAACACCCAAAACAAAGACCATGCTTTCTGTAAGATTCTCCTACATGGGGATTTTGCTGAGAAAGCAGAGACTAGGGACAGGCCTGTACAGTGGGAACAAGTCATGTGATTTTGTAGTCTCCCAGTCTCCTGACATCTGCATCTCACAGTCTTACACCGTCAACATCCAGCAATCTCTAAGGCTCACATGGTGTTGCAATTCTGCTATTACTTTTTAATTCATATTCTCACCATCTCACAGTCCTGAGTCCCTGATTTCTCAGGCTCAAAATCACATGATTTCATATTCTTGAGGGCTAACAGATTACAAATCTACCGTCCTTATAATCTCACAGTTTTGAAGTCCAGATGATTTGTATTCTCACTGTTTCAGGATCAGTCAGTTCCACAGAGTTTAGTAAGATGGCTTTCCCAGAGGAAAAGTCTTGAACTCATCCTTAAAGTACAGATGAACATAGGGGAAGGGAAGGAAAAATAAAATAAGATAAAATCAGAGAAGGAGGCAAACCACATGAGAGACTCGTAACTATAGGGAACAAAATGAGGGTTGCTAGAGGGGAGGTGGGGTGGGGATGGGCTAAATGTGTAATGGGTGTTAAGGAGGACACTTGTTGGGATGAGCACTGGGTGTTATATGCAAGTGATGAATCACTAAATTCTACCCCTGAAACTAGTACTAAACTATATGTTAACTAACTTGAATTTAAATAAAATCTTGAAAGAAAAAAAAAGTGTTTGAAAAATGAGGTAAGCTGTCTAACCAAAGTTGCAGGGATAACCAAATCTAGTTCAACTTTCAGTATGACCAAAGATATTAACCCAGCAGAGGTAGAAGAAAAATTGGTTACTGAGCTGAAATTCAAAGGGTTTCCCCTACTTTCCTGGTGCTTGTATTCTAAAGTCCTGCTTTAACTGCAACCTCCTAATCTGGTCACCATGATCAGTCCTTCATTCTAGCTGCTTAAAACAAAGAATGCTGACTTTTGTAACAAAAGGAGAGAGAGAAAAATAAAATACATATACTTATACACATATACACACACATATATATATACGCACATGTGTGTAAGTGTGTAGATATAGATATAATTTTGGCCTCTACAGCTCTTTAAGGCATAATGATATTCATAATATGATATAAATTATAAGACATACAAAGAATCAGGGAGCTGTGACCCAGAGTCAAAAAAACTTAAACACAGGGGCACCTGGGTGGCTCAATCGGTTAAGCGTCTGACTTCAGCTCAGGTTATGATCTCAGGCAGCGGGGAGTCGGCTTCTCCCTCTCACTCTCCCTCTCTCTCAAATAAATAAATAAAATCTTAAAAAAAAAAAATCACTTACACACAGCCACATTTATTACCTTAATTTAGCCAAATCTCTATCACTTGGTCTCCATAAGGCATCCCTATGACCAGCTACAAGGATTATATTCTGATTCCTGGGGACTGGCATTAGCTCAGAACCAGTGTCCAGTGGTCTATTCTTTCTCCAGTATACAGTCATATTTGTTGATAGACTTTGACCAGTTTAGGGAACACTGGGTGGAAATATTAGAGAATATATTTATAGCAGTTTTAAAAAAGCCCTTTCTCAAGACATAGTTTTCCCTTCACTCCAGGGGCCAAGCTCTGTGAAATAGCTCATATCTAACAATTAGATCAAAGTCCATGATTACCACTGTAGTGAATCAATTCAGGACTCTATTCAGAAGTGAATTTTATGTTTTTAGTTTTATAATTAAGTATCCCTTTAGTAGGCTTATCACCTATTTCGTCCTATGGAAAATATGATCAATTTGGTAAGACCAAAGATGACTGTCTGTAAAAATATTATATTCACTGCTGTGTCCCAGCTAACCATTATGATGATCAGACTCAATAGTATTTGTCCTCTATCATTCTGGGATTACACAACCCCCATTATAATCAAAGATCCTATTTCAATAATAATATTCATGGTTTTGTTTCCATTTGCAGAGGACAGCTACAGTAACTTGGCCTCCTGAAGAGTGTCTTCTAGATCTCAGAGATATATTTATCAAAGAGGTGAGTACACGACAAATCCCTTCAGCAATGCTTTCAGCCTGCCTTTGGACTCTTTCCTTTTCATTATAGCAATGAATTTCTGGAATCTCACTTCATTTAGTGTAGTACACCACTGGGTCCAAATTTCTTGCCAAACAGCTGAGCAATCTGTTTGAATCCTTCCCAGAATCTGAGTAAGTATACCCACACTAATGTACTTGGCAACTAAAGTTATATTTTTTTCTAGTTAATCTAGCAACATTAAAATATATTGGTATACATAGTTATCAGGTTACTTCATAAGTAAATTAGCAACATTTTACAATTACTTTGCTGTGTATACTTTTACCTCCTGGGTAAAATATTCTACCTGTGCCTTTAGAGCAAGCTTAAATCTGAGTCTAGTTAATTATTTCTCTGAAGGAAATAAGAAGTGGCAGAGATTAGCCAGCAGGAAAATTGGGATTGATATGCTAAAGTAAAAAATAAAAAAAATTAAACAAAAAAAATAACAATAAAACACTGCATCAGGTGAGGTCTCAAATTTGCAGGAATAAATTTATCAGGCAGGGAATTAGGGATTTTGGCTAGTGTTATTCAGTGTTTTGTGAGGAGATCAGGATGTTCAGAATAATTTGATATCACACAGATATCTTCATTCCAATTGTCACATTATTTCCAAATCAATTATTTTAACTTTCACATAAGGGTGAGGATTCCACCTATAATAAAGCAACTTTTATCATTAGGCTCTGTTTCTTCTATTTTTTTTTTTGTATTTTCAGGTTTTTATTTAAATTCCAGTCAGTAAATATAGTGTAATATTAGTTTCTGTGTAGAATTTAGCAATACATCACTCATATACAACACCCAGTGCTCATCGCAAGTGCACTCCTTAATACCCATTCAAACCATTGCCCTACCCACCTACCCTCCAAGAACCTTTGGTTTGTTCTCTATAATTAAGAGTTGGTTTTATGGCTTGCCTCTCTCTCTCTTTTTCCTCCTATGTTCAATTGTTTTTTTTCTTAAGTTCCACATATGAGTGAAATCATATGGTATTTGTCTTTCTCTGATACATTTATTTTGCTTAGCATCATACTCTATAGCTCCATCCACATCACTGCAAATGGCAAGATTTCATTCTTTGTATGGCTGAGTAATATTCTACTATATATAGATATAGTGCTCCCATATCTTCTGTATCCACTCATCAGTTGATGGACATTTGGACTCTTTCCATGATTTAGCTATTGTTTATAATGTTGCTATAAACATTAAGATGTATGTGTCTCTCCAAATCAGTATTTTTGTAACCCTTGCATAAATATCTAGTAGTGCAATTGTTGGGTTGTAGGGTAGTTCTATTTTTAACTTTTTGAGGAACCTTCATACTGTTTTCCACAGTGGCTGTGACAGTTTGCATTCCCACCAATGGTGTAAGAGGGTTCCCCTTTCTCTGCATCCTCTCCAACATCCCTGGTTTCCCGTGTTGTTAATTTTAGCCATTCTGATAGGTGTGAGGTGATACCTCATTGTAGTTTTGATTTGTATTTCCCTGATGATGAGTGATGGTGAGCACCTTTCCATGTGCCTGCTAGCCATCTGTATGTCTTTTTCAAAAAAAAATGTCTATTCATGTCTTCTGCCCATTTTTTAACTGGATTATTTGGTTTTGGGGTATTAAGTTTGGTAAGTTCTTCATAGATTTTTGGATACTAACCTTTTATCAGGTATGTCATTTGCAAACACATCTTCTCCCATTCTGTAGGCTGTCTTTTAGTTTTGTTAATTGTTTCCTTTGCTGTGCAGAAGCTTTTTATCTGATGAAGTCCCAATAGTTCATTTTTTTGTTTGTTTGTTTCCCTTGTGTCAGGAGACATATCTAATAAGAAGTTGCTATGGTCGCTAAGACTTTCATGGTTTCCTATCTCACATTTAGGTCTTTCATCCATTTTGAATTTATTTTTGTGTGTGCTGTAAGGGAGTGGTCCAGTTTATTTTTCTGCATATTGCTGCCCAGTTTTCCCAACACCATTTGTTGAAGAGATTGTCTTTTCCCCATTGGATAGTCTTCCTGCTTTGTTGAAGATTAGTTGACCATATAGCTGTGGGTCCATTTCTGTGTTTTCTCTTCAGTTCCATTGATCTGTATGTCTGTTTTGTGCCAGTTCCATACTGTCTTGATCACTAGAGTGTTGTAATATAACTTGAAGTCCAGAATTGTGATGCCTCCAGTTTTGCTTTTCTTCTTCAAGATTGCTTTGGCTATTTGTGGTCTTTTGTGGTTCCATATAAATTTTAGGATTTTTTTGTTCTAGCTGTGTGATAAATGCTTGTGGGATTTTGATAGGGATTGCATTAAATGTGGAGATTGCTTTGGGTAGTATAGACATTTTAACAATATTTGTTCTTCGAATCTATGAGCATGGAAATTTTTTTTGCATGTCTTTGTGTCCTCTTCCATTTCTTTCATCAGAGTTTGATATCTTTCAGAGTACAGACCTCCTACCTCTGTAGTTAGCTTTATTCCTAGGTATCTTTATGGGTTTTGGTACAATTGTAAATGGGATAAATTCATTGATTTCTCTTTCTGCTGCTTCATTATTGGTGTATAGAAATGCAACAGATTTCTGTACATTGATTTTGTATCCTGCGATTTTACTGAATTCGTGGATCAGTTCTAGCAATTTTTTGGTGGAGGCTGTCAGGTTTTCTACATAGAATATCATGTTGTATGCTAAAGGTTAGACTCTGTTTCTGATTATTATTATTATTATTTTTGCTGTTGTTGTTGATTGTGTTCCTATAAGAACTATGAGTATTTGTCCAGATGGCTTCACTGGGGAATTCTACCAAATATTTAAAGAAGAGTTAATATGTGTTCTTCTCAAACTTTTCCAAAAAACAGAAGAGGAAGGAGAACTTCCAAATTCATTCTATGAGGTCAGCACTACCCTGACACAAAATATCAGAGAAAAAGAGAACTATAGCCCAGTATCTCTGATAAATAGGGGTACAAAAATCCTCAACAAAATATTAGCAAACTAAATCCAACAACACATTTAAAAAATCACTCACCATGATCAAGTGGGATTTTTTCTTGGGATATGAGGGTGGTTCAATATTCACAAATAAATCAAGATGATACATCATATCAATAAGAGAAAGGATAGAAGCCATACAATCATTCCAACAAATGGAGAAAAAGTATTTGACAAAATACAACAGCCATTCATCATAGAAATCCTCAACAAAATAGTTTTAGAGGGAACATACCTCAACATAACAAAGGCCTTATATGAAAAACCCATAGCTAATATCATACTCAATGGTGAAAAACTGAGAGCTTTCCCCCTCAGTTCAGGAACAAGACAAGGATGTCCACTCTCACCACTTTTATTGAACATAGTACCAGCAGTCCTAGCCTCAGCAATCAGAAAACAAAAAGGAATAAAAGTCATCCAAATTGGTAAGGAAAAATTAAAACTTTCAAAACTTGCAGATGGCATGATACTATATATATAAAAAACCCTAAAACTCCACCAAAAAAAACTACTAGAACTGATAAATGAAATTAGAAAGTTGCAGGATAAAAAAGACAATGTACAGAAGTCTGTTGCATTTCTATACACTAAAAATGAAGCAGCAGAAAGAGAAATTAAGAAAATAATCCCATTTACAATTGCACCTACAATAAGATACCTTAGAATAAACCTAACCAAAGGGTTGAGAGACCTGTACTCTAAAAACTATAAAACACTGATGAAAGAAATGGAAGACAATACAAAGAAATGGAAAGACATTCCATGGTCGTGGATTGGAAGAATTGATATTATTAAAACATCTATACTACCCAAAGCAATCTACACATTCAGTGCAACAGGTGTTGGTGAGGATATGGACAAAAAGGAACCCTCGTGTATTGTTGGTGGGAAAGAAAACTGGTACAAGTCACTGTAGAAAACAGTTTGGAGGTTCCTCAAAAAATTAAAAGTAGAACTTCTGTACAATCCAGTAATTCCACTACTGGGTATTTACCCATTTAATATGAAAATACTAATTTAAAGAGATATATACACACCATGTTTATCACAGCATTATTTACAAAAGCCAAACTATAGAAGCATCCCAAGTGTCCATCAATAGATGAATGGATAAAGAAGATATGATATGTATATAGAATGGAACATCTTTCTACCATAAAAAAAAAGAATGAAATTTTGCCATTTGCGAGAACATGGAATGGATTGAGAGAGTATAATGCTAAGCAAAATAAGCCAGTCAGAGAAAGACAAATACCATATGATTTCATTCATATGTAGAATTTAAAAAGCAAAGGAAATGAACAAAGAAAGAAAAAGAGAGCCCAACCAAAAACCAGACTATCTATAGATAAAACAGATGGTTACCAGAGGAGAGATGGGTGGAGAGTTGGATGAAATATGTGAAGGCGATTAAGAATACACTTAATTTTGATGAGCACTGAGTAATATATGGAACTACTGAATCACTATATTTGTATACCTGAAACTAATATAACACTGTATTGTTAACTACAATGGAGTTAAAAGAAAAAAAAAAAAGAATGAGTATTTCTGTGTTTATGTGTAGTCACAAAAATACTGATATTCTTTTTTTTCTTTCTTTTTTCCTTTTAAAGATTTATTTATTTATTTGAGAGAGAGAGAGAGAGAAAGGAAGCAGTGGGGAGGGGCAGAGGTAAAGGGAGAGAATCTCAAGCAGACTCTGCACTGACTGTGCAAACATGCTGCAGGGCTCAATTCCCAATGAGATCATGACCTGAGCTGAAACCAAGAGTCAGACACTTAACTGACTGAGCCATCCAGGCACCCCCAAAAACTGATATTCTGACCATATCTTGATCTGTGAATTTAAGACCCTAAACTTTGTCTTTCAGTCAGGCTTTCAAGCTTTCAGGTTTTCCCTCCATTCTTGTCTTCATTACCCCCACCTTAATGGTCTTTTTATCCATCGGGTCTACCAAAGACTTGCTTCAGGTACTTTATGCCAGATAACTCTAGAGGATAATTTCAGTAGCTATTTTGTTCCTATATGCGATGTATTGATACTATTTCATTTTCAGGGGTAAGGGAATACTCCATGCTGTCACACCCACCCAAACCAAATTCCATTCCTTAGAGACTGGTACTCACTTATAGTATATTGTCACCAGTCAAAATGAAGTATAAGAAAAAGAACCAAGCCAGGTATTTTAATCTAGATGAAATACAGAGCATTAGGTATTTATAGAATTATTGGAAGTATTAGATGAACAGTGGGCCTTCCTTAGTCTCAAATTCCAAGAATGTCTCCCAAACTGACCCACCAGGGAAACTACTCTGACCACCAAAACTTGAATTCAAGACTAAATAAACACTATGCCCATAATTGCAATCTAACATAAAAGAGCCATTACTACTGCTGTACCTATCTTTTGATATCCAGCAAGCTGGTAAATAGACACTGGAATGCAGTTTCAGAGAATCTTTATGTTAATAAAATTTTCTTTACAAGAAAGCCCAAAAGAACAAGTAGATGGCTTCTTTATTTTCACTTACCTCCACCTTTTAAATTGCATACAAACATATTTAACAGGTAAAACCTAATTTAATCTTTGCAAAAGAATGGAATGATGCTGAGTTACCCAATCTAGAGTATCCACCATTCTATACAAGAAAAATCAAAGCATCTAATCACCATCCAAGTATTTGTGCCATACAATGATAATTGGAAAATACATATGTATAAATCTGCACAAGTGTACGTATGAAATATATGTAGACTTTTCCAATATGTAACCACATAATATAGTGTTAAAATGTTGGTTCACAAAGACATTTTGCATAGATAGAAATAATTGGGGCATGAATGTGGAGATATTGTCATAGCATTCCTTTGAAGTATGTCAATAATTTCATCCCTATGTCACTAATGAGAAGACAGATGAGTGAGTATTGTGAGTTCGCCTGCCAGCATGTTGTGTAACTTATAATTAAGCTTTAATATTGTTCTTAGGTGGTATTCATCTTCCATCTTATAATAGGAAGGGCAACTGGAAGTGCAGTTTTTAAACTGAAATAATTGCTGAGCTGTACACAAATAAGCCATAATTTGTAAATATTTATGATATCTAATATTTTTCCATGTTTGTTAGCCAGATTTTTTATTTATTTACTTACCTAGGCACAATATCAGATTGGTAACTTCTCTATTTTAATGAGAGAAGAGCTGGACTTTTACACTTTTACATTCATGCAAATTATTTCCTATATAGTAGAATTTGTGTGGCTGTTATCAATCTCTACAGAAAAAATAAATTCCCTACCTACTATCTTACAATTCCCAAGGTTCTGGACATTATCACTGCTTCATAAGAATCTTCCTAGGTGGGATGATAACAGTTGGATTAGTGGATTAGTTCATCGAGATATATATATATATATATATATATTTTTTTTTTTTTACAAAACATATTGCTGCTCTTAAGAGATTTCAAGATCTCAAAGAACAGAGATTAATTATGGGTAAAATTTGGGATAATGAGGGGTCAGGATTCTAGTCTTGTGTCTGTATGACAAGGGTACGTTAGTAGAGACCTATCCCCATCATACTAGGGTGACATGGCTGAACTGTGTCCCCCCAATACTCATATTGAAGTCCTAACTTCCAGTATCTCAGGATATGACTGCAGCTGGGGATAGTCTTTAAAGAGTCAGTTAAGGTAAAATGAGGCATTATGGTGGGCCCTAATTCCATATAACTCAAGTTCTCATAAGAAGAGGAAATTAGGACAGAGATGCAAAGAGAGGACATAGGGAGAAGATACTCATCTATTAGCCAAGGAGAAAGACTTCAGAAGAACCTGTGGTTACCTAGTCTTTGTTCTGGCAGCTCTAGTAAACTAATACCTAAGGCATAAGACATATACAAGGGGATGTCAGGTAGCTTGGCTTGGGATTGGAACAGCTAGAATGTTGAGTAAATTTTTCCTTAAATTATTAGTTAAATGGGGCTGAAAGAATGAAAGACTGCATTTAGCAAAATTAAGATCAAGTGTACTTACCTTAGGACTATTTGTTTAGATGTCATATTTAATATACAACAATACAGCTTATATTTCCCAAGTTCATTCAACAAATTATATCACATCTAAAAGAATTTCAACACTATTTTCATTGCTGTTCCTCCTAAGAGAGCCTAGATTTAGAAACACACACAGTACATACACACACACACGCGCACACACACACACACACCGGTTCATACAAGTACAGACGGGTTTACTTAAAAGCTAAAAAAATTAAGTTTCAGGGCTGTCATACATTCATGATCTTTTCAAGGCTCTGTACCTAATTTTGTGGTTGTGTTTGTAATTTTATGTTACTTTCATGAATTAAAACTAAGTCTCCTCCCCAAATTAGACTGTCCCTCTATGTGTTTACATATGTGTTTTACCTCCATTAGAATGACAAAGATGACTAGTGTTTACACACTCCTTCCAGGCTTCTCAGTGGTTGACTTGCAGATAGCAAAAACCATGTCTTAGACATTGTTTCCTCAGGGCCTATCAGAGTACCTGACATATAACAACATTCCATAATTATTTGTTAGTGAAATGGAGAGGGGAAAAGAAGATAGCATAATCAAAACAGAGACCAAGAATTTCTCAGAAATAGAGGTGCTATAAACTTTAAATTAAAAAAAGAAAGAAAAAGAGCTACAAAAATGCAACAGCGCAAAATAAAGGTTTAAGTACTATTTAATACTATGTACTATTTGGATAAGAGGATCTCATTATGATGGAGATTATATAGTCTCACTTATGACACTGAGGTTTTAAATTATTTACTTCTAATAAGTAAAAAAGCAATATACTGAATCTGTTTTGTTCAGTTACTATTATTTCATATTTAAATATTAGGCAGATTTCATTGAAATACACATTAAGAATCAATATTTATGTGTCTTTCCAATATGATAGAACATTCCTTCAGGCAAGAGCTAAAGATATCCACCAGCTTCACTGATGCCTGCTTCTGTGTGCATTTTATTTGATTTTGTCATCACATGAGAAACCATCAAAGAGACATAGATCTAAATTCAGGAGATTAATGGAAACCCAAGCCTGGCTTACCATGTTACAGTCATAAAATTTATATGCAAATTATAGCTACATCCCTTATGATTCAACTAATAAGTCAGATGAGGAGACAACCATAGCGTTCAGCCTTGATAGAGCTCATATTTCCTGAAACATAATAAAGAACAGACATGAAAATAGCATATCAGCTGCCAAGAACGACCGGAAAAAAAAATTAGCATGTAAGAGCTATATACTGTGAGAATATCTGTTTCCATTCCCTGGTCTCTTTTAATAAGGAAATGAATAAATAATCCCCAAAACCTGATTTCTGGGATCCTATAAAGTATGGTATATTGGGAGATTTTTACAAAAAATGTAGTCTTAATTTATGAGCATCTGGAAACAAGGATCAGAATGGAGAATGTTCACGTACCAATGGAGCTATTAGATTATACTGGTTTTTGTTTGTATTTACTCCTATTACTCTTGATATGTAGGGATGATAAGAAGGAAGGAGATGGCCATTAGCCCATTCAGTTATTTTACTCATTATTTCTGTGATTCAGAAATCTTGATGTAAAATACTGGGGCTATATATGTCATTATATCTTCTAAGCCTATACTTAGCCTTCAAAAGAGGCTGAATTAGATGATTCCTAATACATTATATTAATTGTACTGATTTTTCAGCAAGGACTTTCCCACCAAAAGGGAACCTCATGGAAAAAAGTGTGGGTAACTGGCAATGTGGTTATCCAACCAATTCCTATTTGAACCCACAGAGCTGGATTTGGCCTATTGCACATATAGAAATGAATTACACATTCACACATAAATATACAAGCATTACTACTGCTTTTTTTTCTATTTACTTTGCCTTTTCAAAATTAAAATACATTTTCTATGATATAAACTGATGAACATTTTGAAGAATCATCAAAGTTTCTGCCATACTTCAAATGTTTAGAGTGTAAGAGGTAGAATAAGGGGCATGAGCTTTGAGGGAAAGAGACAGTGGTAGGTAGACTGTTAGACCTGCCTGCATCATACACTGAGGATAGGGCTGACTATTATAGAAGCAGGAAACAGGGTTACCAAAAATTCAGAAGGTGAAGTTACACCCAAAGGGTTAGGCTAAATGAAAGAAATAGATATGGGAGAATATTTGAGGATGTTAGTCTATATGAGCATGCATATCTCTAGACTCTGGGCAGGAATACACTAGGGGCGGGAGTAACTGTCAAAATATATAAGAAGGAATAGAGGTCAATTAATTAAACAAATAAGGATTTCTATAGATGGACTTTACCTTATATTTAAGCCACATCATCAAGAAGACAATATTATTAAGAAACATAAATGTGTAGATTACAAATTCATTACCTTTCATAAACGGAAATGCCTACCTCCTTAATCTTAAACTTATTTACCTGTACTAAGAAGAATAAAACATTTTGAATTAAGTAGTTCCAAGTAAGTTGTCATAGTATACAGAACAACTTACAACTTTTCCAAATCACTACAGCTAGAGAATTTCTCAGAAAAATTAAATCTAAAAGAAACTATGTATTTGACAAAAGGTAGCATATCTTGAAAAATATTTTAAAAGATATTTTTTCATTGTATGAGTAATATGCCATTGAAGAATGCTCTTTAAAATGTATTAAATTTATTTCATTTTAATTTATTAAAGTTTATTTAATTTTAAAATTAAATTAAAATTTAATGACAATCTAAATAAAAATTTTAAAGAGTTCAATCATTTATTCTTTTTATTCAAGAGGAATTAATTCAGACAATGTGAATGAAATCTTATGGACACTAAATCTTTTAATAATATGTTTAGAGACATAAGAGTCAAAGATATTCCCATATAGTATATATTTCAAATGAAGTGTATCACTTCATGTAATTTATTTGTCTAAGTCAGTAATCTGAATGCTATTATTGACAGAGAATTTTTTTCCCTCTTATTTTCTTATCAAGCCAGGAGGACTATCACAAACAAAGCAAAATGAAGACATAATAATTCCACTTTGTATTCTTGCATGCTTTTGCTTCTCATGGTTCTCTCACATTTACTATTCCATTTTATCTTATGGGTATATCTCATCTTGATTTGGTTTTATTCTTCTACTAGTCCTATAATAGAGAGCAATTAATAGCTACCTCAGCTTAGAGATTTTGCTGACATACTGATTAAAACAAAAAAAGTTTACATCTTTTATATGGATTTCCTTAACATGGAATTATTCTTAAAATGTTTTAGAAGAATATGGGGTTGACTAGTACCTTCATCCCTGCAGAAAAAAAAAGTATACGCATGTATATATGTATATATGCATACATGCTTGAAATCTATGAATTTGACCTTACTTGAGAAAAGGACTTTGCAGATGGAAGTAAGTTAAGGATCTTAGGATGAGTTCATACTGGATTTAGAGTAGGTTCTAAATCCAATAACAGGAGTTCTTCTAAAATCTTGTAAGAGGCAGAGGGAGGTTGGGAGACAAAGATACAGAGAAACAAATCATGTGAAGATGTAGACACAGAGATCGTGGAGTTATGCAGCCCCAAACCAAGGACCACCTAGAGCCACTGGAAATTCTAAGAGGCAAGGAAGGATTTTCCTGTAGAGCCTCTGGAGGGAGTGCAGCCCTACTGACAGGTTAATTTTAGACTGCTGACCAAAAAGTTTTAGAGAATAAGTTTCTGCTGTTTTTAAACCACATAGTGTGTGATAATTTGTTACAGCAGCTTTAGGAAAAGAATATGAAATGTATTACTTAACATGGAAATTTGTAAGTAAGTCATCATATATCATTATTTTTTTCCCAAAATATTTCCCCCAATATTTGTATAAATAATTCCTTCTGCTTGTCTGGGCTAAAATCTATAGAATTCAAAATTTTGGATAAAAAATTGGCCATATCATACAAAACATACTTATTTTTCTATTACAAATAATTTATCATGTCTATTCTTATATTCTGAACTACTGAGTTTGAAAATACTGAACAAATGCTCATAGGGCATGATGATCATATTTTTCATGAAAAAACGGATATTTTAAACCTAACTGCAAATGAGCATTAGACAATTTCAACCCATGTGTGTAATTATCTGCTTTTGGGGTTCTGAGAAAGCAACTCAGACTTTAGAGTGTGTCAACTTTCAGCAATTCCTCCCATAAAATTTTTGCTTTAGCTGGAATACATAGTGCTTTCTGAATAAAACTTGTCACACCATATTAGCATTTCTCATCAATTGTCTTCATGTGGTCAATTTTGATAAAGGCAATTATAGCCTGAGCAATGATAATCATTTCCTATCTAATAAAACAGAGTAAGTGAACATTACAACTCAACAATAATTTATAGCATTGAGCATAATCTGTGAGGTCAGGTGCAAGGGACATTTCTAACTCAGGATGATTGAATGTTCAGCTTGAGCCAAGGATTACCATTTATAGAGCCAAATTCAGGTAGTAACTTGAAAGTTCTGAAAATGGAATCTTTCTTATATTCAGTGTGTTAATGATTTCACAGAACTCTACTGGGCAGTACATCAGTAACAAACACATACTATATTATATTTTATATAGGTTAGTGTACCTTGATCATGATTTAAAAAGAGATTGTCTTAAACTTAATAGATTCTTCCACAGGCTTTACTGGAGTGTAGAGTTTTACTGGTGTCCCCTGAATCGATTTTATCAGTCTGTAAATTGGTAAGAACTGTCTCCTAGGGGCATAGCGTTGTGCACATAGCATTGTTTCTATTTTATAGAAATAATGTAGACATGTACATGTTATAGCCTTGTAGAATTGAAATATGATGAGGTCAGTTAACTTGCATTCATTAGTCATGCACTGCATGCTCCTAGAGAAGTTCTAAGCTTCTAAGGTAATTTTAAATTGCATTTTTGCCTAGTTGTCTATGCTCAACTGGTTTCTAATTTTTTTAAGACTAATGTTTTTATCCTCCATAGTGTACATCTGCATCCTAGAATATTTTTGCTTGAGTATTATCTCTTTTGATCCTTATAATCACTCTGTGAAAGAATATTTTAGAGAAACTATTATAATCTACATTTTTCAAATTTGTAAATGAAGACTAGAAGTTTATGAATTGCCCAATTTTATGATGAGATCAAAGTGGGAGCATCTCTCTGATGCTCTGTCTTAAATCCCACTTTCCTCATTAGAACATTCTAATGGGATTATAAAACATCCCTGGAGTTTAAACAAAAACTGACACAATTCTTGGAATTACCTGGAGGAATTTTTGTTGGTTGCCCAGACCTGTGATAACCTGAGCACGGATTTTTATCTATTAGGATTTTAGATATTCATATTTAGATATTAGAATATGAATTAGGAGATATGAGCACTCCTATCAAATCAGAATATAGGACCATAAAATTTTTTTAAAAAGAAGAGAAAATAAACTTCAGGCAAATATTATGTTGGTCAGAATAAGTTAGTGTGGTTAAAATAAATAAACAAACAAATAAATAAATAAATAAATAACCAACCCCCAAATGTAGTGGCTTAAAACAACAAAGGCTATTTCTCATTCACCAAATAATGTCCAAAGTGGGAGGGGGAAGCCGTCAGCTGATATCATTCACTGTGGTCATTTAGGGATCCAGTCTGATAGACTCTCTACCTTAACACATACTTCCATGATTGTCAAAGCACAGAAAGAGCATAGCTAGAGGATCGCTCTTCTGCAATCAAATACTTCATCATGGAAGTGATTTGTATCATTTCTACCTATTATTCATCCACCAGAACTAGTCATACCTGAATTCAAAGGGATGGGCAAAGTACAATACTCAGGTGTGACTGGAAGGAGAGGGAAGCCAGATATCAGTTAGCAGTTGAAATGTTTGCCACAAATATAAAGGTAGACTTTTCTTAAAAGGTTATGGCTAATCTTTTGGAATGTAATGTGATTCAAAGTACAATAATACTTGTAGGATCTGAGAAGTGAAAGAGGCCTTGGCATTTATTGGGGCTAGTCTCTAATCAATGCAGAACTTTTTTCTTAAATACTCTACATGAATTCTCCCTGAATATTTTCAGTGTTAAGGTGCTATTTGACCTAGTAGTTGTTATTCTACTAGACATTCTACTGGACTCTAATATTGAAGCTTATTTATGTTGCCCTAGGCTTAAATCTATGAAACTGAAGCTCTCACTTATCAACTCTTATCTGCCTTCTGAGCACCATATAACATTACAAATGGATTTGCAAAAAAAAAAAAAAATCACAACACAAGCTGAAGTAGTATTTAAGGAACTGCAGACTGTAGAGCTAATCCTTGATAAACAGATGAAACATCTCCTGCAAAATTACAACTGGCTTTTAGGACCTATATTATTTCTCTACTTTATCAGGTGGTCTGCAACACTCTGTTAATTCCACAGAGGAACTCTTAATTTGGAAATACAATTTATCTTACATCTTTATACCCTTAAAAATACAATCCTGAAAGCACAAATCAAATATCACATTACAACCAGTAGGATGTTTATCAAAAAGGAAAAAAAAAAATAGTATCAGTGAGGATGTGAAGAAACTGGAACTCTTCCAATTGCTAATGGGAGTGGAGAATGGTGAAACCTCTGTGGAAAACAGTATGGTGGTTCCTCAAAAAATAAAACAGAATTACCATATAATCCAGCAATTATACTTTTATACCTAAAATAATTGAAGGCAAGGATTTTAACAAATATTTGCACATCCATTTTCATAAGAGCAATATTGACAATAGCGAAAAGGTGGAAACAATCCAAATGTCCATCAAGAAATAAACAGAAAACAAAACATGATGTGTATGTGTGTATACACACACACATATATATATACATATACATATAGTATACACACACACACAATGTAATATTATTCAGCATTAAAAAAGAAAACCTTACACATGCTACAACATGAATGAATATTGAAGACATTATGCTAAGTGAAATAAGCCAGACACACATATACACACACATACAGACGAATATAGTATAATTCCACTTATCTGAGTTGTCAAATTTGTAAAAACAGAAAGTAGAAAGCCCCCAGGAGCTAAGGGGATTGGAAAATGGGGAGTTATTATTTGATGAGTATAGAGTTTCAGCTTGGGAAAATAAAAATAAGTTCTGGAGATGGATGTTGGGAATGACTGACTATACCATAACATGAATATATTTAATGCCACTAAACTATATACCTAAAAATTGTTAAAATGATTTTTAAAAATATGTATGCTTTACAACAATAAAAAAAAGAAAAAAAATGCAAGTCTGGTTCATACTGAAAGATTTTTTTAAAGCTTTAAAACAATTTCCCAAGAGACTTCATCAGATGTGTTTGATTCACACATGCAAAATATACATGCAATTAAGGAGAGGTCCAAAGAAACTGTCAGCATAAAAATGAAGATCTGATAAAATAAATGTCTAATCCAAGGATACTTGACCATGACTTAGAGTGGGAAATGGATCACCTATTGCTACAGTGCTCATAATATGCAAACAGCAGTCTATATAGGATCTACTCAAATTATGCATGCTTTTCTAAATTACTAACACAGACAGAAAGTGATAACAAGGATAAGATTTACCTATTAGATTCTTTGTTTAGAGTCTATCAGTCTCACAATATCTGTTAAATAAGAATACTACTCAATTTGAACTTAATTCCAAGTGAAAATATTGCCCACAATACTAGTATTTTACCAAATAACTCAGTTCCAATATTAATATACCCAGCTTTTCCTCTCTTGACTGAAATGAGCTGCTGTTATCTATCTTTTCTTCCCCCAAACAGTGTACTGCATTGGTGTTTTATTGCTTCAAGAGGTAGGAATCCAAGAAATGAAGCAACCTACAATCATCTGTCCATACAGAGGATTGATATTTCATGTGACCCCAATTTGCCCTCATCTCTGGCTTTCACTTTCAAAGTCGAGTTGCCTGGTACTCTTGGATTCATGCCTGATTCAAGTTTGATTATTGTCATCAGGAGAGCAAATCTCTCCATTCCAAAGACATCTGAGTAAGAAAGAGCCACAAGATGAAGTGATGCTGCAATAAAAGAAAAGCTTAAATCCTCCAAAAGAAATGTTTGTGTAAAATGGTAATTAGGAAAGGAGGGAGTGAGGAGAATGTAGAATGCAGACCGAAAGGCTGAGCCAGACCTGGAAGGGTATGGCGTCAAGAGCAGCTCGCCTCTTGCATTCCTGATAAAGGATTAAGTTTAGGAGAGAAAGATTACAGACTCTGCATGGAAATTATTAGATAGAGAATGTTTGGAATTAAGGGTTGTTTCATAGGTGGGTTCTCACAAAAGATTTTCCTTCATCAGTTATGCTTATTCCACTTTTGGCCTTTTATCTTTTCACTTTATTTCCACCCTTTTATTCATCTTTCCTTCCTTTCTTCATCATTCCTTTTTACCTTCTAGTCCTTCATTCTTTTTAAAATCTCCCTTTTAAATTACTTGCTTTCATTCATCATTATGCATTAGTTCCCCTTACCTTAATTTTGCATTAATTCTACCCTCTACCTCCCACCAACCCAACTCCATGACCCACTGATTATATTGTCTTTCCCTTGTCCATTACACCATCCAGTCCCTGGTATTCTACCGTAGGTCTTCATAAGCATGGCCATTTTAATAACACTTTGATTTTAACTTATCCTTAATGCCTATATCATCTGCTTTCGTAAGTATGTTTTTCAGTCTCACATAAGGAATAACTAGTTCATGAACTTGATTGTTCTTTTTTCTTTATGTGCAATTTCACAAAGGTGGTTTCAATTTAAAGGAATCCATTCTACATTAGTTTTCTATTGTTAGTGTAACAAATTACCAGAAAGTTAACAATTTAAAATATCACAAATTTATTATCTTACAGTTCTTTAGTTCAGAAGTCTAGCATTGATCAGGCTAAAATCTAGGTATCAGCAGTCTGCCTTCCTTCTGGAGGCTCCAAAAGAGAATCCATTTTCTTGTCCATTCAAGTTATTGACAGAATTCAAGTCCTTGCAGTTGTATAACTGAGATACCCATTTTCTTGCTGGTGTTCCCAGCTTTTACAGCTTACCACATTCCTCTGCACATGGTTCCCTTCCTTCATCTTGAAAGCCAGCAATGGTGGTTTGACTCCCTCACAATCCAAAACACTTCTGCCTCTTCTTCCATTGTTGCTTCTCTCTGACCTAATATTCTACCAACCTCTTCTAATTTAAGGACTCAAGTGATTAGACTGGGCCAATTTACCTAATCCATGATAGCTTGATAGCTTTCCTTCTAGTGTCTCAGGTTTCTCTGCTCTACTTATTTTCATTATAATTTTTATTCAATAAAGTATATCATACCCAAAGACTTACAAGAACAGTCAGGCTCTGACGAGTCATTATTGTGTCAGTCAGGATCCAGAAAGAAGAAAAGGGATTTTAAAGAAAAACTGTTGAAGGAAACTAAGATGTGAGGCATCAAAGTTTAGAAACAATGGGAATGCATTTTAACCCCAGGCCTAAAGAAGAAGGGGAGAATATTAATGTTACTGGAGCCTTAGGAGAACTGGAGACATGGACAAGGGGCTACTTAACCTGAGCTGTTATTGTAGTCAAACACAACTACTTTCAGAATTATGGCAACAGCACATACCGGTTGGGGGTGGGGGGAGAAGTATTTCCACATCTCTCTCCAGCACTCTGATATTGTCACCTTATTCCTCTAGCCAGATCTTATCAGAAACTAGAAATAAGAAAGTATGACAGTGGAGTCTAAAAGGGTTAGAAGCTCTTTTACCCCAGGCATGGTACAGTAAAAGGATGGAGATTAGATATGTGTGAAAGTGGTGGACTGAAGGAAACAAACAAGATTAGTTAGCCTAGTAAAACAGAATGGAAATTTTTTTTTCTATAAATGACCTTATAGTACATACTTAGAGCTTAGTGGACCACAGAGTCTCTGTTGCAACTACTTAACTATGCCTTTATAAAGAAAAAGCATCTGTAGATAATACATAAGTGAATAGGTGTGGCTGAGTTCCAAAACATTTTATTTACAAAAACAAAAGGCTGGACAGATTTGGCCCCTGAGCCATAGTTTGCTAGATCCTGATTTAGGGCATAGGCATTGGAGTCAGTTGGAAAGTGTTAAATCTGTGTCCCATAAATTCAGAGCTCAGATGGCTTGTTAACACCAAATATCTATCCTCTCCTACTGTCAGGTAAAGATGACATTTTCTAACCTTCCTCATACTGAGGAATAGCTCTGTGGCTAAGTCCTAGCCAGTGGAGTACAAAGAATTGAGATCTACAACTGCTACATGGTTTTCTTAGAGGAAAGGGCCATGATTTTTCCTCTGCTTCCCCTTTCTTCTTTCCTACTAGTTTGATTTTGGACTTGGTGGATGTGATGATGACTCATCTTTGAACATGCAGAGAAAAACAATGTCCTAGAGTATAGAGGATAGTGGAAAAATTAAGTGTAAGTAGCCTGTGTTGCTAGCATCTTGAAGCCACCCTGCGAGTCCCATGGTTAGTTATTCTGATTTTAGGGAAGTTTCATAAACATGTGTCCTATTTAAGCTACAATTCCTTCCAGGCTTTGATTCAGCAGTTACTTTTATCATTTGAGTGGTCTCTAAAACTTAGTTTATTCTCCTATAAAATAGGAGTATTACTGCTATATAGGATTGTTGTGGAGCCTTAGTAGCTTTGTCAACAGGGACATACCAGACATTCAGTGAAATATCTAAGGAAATGATATCAAGAGCCCATTATTATATTAGGCACTGTGAGAAATACTAATTAAATATTGGAGACAATATAATCTAATTTGGAATATGATTCCATTATTATTCATTCTTGTGCCCTCCGAAGAGCTCCTTATAAGTTATCTGGAAATGAAAGAGGAGGGCATATAATTAGAAATCAAAATTAAATTGTGTGTTTTACCAAATATCCTTGATTTTCTTCATGCTGGGGTTCTGAAAAGCATGTTCTAAGAAGATTATCACAAAGCAAATCACACTCCAACAAAGAAACAATTGAGTGTTTAATCACTGCCAAGGACTGAGAGTAAAATGAGTCATAAATGTGATCATCACATTTCTTTCTTTTTTAAGATTTTATTTATTTATTTGACAGAGAGGGACACAGCGAGAGAGGGAACACAAGCAGGGGGAATGGGAGAGGGAGAAGCAGGCTTTCCGCGGAGCAGAGAGCCCGATGTGGTGCTCAATCCCAGGACCCCGGGATCATGACCTGAGCTGAAGGCAGACGCTTAATGACCGAGCCACCCAGTTGCCCCTCATCACATTTTTTTCTTAACATATAGTCCAAAGAATAAAACAACTTCTACAAATCAAAGTCTTCACAGGCATTAGAAATCTAATCTAGACTCACAATCTCACAAGTGAGAAAACAGTTCCAGAGAATTTGATGAGTTTATAAACTTTCCAACTGGGTATCATCTTCCTTTCAGAATAAGAGAGAAATTCCCTAAAGCAAAAATGATTTTGCAAAGGAAGATCAAGGCAGAGGAATAACATGCACTAAGCATGCAGGTTGTTGAGGAAATTTTCTCTTCCCAGCTCTGCAAAGAATCAAGCTACCTGCTCCTTTATATTTCCAAATCACTTCCAACTGCATCTTCCCTAAATCTTTTGATCTATATTGGTATTAGTATTACAATAATTTGAATGGACTTTAGAATAGAATATTTAAATAAATTATTTAATAAATTCCTTAGTTGTTCCTCATAGCATATAAAAGTACACTAAATTGCTTTGGTATTCTCCCCAAGCGTACTGTGAACCACTCCAGATTAATCTCATTGCACCCCCTTTCTTTACCACAACCCCTAGCCCAATCTAGTTATGCAAATATATGCAGTTCTCTCCAGTATTTCCTTGTTTTTCATGTCCCCAAGCCTTTGGTAACACATATACCTTTTGCTAAAATGTTTTGGCCTCCCATTACTCCCCTGGTTTATTTCTATCTGCTATTCAGGCCTTAGTGCAGTATCTTCTTCTGGTCCTCCTGGGTTAGGTGCCCCTTACATATTCTATCATGTTATGATAATTTCTACTTGTCACCACTCTTGTCTTTTATCTGAGTGTTCTCAGATGCTCAACCAATGTTCAAAGCCACAGCTATAATTAGAGATTAGAATCTAGGTTTTTTTCACTCTCAGTGAAAGGTTGGTGAGGGAAATTTGCTATATACAATTTTTTAAAAAGTAACTAATGACTTAGGGTCATAATAATATGCTAAACATGTGGAATAAGCCAGTATGTTCTATAGTATACAAAGAGGGAGAGAAAAAAACTTCAGCTGTGATGAGTGAGAAAGGCCTAATGGAGAAAGAATCATTGATTTAACTGAAAGCTATATATACTTCCAAATGCTCACAAACAGACAATTTTCAAGAATTTGGTGGTTACAGGGGCACCTGGGTGACTCAATCAGTTAGGCATCTTTCTTCGGCTTGGGTCACCAACACAGGGTCCTGGGATCAAATCCCACATCGGGCTCTATGCTCAGTGGGGAGTCTGCTTCTCTCTCTTCATGATCTCTCTCACTCTTGCTCTCTCTCAAATAAATAAATAAAATCTTAAAAAAAAGAATTTGGTGGTTACAAAAAAAATGAGCAGAAAAAAAGGTAAGAAGTAACAAAATTTATTTTTGCAATATACTTGCTCGGAGAAATGTTTAAATTATCATGACAAATAATATCATGCTATATTTTCATTCAGTTAGTTAATATGCATTTCCTGAAGATTTCTCTCTGGGGACTGGGTCAGGTTTTGCATAGCAGTATGTTTGTCCAAGTGGCTTATGCAGAAATCAGAAGACAAATGATCTCAGCATAATCCTGGCACACTCCTTTATCTCCAACTATTTTTAATTTCTATAAATTCAAATAATCTCTTTGACTCAGATTTTTCATTTGTAATAAACGCTAAGTGGTTATATTTTAATCTCAGAGATGATGGGTTAAGATTTCATCCCAACCAAGGGAAATTCTAGGAGACATTTATTCTGAACACTGACTTTAGGACATATCTAAGCTGGTGACATTGAGTATCAAGGAAAATAGTACAAAGGCAAAGCAATTCATTTGAAATCACTATGATGATGAGGTAGAGAATTCATTAAAATACATTTAACCCATATTTAGTGAGCACCGAATATGTCAGCACTGTGTGTGAATTAGAGATCAATAGGGCAAGTGACACAAGCCCCTGCTTCAATGAGCTTATAGTTGGCTAGAACATGATGTTAAAACAGTGAATGGGCATGGGTTCAAGCTTCAGACTATACATTTGGTTGCATTCCATGCTTTAGCTAACCCACTAGAACTCTTCTAGAAATAAAAAAAAGTACCATTGATCACAAGGTGACATCTCAGAGTGCAGTTGGTTCAGTTTACAGATGTCATTTTCAATACAATGGCAGAGGAAACGGATTCATATCTGAATGAGTCTGACTCCTGTTTAAGTTTGGCCCATGATAATCCAAAAATCAATCACATTTCTTCTAGGCCTGGTTAAAAAAAATCAATTCTGCCACTGAGACGATCTATTATGTTAAAACAAATATTGGGCTAGGTGACAGGGGACTGGCTCTCAAGTTTGGGGGCAGTTTTGACTCAATAGGTGATTTGGAGCTGTATATTTAGTCTGAATTTCAGTTTCTTCACCTGAAAAATAAGGGTGTGCTATATGAACTCCTCCCTTCTTCTATTCAAAAATTTCATAAACCTTAGATTTTCTATATTATTCTTTTCTTAAACTTTTATTTATTTATTTGACAGAAAGAGCACAAGTAAGCAGAGCAGTAGATAGAGGGAGAGGGAGAAGCAGGCTCCCCGCTGAGCAGAGAGCCCGATGCAGAGCTCAATCCCAGGACCCTGGGATCATGACCCGAGCCGAAGGCAGAGGCTTAACCAACTGAGCCACCCAGGCACCCCTCTATATTATTCTATATCTCAATGTTCTCCTCTGTTTAGGAATTCTTAAAGTATTTGCAATCTTGTTAATCTAACAGTAGTCCTTTCATGCTTATAGAAGCTAGTGTATGCTCAATTTAAGAATACAGCTGAGGTATTCTGAAACTGGTCTTTTCACATCTTCCACTAAGATTAAAAAAAAACAAAAATCAAAAAAACAAAAAAAAGAGTCTCTTTTAAAGGGTAAAGAAAATGCAGAAAACGTTTTTTTGGTTTTTTTTTTACATAAATGATTGAGTGTCTTGACTCATCAATAATACAATAAGCAACTAGAGGTCAGGGACCCTGGCTTTTACTTTCTTTTATTCTCTACAGTGATAAGTACACTAATGGAAGTAATCAAATCTTAGTAAAGTATGTGCTATTTAATAACATTAAGAGTTATTAAAGATAACCCTAATAAAGGAGTAGGAGATGACTGAACCATTAATGAAATAAAAATATTTTTTAAATAAACACCTACTCCCTATCTCTAATATGCCAGAAGATTGTCATTATGATGTCCTTTGTCTTCACTCAACAGTTGGAAATACTTTCACCAAAGCTTTTAATGCATTTCAAAATTGATTTTTAAAGAATGGACCTAAGTAGCAAGTCTAAGTCAGATCTTGCACTAGCTATTATTATTTTGTTTGTAGGAATCTGGTTGGTAGAATTTATCTGGAACAGATGCAATTTTGACTTTGAAATCTTTTTAATCTCACAAAACCATAAAATGTGTTTCTTGATTCAGCTCAAAAAGGTATGTTCATTGTTATCAACGTGTATGTCTGATCATGTCTAGAGAGTAAAACCCTGTTGTGCAATTACCTTTGGGGTTCAAGAAGCTGAGTTTTGAGGTGGAAGCTGCACCCAGAGCCTCTAGGAAACCCAGGGCAAGGTTATATGTCATTGTCTTCTTCCCATGTATGCCTTATTGTCATTATAAGATGCAGAACTAAAACAGTGCTTATTTCCACAAGAGATTCAAGATCAATTTTTTAGTAAAATATGTGTCAATTTGGAGATTAAAGGAGAAATTCAACATACACTGGAAAAGCATTGTGCAGCCTGTCAAATGCAGATCTGTTTAAATTCCAAGTGACCCCTTTGCACCTGAACTTGCCAATCCACATGATGCCATGATTAAATTTTATAGAGTTCAATTTAAATACTACATTAATGCAACATTAAGGTTGACATTTTTAATCATTAATAGTTCTAAGCCAAATAATTCAGAGTCACCTTTCATAGCCACTGTCACTGAGGCAAATTTATACCTCACTTATTTTTATAATGAATTCAGCACAAAAATTGAATATATGCACACAAACCAAAATATTTTTTTTTCTCCTCAAGAAGCATGTAATTACCAGGGCTTTTCAAATATAGTACAAAGCAAAAGGACAATTTCACATTTATCAAGTTCATTTGATGAACATAGATGAATCCAGATAGCTGACATGTGGGAACCTGATTTCATATCTTAAATTTACCAAATAATTAATAACATTTTCTGTATTTTACTATGCCAGAATTACTTAACTACAGTGACAGAGGTTAAGTATCCCATGTTTTGGTTAGTTTACATTTGACTGGGTGAGGTAGTAAGACACAAGTTTTTACATGGAAATAGAAATGATTTGTATATGCTTATAATCTATTTTTGAAAGCATTAGCTATAGAATATTGAGGTTACAGGGTGATTAGTTTCTCAGTTCTTACCAACTGATCATGAATTAATTTTTGACTTGTTTGAAACAATCCATTTTCAGTAAATTTACTATTATTGGTTGTTCAGCCATGATCCATTTTCCCCACAGTTCTTCCTAAATAGTTTTTGATTTTGAGTGTTTTCCTTCTTCAAGTAGTTTACATGCTTTAGACCTGTGCTATGAATGTAGTAGCCACTAGCTACATGTATCTATTAAATTTAAATTGACTAAAATTGAATAAAATAAAAGACATTAGGCTATTTCACATGCTTGATAGCCACATATGGTTAGTAGCTGTCACACTGAACAGTGCAGATATAGAACATTTCCATCATTGCAGAACATTCTATTGACAGTGACAAGTTTAGATCTTAATGCTAGCTCCTAGGGGGAAAAAAAAAAAAAACTAGATTGAATTAAATCACACACACACACACACACACACACACACTCCTTTCCACACCAATGTCAAGGTAAACTTTAGAATTTTTGATAGAAATGCTGGAAAGGTAAAACCGAGTCTTTGATAACATCAGCATTCTGAACACATAAACCCTGAAGCCTGCCCAACCTCTGGACTTTCCAGATAGATGACTCAATTAATTCCCAATAATGTTTAAGCCAAGTTTGGATTTTGTTTTGATTTTAATTACTTGCTACATTTAGACATTTCAGTGGTATAATGTATAAGTACTTATATAGTACACAATTTTATTATCATTATGCTAAGCAGTGTTGAAAATTATAAATGTAAAACAGGCATGGATATACTTTCAAAGAATTTGTCCTTTAACTGTAGAAGAAAGATATATTACATATTTAGATATTAAATTCTCTAGAACAGGCTATGAGTACATTTAAAATTCATAAAGAAAGGTCACTGAGGCCTGGACTGTTCATGAATATCTAAAGATTGAGGTCTAGTTTAACTCAGCCTTGAAGGATGGTATGGGTTGGCTGAGAGCAGATGAGCTCATTCTAGTCCACTCTAAGTTGGCAGTTCTGGCTAATAATTAAAAGGTCTGTTGTGGGTACCACTAACAGAAAGCATTACTTCTATATTCATTACCAGTTCAAAATTCAAAAATATGAAATGTGTGCTATAATTATTCACTTTTATGTTAAATGTGAATTGTGTCACTAAACATGAAAGCAGAAAGAGAATCAAGGTTCAGAAGTGCAGAAAATGCAAATAATTTCTTTCTTTTCTTTTTTTCCACTGTCACAAATCTGTCTATGGTGACAAGCATATACAGTAATAGCAGCAGTATTTACACTAAAGATAATACCACTACTACTAAAAATATAATAAAAACATTTTAAATTACTTCTCAGTGCTTAACAAGTCTTATTTAATTATGAAAAATATCTATAGTAAAATATTACAGATGAGGAGGCTGAGACTCAGAGTTTAGTAAATTGCCAGAGACCACACCTTTAGTAAGTGATAGAGTCAAAGTTCCAACCCATTATCTGACACCAAAGCAAACATATTGAACTATTATGCTATAAAATGCAGATATTTCATTCCTTGTTATTAAGGTTAAAATGTCCACATAATGAAAAGTAACTTCATTAGTGGAAATATTAAGAGATTTGGATATTTAGAGCTTTTTTGCTACTAAACATGCTTGAGTAAAGATAATTTTGCTCAGAAGTACAGTTTTAAAAATTTATATTTTGAGTCTCTAAAAGCTTACACAGTACTTTTACCTAGATTGCCATGGTGGACAGACTCTAAGGCAGCCCCAGTGATCCCAGTCTCCTATGTTGGTTTGCCTAGAAACTTGCTTCTAAATGATATGTTATAGCAAAGGTGATGGGATGTTACTTCTGTGATTAAGCTATAAGAGTTGTAAATTCTAGCTTGCTCTCCCCTACTGGCTTTGATGAAGCAAGCTACCACTGGGGAGGCCCATCTGTCAAGAAACTGAGGGTGGTTTCCAGTCAACAAGTGGCAAGGAACTGAGGCCCTCAGTCCAACAGTCTTCAAGGAATTTGAGGCCTACCAACAACCACAACATACAACCACAGTTTGGATGTAGATCCTTCCCCACTTGTATCTTCAGATGAGATCTCAGCCCTAAGTGACACTTTGCAGCCTTGTTAAAGACCCTGAAGCAGAGGATCCATCTTAGTCATGTCTGGATTCCTGACCCAAGGAAACTGTGAGATAATATAGGTGTGTGTTGTAAGTCAGTAAGTGTGTATTAACTTCTTATACAATAATAGATAACTATTACTATTACCATTACCAATTTGATTATTAGCAAAACCTGGGAAGTAGGTCAAGAAATACTTCTATTTTTATTTAGCAAAGGAGAAAACCAAGTGTGTGATAAGTTACGTTAATTAACCCAGGATTATTTTTAATATTCTTTCCTACTCCTGTCAATAAGGCAATTCCTTGCACTAGATTTAAATGTTTAGAAAAGTGGAAGGGTATGTTTTACCTTGCCTATGGTGGAAAACATCTTTATTTGTATGACCTAAAAAATAAATGCAAATGGTTTGATTTGAATATCTGATCTTGGTTTTAGATTGGTTCATCATAGTCACTTATTTCAATGTCCAATCTCAGTGATTAGACATTCACATAAACACAAGCTGCAAGGTTTAAAAATGGATTTTATAGATAGTCGTGACTCCTTTCATTGCATTCTTCCACCTCAACACCTCAGGCAGCTAGCTATCCTCATTATAATGGATTTAGGCTTATTGTTTAAAAAAATCTAGATCATGCACCAACACAAAGTGGGCAATATGAATATATATAAAGGCCAAGTGATGGCAGTCTGGATGCCATATTTGTGTTGGTTATAAATAGGAATGCAAAACTGATTATTTCATATATATTTTCTCTTAGGAAACAGGATCCAGCTAAGTGGTAGAGGGGAAATATATTTTTGCTAGTGGAGCAAAACTGGATAATTCACACTGAACAACATAACCTCGCAACCTAGCTTATCTGGTTTATCCATTAGTTTTGGCTAATAGCTACCCGCAAAGTTCACTGGGTGATGGTATTATGACATCATGCTCTAGCTATGGTGGTCAAATACTATATTAGATACAGTTTGGGAAATTTACTTTTTTTTTTTTTTGCTGAGGATTTATTAGCATTAATGTCTAATATTGTGCATGTTACCACACAAAGGATGATTGAGAGAAAGCTTGGCAATTATCTGATATATATTATATTCTTTACATTTTCAACTTTCACACAGGCTTAATTTATGCCACTATGATTAGAGTTGAAATTTGAGCTTTCAAACTACATTTTCGCTAGCCGCCTGCTGGTGCCGTCTTAATCTGCTTCTGCCAGTAAAGGTAGGATGTGTCTCTCACCTATCAACCCTTCAAAAAAGGGCAGGGATATACAATTCCTTGAATTCTTAGTGGAACCAGAAGCAATCTATAATTACTGTTATGTGCTTGTTTTGCTAAAGTGCTTGTTTATTGTTTCTTTTGACCCTATTTTTTTATAAAGATTTTTTTTTTTTATTTGAGAGAGAAAGAGAATGAGAGGCAGAGAGCACAAGAGGGAAGAGGGTCAGAGGGAGAAGCAGACTCCCCGCCGAGCAGGGAGCCCGATGTGGGACTCGATCCTGGGACTCCAGGATCATGACTTGAGCCGAAGGCAGTCGCTTAACAACTGAGCCACCCAGGCGCCCCTCTTTCGACCCTATTTTTAAGTGAATTTCATGTAATGATGATGAAACTTGCACCAGATATGTATGATTAGGAGTCAATTAGTGATATGAAGGCACCTACAGCAAGAACATTCAAGATATTTCAACCATGTCCTTGAAGTCACTCTATCACTATCTGTATGTAATGTGATAATTAATTTCACTAAATTTCATTTTTTCAATTGTAAAGTGAGACTTAATGTGCTATGAGCCTCTGAAAAATATTTTTGAGTAATATATAACCCTTCATAGTAAAGACTTTTTGTCTAATTCACATAGATTTAGACAGTTTTTGAGAATAGAGTCATTGATGCCAGTTAAAATGGATGGACTAACCTAGTGTAACCGCCTAGTGTAACTTGGTTAAATAATATGAGTATTCAGAGGGACAACAATGTAGCTATCCCCCGTTTCTTTCCCGTAAGTAAAATCTTAATGTAGGAATAAATGATGATTTTTCTTCTTCATATATACTAGTATGAACTTGTGCTTTCAGTCTTAACAACCACAACAATCTGACAAAAGAATACACATGTACACATAGTTTGCATGTCTGTTTGTTTGCTTGTTTGTTTAAGAAGAGATAAACAGTTATGGCTATGAGTGCCTTTTATCTCTCACTAACACCTGTTCAGTGCCCTGGGATGGCTTTTGAAAAGTATTCACTAGATTCTATTTTCCTAAAACCAACATTGTTCATAATATCTCAGTAGTTTATATTTGAGCAAAAAGCAGTATAATAATAGGGTTTTTTTCATAAAAATTGAATAATATAAATGAAAAGAAAAGAATTGTCACAATTATATCTAGAAGCATTGGAATGGAAAGCAATAAAACAATAAAATGGCCATTTCAATGAAGATAAATAGCACTATAGTTTTGAACTGATTATATGAGATATAAGAAAACTGAGAGTTTATATCAGTGTATTAATACACAAAGTTGTAGTTACAAAAAGTATAATGATGGAACAAATTTGCAACTTCCTGATTAATGCAATCAACCTATCATCTCTAATTCCATTATTTAGCCCAAAGTAGCTTTTCCATTAATGAAATTAATGAAGCAATTTCCAAATGTAGGTTTTATGTATGAGCTATCCCATATTGATATTCATATATAGCTTATGTATTAATGTATATATGCATATATACATAAATGCTTAAGTTTGTAACACTTTACAGGGATGATTTCATTGGCCAAATCACCATTTAAGTATGTTCACCCAATTGAATTAACTATTTCCCCTAGCAATCTCCTGTGAACATGGAACTATTGATATCCTTTTTCTCATCATTGTGAATTATGTCTGAACTCAAAGTCTTGCTAGGTTAAGTACCCAGAAATTTCATTTTCAAAATTATTTGGAATTCTTAAGATTAAAAGATACTATAATATATATTAACTTGGCAGACTTGTGATATATATCTTACTAAACAACTTTTTCATTCAGTAATTTTGTATTTTCAGGCATGGAGTTAATCACAATTCTGCTCTTGTTCTGAGTACCTATGAGTATTCAGGAGTATAAGGTATAGTAAGTTATTACTTCCATTCCATATAAACAGAGAGGATGGGACCAGCGAGTCAGAGTCAGAATAAAATGCACAGACAAGTTTCTCATACATAACTTTGACAATAGTATCTTGGACTAGTAATTCAATTATAATGGAATACCAATAGCATTGAAAAAGCATATAACATGGTTAGAAATTTACTCTTCATTACTGTGTAAAAAATATGTTCTAGAGGGGAGGGGGATGGGGGGATGGGTTAGCCTGGTGATGGGTATTAAAGAGAGCATGTACTGAATGGAGCACTGGGTTTTATACGCACACAATGAATTATGGAACACTACATCAAAAACTAATGATATAATGTATGGTGATTAACATAACATAATAAAATTTAAAAAAATATGCTCTTTTCTTCCTGTATGACTTGTAAACAGCAAAAGAAATCCTTTGGGATGAAATAGCATAAAATAATAAAAGGCTTTCTTAAATATAACTGCTTTTGGGATGAATTTCCCTGGCTTAGTCTCCTTCCAGCTTTCATAGATATGCAAGGCAGGTCCCAGAAGTCTGACTAAAAGAAAAATAGGGGGAAGATTTTTATTTTCAGGAAAGTGATTTTCTCATGTAGCTTTTGGCTATCTAAAAAAATGTTCTTTTACCTTAATTTTCCTATTCTATCAGGTTGTATTTTTGCACTATTTTAAAGGGGACAGAGCCCACAAATCCAGGCTAAATTTTGTCAACCGAACAACACCAAATTGGATCAAAGACAGTCAGCTCATTTGAAGCTTGTAAATATCCCTTCATTTCCCACACACTTGAATTGCATTCAAGTTCTTTGGCAAAAGTTCTATTATATATACTATAGATATATATCTATCTATAACACATATGCAATACCTGTATATCTTTAATATCTATGATATGTATGTATACAGTTCCATGCATATATGTATATACAGATACATATTTTATCTATATCTATCTATATCTACATATATATTTCCAAGTATGTCCAGAGCAGAAGAGATACCATCATGGAAAATTCCTGGGATTCAAGAAATAAGAAGGCGTCCTGTTTCTTATGTAATAATCTCCTAAATACCATCACAAAAAATAGGCATTACTGAAGTGCCAAGTATTAAAGTGGCTTCATTGTGTGGCCAAGAGCTGTTCAAACTTTCCCTTTAAAGTGAAGTAAGGAGATGTTGATAGAATCTAAAATAATATTCTCACCCTTGTTTGATTTAGTGTATGACTTGAAGGCTGCCATAGATTTGTTCAATGGACCTTGATGGATGTTTCCAGTCATTGCTTCTTTTCTAGTTGTATCAAGGCCAAGGTCCACCAGATGTCAGTACAATATAAATAATCCAAATTCTTATACTTAAACATCAAATATAGAAGACAAAAAAAAGAAATGGCCATAAAATAAAACATTTCATTGAATTTTAAAAGATTTACCTATATCAAATAGGAGAAATTGAAAAACTGCTCAATATAACCTGCAATATGATTTTTTAAATATTTTTTCTCTTCCTAGGAGCTTTCTGTTACTGTAATCTGATAAAGCTGGCTTTATATTTCTCCTCCTTCTTCTTGTTTCATTATCATTCAATTGTAGTTTTTGCCAGATGACTTCTTTATTCACTGATGGTTTTCTTTTTTTTTTTTAAAGATTTTATTTATTTATTTGAGAGAGAGAATGAGATAGAGAGAGAGAGCATGAGACGGGGGAGGGTCAGAGGGAGAAGCAGATTCCCTGCTGAGCAGGGAGCCCGATGCGGGACTCGATCCCGGGACTCCAGGATCATGACCCAAGCCGAAGGCAATCGCTTAACCAACTGAGCCACCCAGGCGCCCCTCACTGATGGTTTTATGTATTAACATTTCCACAGAATACTTTCTCTTGATTATTTTTTCTCTTCTAGAAAAAGAGTCAAATCATGACAGCAGTGTATTCCCTAAGAATTTCTTTATTTGATCAGGTAAACTAAAGGTAAATGTGTCTAACACATGTTGGCAATGTGTTGAACTCTTGGATGTTTAGATATACCAATGGATTTTTTTTCAAATATTTTTGGAATTATCCTTTGGTTGTTGATGAGAAAGTTGTTAATTTATATCATTCACACACACATGCACGCAAACATACACACACACAGACACACAGACACACACACACACAGAGTGTACTTATTGAAAAAGATTCAGTAGGAGTGAGAGAAAAGTATAATCAAGCCCATCTTTGCCTCTCTTTGTTCATGGATTATTTGCATGTAAAGTCCATGAGAGAGGGTTTGCTCCTACTGTTCAGCATAAATGGAACTCTCCTTCTCTCTGATTTGTTTTCTTTCTTTCCAAATGATGCCACTCAACATGGTGTGTACTTCACTTTCCCAATGCTGATACCTATGTTTTATCATACCTACTGTGACTACTGCATAGAGATATGTAGTAAAAGAATATGAGAAATGGACAAGGTAATTTCACCTTTCATGCTTGCAATTCTTAATGATAAGCTTTTGCCAACTTGAAAATTACCCCATAAGCAACATTTTCAGCTACTATTATATCCTTGCACTAAACACAAAAGCCATCACCTCATTCCTTTAAGGAAAAGGCCAAATCAGTGTCTTTGTCTAATACTTAGGTAATTCTTTCATCAGCCTTTGACTATGCTCAAATCTATTTTCATGTCTCTTTTCACACCAAATTTAAATAAATGAAGTGCCTACTTTTTGTGCTACATTCTGTGAATTCCATTAATTTACAATCTAGTCAAAAGGACAAATCATGTGAAAGAAGTAAAAGAACATGCTGGAACTACTGGAATGTAATTCTCTATAGGAAACAGAAAACTTGCAGAATATAAATGGCTCAGATCAACTTGAGAGGAGCAGTTAAGTTGGTATGAACTCAATAAAGGTAAGAAAACTCAGAGCTCAAACATCTGAGGAATGATGATCTAAATCCCATCAGTAAAGTGCTGGCAAAATATGAAGGAAAGGTTAAGAAATTCTAAACAAAATATTAGTAAATAACATTCATTAATCTATGGGAAAAAACATAAAAGATACTGCTTTCAAACATATCCCATTTTTTCAAAGGAGAAAAACATAATTATTTAAATAAATTTGGGGGAATTCCCCAGGAAGCCAGCACTCTTATTGATGTTTACTTAGGTCCTGCAGGCTTCTTGGTCTCACTTCTTGTGGGGAAAGGAGGCCCAGCCAAGGCCATAGAGACTACAGACATGCCCACTTCCACACTAAGACACAATGCCATGGTCAGTTGGTAAAGGATGTTGTTCATTCTTCCACCCTTCACGTGCATGGGAGGCCACCATCCACCTGAGTGGTGGGGTCCTCTGACTGGAAAAGCTACTTAAATAGATTTTTAAGATATGATTTAACATTCATGACTTCAAATAAAATTTTTAGTAAATAAAAATAAATGGGAATTTCCTTGGCTTAAAGAAAGGCAAAAGCAAAACACGTATGGCAAGGGTTCAAACCCTCTCCCAGGTCAGAGAAAATAAAAAGATATCTGGGATCACCATGATTCCTATTTCACTATAATCTGCATACAAATCATTCAATCTCATCTTCTTCCCACCACCTCTTCCCCATGTAACATCCCCATCTTCACCACTTGCTCAATGGGTCACTGCCATCTTCCTGTCCCTTAATTCCACTGGCTGCCACTATCCTTCCTTCCCAGGATTAGATGTTTATTGTGCCAGCTGGGACAGGAGCTATGGGAGATTTCACACCTAGGGTCAAACGGGCTGTATCCGTGGAAGTTCTAGTCTCTCCTGCTATATCTGGAGCCATATGAAATCACAGAGCACAGGGCAGAAAATCTGGCTTCCAGAAAAAGGTTTCCTAGAAATGTCTGGTAACACAACTCAAAAGTTTAAAAGAGTTAATGCCCTATGGGACAATAAGACAAAGGAAGACTCAGAGATGGCAGATAAATGCTACTCCCTTCTCTCCGTTGACAAAGTGCTTGCTGTAAGAGGCAAAGATTACATATAATCTATTCAGAAACTTCCTATATGATAAAGAGATTTGATGTTTTCTTCTTTGTTGTATTAACAAAAGTTTTAACCTAATTTAAAATGTTAATTTAATAATGTTAGTTTTGTTAACAGGTAGGTAGCATACTATTTTTTATTATTTTTTTAAAGATTTCATTTAATTATTTGTCAGAGAGAGAGAGAGCACAAGCAGGGGAAGCAGCAGGCAGAGGGAGAAGCAGGCTCCCCACTGAGCAGGGAGCCCAATGTGGGACTCCTCCCAGGACCCTGAGATCATGACCTGAGCCTAAGGCAGATGCTCAACCAAGTGAGCCACCCAGGCGCACTGGCAGCATACTATTTTTTTTTAAGATTTATTTATTTTATTTTAGAGAGAAAGAGAGCAAGAGCATGGGGGGGGGGCAGAGGGAAAGGGAGAGAGAGAGAATCCCAAGCCAATTCCTGGCTGAGAGCGGAACCCTAGGCAGGACTGATCTCATGACCCTGAGATCATGACCTGAGCTGAAATCAAATTGGTCACTCAGCCAACTGAGCCACCCAGGCACCCAAGGTAGCATACTATTTTGTAATTATTTTCCCTGCTTTCCTGTGTCCCCTCTCTTTTCCTTCATTTTTAAGATTGCATTCCCCTTCAATAAAACCAGTATATAACTATTGCCTCAGTCTCTGCTTTCTAGAAAATGTGGATTAAACAAATTATTAGTCAGTGTAATAAGGGAAATAAATTAAATGGGAAATGATTCAAAAATAGAAATTAAGTTAACATTGTTAATAAAAATTGTCTATATAAACAATACATAAGGACTTGCAGATTAAGCACACAATTTGAAGAGTTTAGCAATGACTTCTGAAATAAAATGCAATATACCCAAATAACTGTTAGTAATAGAATGAATACATTTTGCTATAAAAAGTGGAATGCTTTATGGCACTGAACATGAATGATTTGCAGTTCAAAAGTGTCTCTACATCTGAAAAATACAATGCTGTCTGAAAGAATCAAGTCACAGAAAAGCACTTCAAGTATATTTCCATTTGCATAACTTTAAGAAAAGGTAAAAATACCTATCTATCCACTTATCTATATAGATACATGTGAGCTTGCTAACGCTATCCAGAAAAGCAAAAAGAAAGATTATGACAAAATTCAGGCCAACTGTTACTTTACAGGGCAGAAGTAAAAAAGACAGGTTGAGGATAGTTGTATATAGAGTATCCCAAAAAAATAATAATGCTCTATTTCTTAACCTAAGTGGTGACTGCAAGGAAATTAATTTCATCCTGGTTTTAACTTTCTCAAAAATAGATACATATTATATTATATTATATATACTCTTTATTACATACAATATATTTCACATTAAAATACTGAGTTTTTCTTTTTCTTTAATCCAAGTTATATCAAACAATCCTCTACAGAGAGTGAGTTGTAAGAGTAAGGGTGGTAATTCAGAAATCTATTTATTTAGGTAAGCTCTAAATGTAAATTCTGGGGGTGCTTGGGTGGCTCAGTCGGTTAAGTGTCTGCCTTCAGCTCGGGTCACGATCCCGGGGTCCTGGGATCGAGTCCCACGTCAGGCTCCTTGCTCAGCAGGGAGCCTGCTTCTCCCTCTCCCTCTGCCTGCTAGTCTCCCTGCTTGTGTGTGCTCTCTCTGTCAAGTAAATAAATAAAATCTTTTAAAAAAAAATGTAAATTCTGATGCTCAGGTAGTTTTAGGAGGCACTAGGCTTAAATAACAGAGGAACTTCATCTTCAGTTACATTTTGCTCTTGTGAGCTAGCCTGGAGATCCAAGCGCTTTATTGAACTTTTATTTCCCCACTCTCTGTGGGAGAATGTGTTTCTCGTTCAAAATAACCAACTTATAAACTCTTAGTGCAAAACTCATATATCCATCTGGGCCTCTCTGCTTGTGGTACAACAGTGAAAAGGTGTAAAGTATTATTTTCATGAAGTTTTATTTGAATATATCAGAGTCCCTACAATATGAGGGCCTTTGACAGAGTAAAAAATAGTAGGTGCTTAAGGGGAAAAATTCAGGATTTGAAGCTGGTGGTACATAAGGATAGATTTTTGTTGGAATTTTCCACTTTGATGTTTTAAATAGATGATACCTTTATTTAATCTCCTAAAAGGTTTGCTGATAACTTTGTGTCGTCTGCATGAAAAATGAAGATTTCAAGAACCTGCATATGGTATGGCAAATAATTCAAAGCCTACCAGAATCTATAGTTTACATAAAGTAGATGACTACCGCAAAAGGAAATAAAGGGAGAAAGTCAGGTAGCAACGGACAATACATGAGTGCATTCTACAAAGTGATGGTGTCTAAAACAAGCCAAAGACTTTATCATGGGCTTGTCTTAAAGGCAGAACCCAAATGCTTTACATTTCTGGTTTTCCTTTTGTACCACACTGTTCACTCAAATTAGGCTTTTCCTTGATGTTATGTGATTTCTGAGTGGCATAAGCTCCCAGATCTTAAGAAAAATCACTCCCATCTAGATCAAATGGATCTTCCAATGTGATTTTTTTTCAACAAAACAAAACAAATACCTTAAACTTCCCTGTAACCTGAAAAGTTAGATCACAGAGTAGAAATTTTCCATTTAGGAAGTAACAGCAAAATGTATGTATTAATTGGTATCGGATTTAATGGAATGAGAATGGAGAAGGATACTGAAGTGGGAAAAATAATTAGTAACAAACACAGACCTGCTGACTTGCTGAATGATCCCCCAGGAAAAACGTACACACACTCACATGCACAATAAATACTAAAACAAACAAACAAAAAAACAGCTTCAGTTAGAGTACTATACTAGTAGCGATGGGCACCTGATCTGTTGAAAGCTCCGCTCTGCCCTTTACTCAGCACGAACACATAATTACAACAGCTAAAATTACAGAAAAAAGGAGTGAAATGGTTCAGCTCCCAAGAGCTGAATACAAACAGCAACTCTGACTTTTAAGTCTGTAGTGATTGAATGAGCAGTGGTTCATCCCAGTATAATAGGTTTAAAAAGATTAGTAATCAGTTTTTTTTTTAAATATTGTAGGTATGTGAATTGAATGATCACTTGCAATTAATAAATAAAAAGTCAAAATTGACTTTTATTCATCTGCTTGATAGGCATCTTGTCAAGAGTGTGGTATGGTTGGAAAAGTATGTGAAAGCACTAAGCTTTTTACAGGAAAGAAAAATATTTATTCATATTTCACCATTACCATTTCTAAGCAGCTTTTAACAACTGTTAAAAAGGGAAAAAGCAGAATTAAATGAATACAGTCCATGCATCATGGGAAGTCTATCACAGGGACTGAGAAAGCACTCTGAGTTCATGCATCCTTTTCAGTGTTAATATCTACATGAGACAACCACCAGTCGTCACTTGACATCAAAGGACTACAAAATGGAGAAAGGTCATCCAGGTCATCAGCCCCAGGATAATTAGTGCTGATATATTATGTGAGCAAGTATTACCAGAATGGAAAAGAATGAAGCCCTCTCTTCCTGTATAACACACATTAAGTATGTAGTCCATGACTACAGTAAGAATAAGATCATTTCTAAACAGTCAGGACCCCTGGCCAAACCCCAGGGCCAAAAGCATGTATTGATGGATATGCGACTCTACTGACTGACAAGCTGTGTAAACCTAGAAACAAAATTAAATGGTAGACAGTCTTTGGGATTCCTGTTGCAAATGTTTCTTTTAACCTGAAAGCACATAGTCTTTGAACCATAATACATAATAATACATATTTTACATATTAAATCTATAAAGACTAAAGTCTTGATATATCAGACTTTTTTTTCCTCTTTCATCCTAAATTTGGTAAATAAAAGGACTTTTAAAGTGACTTTTGGTTAATTAACAGAGAATGCCAAGATAAACTTTATTATTTTTGTTTTTCTTTCTTTTAGCAGGCAAAGGATCAAATATTTGGATTATCTGATGGCTATTCCAGATAATTCAAAGACAATTTTAGCTATAAAGGATGTTTTACTGTTTTTTTGATTCTGAATTGAGGATAGAGTTTGAAAAAGGAAACATCAAGAATTGAGAGGGGAGGGGGGCCTGGGTGGCTCAGTCAGTTAAGCCTCTGCCTTTGGCTCAGGTCATGATCCCAGGGTCCTGGGCTTGAGCCCCACATCGGGCTCCCTGCTCAGTGGGGAGTCTGCTTCTCCCTCTGCTCCTCACCCCGCTCATGCTCTCCCTCTCTCTCACATAAATAAACAAAATCTTAAAAAATAAAAAGAATTGAGGGGGAGAAAATACTTGAAAGTCAGTCATAATTTTTTAAGGTTAGCAAATAGTTATTGGCAATATTTAAAAAACAAATTACAAGTAAAATGGATTATTAAGCATTTAACTTTTTTTCAAAAATAGAGACATAAAAATGATACCTGAGACTATCAAGTAGAAATGGTTAACAAAATATTTTGATAAGAAGTTCTGTGGTTTGGGTACAGAATAAATTGACCACTTCACAGAGGAAAATCTAAATTTTTTTCTATTTTTTCCCCCATCATTCATGGAAAAATTTGTAGAAAAATATTAATAAATTTTCTTTATGAATAACCCTCTTAATATTCAACTAATTTTGTTAAACTTTTTAGGATATTTTATTTTTTAAATTTGATTTTTACTATTTATGAGCTTTTTAACTAATCCTAATCTACTTTTATGTATATAGCTAGACATATACAAATATGTAATTACATAAGTAGGTAAAATTAGAACTTTTACATTTAACTTTAAACTTAATTGACTTTATTGACATACTAAGTAAAACAATGTATATATTAAAATTGCAATCCCAATTAAATGTAACATTCTCTAAATAAACTGCTATACCATATTCATTAATTTTTATGGATATTCATATCTTTCTGTAACTATTATACCTAGAACATTGTCAATCATATCAATTATCACCTTTAACAAAGTAACCAAGTTTTTCCTCGTTACGCAGAAACTGGAGACAGGAAACCAAGAACTATGTAGTTGTTTTTATTCAGAGGCATGCATTTCATATCACCTTTACAAATTTCAAATGGTAAAAACTTCTCCATAACCAACATTATAGAAAGTCATTTCCATACCTGTGAATCCCTAACCATTTTAAAATGTATAAGAACTAATTTTAGTGACCAAAGTTTTATACCAAAAGTATTACCCAAATATTCTTTATTACCTTACTAAATTTAAAATTTGTCATGATCTTAAAGTTAACTAAAAATTTGCAAATTATAAATTTATTCAGTTAATTTTATGTTTATAATCTTAATATGTGAAAACGATAACTTAAATGACTTATAGAACCAATACAAGAATTCAGAGAGTTTAAATTTAAAGAGTTTAATCCTAGTCTCCCATAACCTAATATACTATGTTGGCTTTAGTTTTATGCAGTTAAATGAGTGAAAGGAAACAAAAAATGGTCTTTAAACCATAATCATTAACTCACTTTAAATTTTCATAGATTCACCTATTTATTGTGGCTATTACACACAAGTGTTCTGAATTTATAAACTCCTGTGTTCAATATTTTTAAACTTACAAAATAATGTTTTAAAATATCTCCTTATCTTGGAACTAGAGCTCTTATTTTAACTAGTGAACAAAGATATTATTCAATTATATTTCTTAGTTGAAATTTTAGCAGGAACAATTCCTGCTCAAGAAACAAAAACTAATTGTTCTTATTTTTTAACAAATAGCCTGAGAGGATAGTGTACATGATCTGTATATTTAAAATGGACACTTTAGGGGCAGCTGGGTGGCTCAGTCAGTTAAGCATCTGACTCTTGATTTTGGCTTGGGGTGGTGATATTAGGGTTGTGGGACTGGGCTCAAGAAACAAAAACTAATTGTTCAATTAGAACAAGCTCAAGAAACAAAAACTAATTGTTCTTATTTTTTTTTAAATTCTTAATATTCTATCTCTAGAGTTTCTAGTATGCAAGAATACTGGCAGCACTTTATCTGATTTATTTTTGAAGTTTTCCAAGAAATGGGAAAAGGAAATAGAGGAATAGGGAAAGATAGAGATAGATGGATATAGATAAATATGGAGGCGGAGAGAGAAACAATCCATTATAGTCAAGTTAAACAATGTCCTATGGCCTTGAAAATTTCACCAAACCACAAGATTAAGAAGACATTATTTTTTTTAAGATTTGAATTATTTGCCAGGGGAGGGGAGTAAACAAGCAGGTGTGCAGCAAGCAGAGGGAGAAGCAGGCAGAAGAAGAAGCAGGCTCCCCACCAAGCAATGAGCTGGATGAGGGACTTGATCCCAGGACCCTGAGATCATGACCTGAGCCAAAGTAGACGCTTAACCAATTGAGCCTGGGTGGCTTCCCCAAAAAGACATTATTTATTAATCTAGGAAGTACAGTAAATTAGGGTAGAATGGAAGGGTTCTTATATTAAACAAAGTCTTTTAGATAGGCAAAATCTTCTCATGTATATGAATATGTATACACATATTACTTTTTTTTTTTTTGTCTAAGGCATAAATCGATTTATGTCAAAGGTTTCCCAATGTGGCCACAGAAGCTCTTGATTTTCTTTGGTGAAAGAAAGTTCATCCAAAATCTATAAAGAACTTATCAAACTCAACACCCAAAGAACAAATAATCCAATCAAGAAATGGGCAGAAGACATGAACAGACATTTCTCCAAAGAAGACATCCAAATGGCCAACAGGCACATGAAAAAGTGCTCAACATCGCTCGGCATCAGGGAAATCCAAATCAAAACCTCAATGAGATACCACCTCACACCAGTCAGAATGGCTAAAATTAACAAGTCAGGGAACGACAGATGTTGGCGGGGATGTGGAGAAAGGGGAACCCTCCTACACTGTTGGTGGGAATGCAAGCTGGTGCAACCACTCTGGAAAACAGTATGGAGGTTCCTCAAACAGTTGAAATTAGAGCTACCGTTCGATCCAGCAATTGCACTACTGGGTATTTACCACAAAGATACAAATGTAGGGACCCGAAGGGGTACGTGTACCCCAATGTTTATAGCAGCAATGTCCACCATAGCCAAACTGTGGAAAGAGCCAAGATGCCCATCGACAGATGAATGGATTAAGAAGATGTGGTATATATACACAATGGAATATTATGCAGCCATCAAAAGGAATGAGATCTTGCCATTTGCAACGACGTGGATGGAACTGGAGGGTGTTATGCTGAGTGAAATAAGTCAATCAGAGAAAGACATGTATCACATGACCTCACTGATATGAGGAATTCTTAATCTCAGGAAAGAAACTGAGTGTTACTGGAGTGGTTGGGGGTGGGAGGGATGGGGTGGCTGGGTGATAGACATTGGGGAGGGTATGTGCTACGGTGAGCGCTGTGAATTGTGCAAGACTGTTGAATCACAGTTCTGTACTTCTGAAACAAATAACGCAACATATTTTAAGAGAAAAGAAAAAGAAGATAACAGGAGAGGAAGAAAAGGGGAGTATGTCAGAGGGGGAGACGAACCATGAGAGATGATGGACTCTGAAAAACAAACTGAGGGTTCTAGAGGGGAGGGGGGTAGGGGGATGGGTTAGCCTGGTGATGGGTATTGAGGAGGGCACGTTCTGCATGGAGCACTGGGTGTTATGAACAAACAATGAATCATGGAACACTGCACCAAAAACTAATGATGTAATATATGGTGATTAACATAACAATAAAAAATTAGGAAAAAAAAGAAAGTTCAAATATTTGATACTATTAGTTCCATGACAAATAACATGCATAAAACCAGATATTAGACGAGACATATTATACAATTGGCTGTTCCCTATAGTTTCTAAAGAGGCTGGAGATAGGGACACCTGGGCGGCTCAGTTGGTTAAGCAAAACTATGACCAAACATTCTCTTAGAACACATCTATGCACCCACATCCAATAGTTTATATAAATTGTTTATAAAGAGGTCCCTGGAATTCCAGCTATTATTCTTATGCTAGTCCTGAAAACAGATATGTAGTTCTTAAAATAGACATGTTCGGAAAACAAACATGTAAGTTCTGAAAACAGACACGTTCAACCCTAAGACAGTTTTATAAAAAGGTCAACAAGCTTGGATCCAATGTCCCAAAAGATCTGACACCAGAAATTAAAAAGGAAAAATTTAGAAGGGAGTAAATCAGCAAAGTAGGAAAGGTTCAAGTCTTTCTAATCTGACAGGAATTTTGAGTGCCTGGGTGTTAGGGGCTGATTTATTTCCTCCCAAAACTCAAATGTTGAAACTCTAACTCCCAGGATACTCAGAATGTGACCATTCTTGAAGATAGGGTCTTTACAGAAGTGGTTAAATTAAAAAATGAGGCCATTAGAATGGGCCCCAAGCCTATATGGTTGGTGACCTGACCAATGTAGACACATAAGAGAGACACCAGGGATGCTTGTGCATAGAGGAAAGACCATGTGAGGACACAGTGAGAAGGTATGCATCTTACACATCAAAAAAGAGAAGCCTTGGGAGAAACCAAACCTGCCAACACCTTGATCTTGGACTTCTAGCTTCCAGTACTGTAAGAAAATAAATTTCTGATGTTTGAGCCACCAGCTGTGGCATTTTGTTATGGCAGACCAAGCACACTAATATATTGGGAAACTCAGATACTGCATCAGCATTAAGACTCTCTTTTAGTTGTGTTTAGTTCTTTATTTGTTTTTTCTCATTATCATTTTCCTGAGTCCCTGGATCTATGGCTTCTTTGGTATAGATAAATATCATTAAAAATGTGTAAAGTTTAATGTCCTAGACCAAGCCCAAGAAATCTTGTGTCTAAAATTTGAGGAAAAATTCAAGAAATCTGAAAATTTATAAGAACCCAATGTGAGTCTGATGTTGGAATACTAAGAACACACTTTTCAAAATATACTTCCATGAATGTATGTAGGGAATATTTGCATCTAGGGAAACCATGTATGCAGATATTATCTAATCCGTTTAAGGCATGTATAGGAGGATCAGGAGTACTGGGTTGCCTTTGTACTTTTCCTTTAAAATTATAAATGACCAGAGTGTTCCAGATACATTTCTTTATGATTGTGTGATGTCTAGTTTGGTTCATTTAATAAGCTGATAAATTGCACTGGCTAATATTACACAAGGATAGTTTAAGATCAGATGTCTTTCATGCTAGGATTTCTGTCCAATTTACTTACAGGGTATTTATCATTATGGTACCAACCTGGCTGGTTTCATAGTTTATATGTCCTGCACAGTCTCTGTGCACTTAGAAGGGTTGCATCCTTCTAAGGTTTAAGGCCCTGCCATTGCCATATTGAAATACTTCATAATTTTTTTAACAAAGAGATTGCCTTTTCATTTTGCATTGGGGCCTGCAAATTATGTAGCTGGTTTGGATATTAAAGCATGTTTATGTCTTATTAGAAAGACTCCTATACCTCCCCTGGGTCTGATTTATGTTTTCTGCCTCAGAAATAGAGTTGAATAAAAACTACAGTGGTAGGAGTCACTCTCCATGTTGTACTGTCACTAATGACACAGCAAATGTAGCTGAAGAGTTATACTCATCTTTTTTGTGTGTTTTTCACTTAATACTAGTATTCTCATAATAAAAAAAAATTTAAAAAATACTAGTATTCTCTACCCCACACAAAGGTATATAAGAATCCCTGGGGAAGATATAGTTTTAGAAATCATCAGGTGAATCTGGTATGCCTTTCTTTCTTATTCTCTATTTGCCAACTACTTTTGAACTCTTTGATCATAGGTTTATGGCACAGTTCATTTCTCATACTTCAAATGTACTAAGGAAAACAATACCAGGAGTGTCATTCCTACATTTCAAGCTACAGAATTTCTTTTATCCTTTGTTTTACTTTCTGTATTAAGTATAATTATAGAAAATGAGATTATTTTTCTTTTCAAAATGATGTTTAGAGAAGAATTAGAGTAGCTCTTAAAACAGTCCTTGATCCTTTTTTATTCCTTCTCATTTCACACTTGTTATACTCAAAGAAACAGAATTATATATGATAATTTAGAGAAAATTACCTCCTACAAATCCATAGTCTATAGATTTAATTCCAGAAAACTGATTAAAGCTTAAATATGGATTAGAATGTATATGTAGTAATGAGAATTACAATATCTAATATATATATATTTATATTCATTAAGTGCCAGGCATTTTTCTGAGTTTTACGTATATCGATTCCTTTGATCCTCACAAAAACTATATGAAGTAAGTGTTATCAGACATTTTAGATGATGAAACCAGGTCAAAAAGAAGTATAGTCACTTGTCCTGGCACCTAAGGTAATTCATTACACAGAGGAGATACTTAAACCACAATATTAGGTGGAATACAAATAGTAAATTTCAAACACTCCTCTTTTTGTTTTAATCAATAAAACTATCACTTGTTTATACACTTTGGGGCTTACTTATAGATCCCCACAGTAGTAACATATGGGGGATCTGAGTAGCAAGATCTAACCAACATTTCCAGAAATTCTATGTTAATATATATTTTTAATAGTTTGCTGAATAAATGTGTACTATGGGCCATTATTCTTCAACATGGATTGTCAGCACTCAGTGAATATTTGAAATAAAGGGCCATTTACAAAATATATGAAATATCTGCACTGTGGTCCTTTAAATATGCTAATACCCCTCATAAGAGATAATTCTCAAAACATCGAATTGAATATGAATTACATCAGATCCATGAGCTTAACACTTATGCTGCTGTCATTATTGAGCAGTAGGTGGTTGCAATTATGAAAAACAAAATGCATGTGTGGTTTTGTCCTAGAAGGATTACTTTATTCACTCCATCATCAGATAAAGTGGGAGAAGATGAGAGCTGAGAGACTCCCCAAGCAGAATATCTGGGAGGCCTGGCCCCTCTGGATAGACAGAAGTCCTTTATCTCAGTTATAACTTTGGAAGCAAAGTGAGGTATTATCTCCTCACTCCTATTTCTTGCGTGCATGGAGGCATCACAACTTGCCTTAAAAAATATGCTTTCATTATCTGAAATTCAAAAGACCTAAGTCAAAGATAGAAAATCTTTTATTCACTTAGTCCACAAATATTTACTGAGTATCTACTCTGTGCCAGTACCATTCTAGGGCTCTGGTGATGTAGCAATAAATCAAAGAGACGAAAATCAATGTTCTCAGAGAACTTATATCAGTTCTGACTGGTTGTAGTGGGTGCCTGGAGTGCTGTATTAGGAAAAATCCTAAAGCTACCTTAGCTCTCCAGAGGGGACAAGTGGACATTTACATACAGAGATTTTTAGAGTTGCTGGTCCATAACACAAGAAGAGGCATTTGGGATTTGGAATCCAAATTTGATTTGTAATAAAATTCATTTCATTTGTTAGCTCAATGACCAGAAAATGCAGAAAGCTAATTATAATATATTCTAATCGAACTCCTTCTAATCCATATCATCCCACTCCACCTTCAGTTGTGTACGCTGACAAGGTATCTTTCCTTTTCTGAATATTTTAACCCAGACACTAACAATAGTAGCCGGCACTAAACAAATACTTATATACTAATTACTTGTCCAAAGACTTTATCTGAATTAATGCATTTAATTTTAAAATAATAAATGGGGGAGATACATGTCCTATGATTTCCCTCATTTAATAGACAACGAAACTGAGGTAGAGAGAGGTTGTGTAATTTGCCCAGGTTTGTAGTTACCAAGTGTAAGAATCAGGACTTGAACCCGACAATGTCTTCTTCTGCTTTCAGAGTCTGTTGCCTAAACACTATGCCTATGTGCAGCCATTTTAATTTTAACCTAACTTGCTTACTTCTCTTTATTTTAGTTTGCAATGTCTTCATGCTCTTGATGCTGATCAAAATGAAGGGAAGGAATAAAAGGAAAAATATAGCAATGAAATAGTTTAATTTGTTAAACAAATATTTATTTTGTGCTATGTTGTGCTTGGGATAAACAAACAAATAAACAAAAAACCCTAGGTTCCTATTTGAAGAGATATCATTCTGGTGATCAAAACAAATTAAGTGATAAATGATAATTTCAGGTAGTAAAAAGTACAGTGAATAAAAATAAGCCACTATAAGGGTATTGAGTATAACAGGTGGTGGGAGAAGGCCTTTCTGAGAGATGATGAATGAAGTAAGGAAGCAAGTCATGAAAATGTCTGCAGGATTTCTTGACAGAGGGAAGAGCAGGTACAAAGGCTATAAGGAATAATAAGGAATAATAAAGAAGACACTTTGCAGAGGGAAGACAGAGCAGATTGATAGAACTTTATGAAAAAGAAGTAGCCAAGAGCTACACGAGCTCCAGGGCTTGTCGGGCATGATAACACTGAATCTTATTCACACGTCAAACAAAAATCTAGAGCAGGGAACAAAAAGGCCTCTGCTATGAAAAGGCGGAACTTAACAAAGAAAATTGCTGGTGTGAAAAGCTGTAGTCATGTGTTGAAGATTAAAAGTCTTTATTGACAGATTCTGCAGCTGGGAGCTAACTTGCCAGGTCCCCTTGTGATTATGTAATCCAGTCTCATCGCCAGGGAATGTGCAGTCTTATTGACTGAGAGCTCCAGCCACGGAGTCTACTTGAGGTTTATCATGGCCCTCAGGGCCATGAGTGTGAAAGACAGAAAAGTAGATGTGTTAAACTTGTACATGACTGACTACAGGAGTGTAAATAATACAATCTTTGTTAAAACATTCATAGATTTCACAATGGGAAATTTCACAATGGGAAAAGGTCTTTCTAAGCTTCTTTTTTTTTTTTTCATAAAGAACTCTTGTCCTCATTACCTGAACACATGAGTAAGATTTTGGACCTAATTATGAATTGTGATGTCTGTGCCTATCTGTCCCCAAAAGGTAGGCAATAAAAGACTCTATCTCACTGTGATCTGTGAATGCCAAAGATAACTAGAAAGCAGAATATTTACTTTTAAAATGGTTGTAGATAAAGTCACAATAAGAATTTTGAAAACTATCAGCATTTCCTTTGTATACATTGGCATTCTGGGGAAGCATTCATAAGAAATCATAAGAAGAAATATGCTACCTCAGTCCTACCCTGGTAAATGTTTTTTTAATGACATATCAAAAATTTTAAATATATAACCCTAACCTCTAATCATTAGAAAGGATGTTTAAAATCATATAACAATGTTCCATCCTCTATTGAACTTGGAATTATAAATAACTATGAACTCACTGAAATTTTATCTAGAAACAACTAAGAAAACAGTATTTATTGTCAAAGAGACCTTAGCCAGTTCAAAGACCTTAGCGACTTACTACTTCATCAGAGTATTTCCTGTGATTGGTAGAGGAGTGGTTTACTAGCTGCACATAAGTTATTATAGTGCCACTGTTCATAATGCTTAGGTTGAGGCCACATCAGCAGTTTTACCCTACATTTTTTTTCAGAGTTTTATAGTGCTATAGTCAAACAAAAGGATATTGGGTAAGTAAACAGTTTCCAAAATCTTAGAAAAGAAATCATGACTCCAGATCCTTATTTCCTCTCTCCAGACATCTAACACAAGAGAGCAAAGGTAGCAAGAAATTACAAACCAATCTTTGGGTACTAATAAAGGAAGCATAAAATCTGACTGCACATATAGTTCCACAAATACAAATCTGCCTTCATATTTAAAGTTATGAATTATTTGTAGCAAGAGCAAAAGACTTCTCTTTGTTGGTTGGATGGATTCAGTCACCAAAGCAAAGCTAATGAAGAATTTCTAGGTTTGTATTTCATAAGCTCTTCATTGCCGAGTCTTATGTGACATGCATGATTTTTGATGGTATCTTTCATTCCTTTTCCATGGTAAAATGTAGACATAAGAGAAGTTTTTGCTACAGGAAATGCCATGCAGGGAAGAAAAAGAAAACAATAAACATAATCTTCATATTGACCATGGCAAAGTTCTTTTACCTTATCACAATCATGACTGATAAAAAATTCCTCAAATAAAGCAGAAAGCCCCCATGCATGTATAATAGTTCAAAGTATATCATGAAGTGAAACAGAAGTAAACACCTTTCTCACCCCAAGTGATTAATTTATACCCAAAGGTATAAAACTACAGGTATTTTTTAATAGGATTGAGGCGATTCTCCCACTATGTATCTAAAATCTGGCCTGTGATGAAACATTTCAAGTCAAGAGAAGATCAATGTAAAGAGGTGAGAAACATAAAATGGACTAAAACCTTTTATTTATTATGTCTCTAAAAATGGAAACATTACATGCCTCAGTCATGTCAGATAGATTAAGCTGAATAAGCTCTCACAAATGGCCTTGTACAAAGTACTGCATAAAGAACACTAATGCCATCATAAGTCACTGGTGCTTACAAGTTTAAGCCATATACAGTTGATTCTCATTGTTTGAGTAGTTATGTTCTATAAAGTTGCCTGTAATGCTAAATTAGTGAATACTGAACTGCTGCCCCTGGGGAAAATACAGGGTTAGGTACTTGTGAAGTTTTCATCAACTGATCAATACAAAATCTTATTTTATGTATATTTCTGTTTAAAAGACATGTAATTTTAACATATTACTGATCCATTAACATTGAACTCACAGACAATAGCACTACAGCTCATGCCTGAAGGAAGCTTATCTTACATGTCTGATTTCTCTATAAGGTACATCACACCCTTTGTGAGCTTCGGAAAATGAGACAGTACATCAGCACTACACTTGGAAGACACTATAAAAGGTAAAATTATCAACAAAATGTACAAAAATATGGAAAATGTAACTAAATAGACTGTAAGAAGGACATTGTTTGTAATGTGAGAACTGACACAAGAAAGCAGAGCTTTGCCTTTTTTGACCTTAGACTTGCTTGAGCAACTCAAATTTTTTGTCATTCTACATATGTACATGTCTTCAAATGACCTTGAAAACACCATGAGTATTGAATTTGAGATTACAAATAAAATTTAGCAAGTAGGCTAAATCACAAATATGGAATCCAGAACTATGAAATCAACTGTGCTCCAATTGATTAGTTTATTAGGAAAGAATTCAATGATGAAAGAAGGAAAGAAAGAAAGAAAGAAAGAAAGAAAGAAAGAAAGAAAGAAAGAAAGAAAGAAAGAAAGAAAGAAAGAAAGAAAGAAAGAAATTCGCAAAATTTATTCAAAAGGCCCAGGATTACCTGTATTATCATTTCAAAAAATCAACACTAATTTCAAATTAAAGTGTTATTTAAATTAAACTACACATATTATTTAAAGTAACACAAAATTGACTTCATTGACTTTAAAGTGTCCATTTTATTTATTAGTTTGTTTGTTTATTTATTTATTTGATAGAGAGAGAGTATGTAGGGGGGGGAGAGGGAGAAAGAGACAGACAATCCTAAACAGATTCTGTGTTGAGTGCAGAGCCCAGTCCCACAACCCTAATATCACCACCCCGAGCCAAAATCAAGAGTCAGATGCTTAATTGACTGAGCCACCCAGCTGCCCCTAAAGTGTCCATTTTAAATATACAGATCATGTACACTATCCTCTCAGGCTATTTGTTAAATAACTAAAAACAGTCTTAATACCTCAGATACTAAAAACAAAATGATAATTTTACCATATAATATTTATCCAAAGGATACAAACAGTGATTCAAAGGGTCACATGCATCCCAATGTTTATAGCAGCAACATCCACAATAGCCAAAATACCGAAAGAGTGTAGATGTCCATTGACAGATGAATGGATAAAGAAAATGTGGCACGCACACACACACACACACACACACACACACACACACACAGGGATACTACTCAGCCATCAAAAAGAACAAAATCTTGCCATTTGCAATGACATGGATGGAACTAGAGAATATTAAGCTAAGTGAAATGTCAGTCAGAGAAAGACAAATACCATATGATTTCACTCATATGTGGAATTTAAGAAACAAAACAGATGAACATTGGGGAAGGGAAGGAAAAATAAAAAAAAAAAAGATGAAAATAGAGAGGGAGACTAACCATAAGATTCTTAACTATAGGAAACAAACAGGGTTGCTGGAGAGGAGGTAGGTGGGGAATAGGGTAAATGAGTGATAGGCATTAAGGAGGGCATTGATGGAATGAGCACTGGTGTTATAAGCAACTGATTAATCACTAAATTCTACCTCTGAAACTAATAACACACTATATATTAATTAAATTGAATTTAAGTAAAGAATTAAAAAAATAATAATCGTACCATATCCACATACCCCCATATGAATTATTACAACTAAGAAATTAATATGCATACACATGCATATATCTTTTTAAAAATAACAACTTGTTTTCTCCCCCAAAAAATCTTTCTCAGTATATCTTCTGAGTCAAATCTCCTAATTGTAAGGCATGGTGGGGGTGAATAGAATAACTAGAACTACAGTTTGTGCTAGATATGTAATCAGTTAGAAACATAAAAGTTGGATTTTGATGAAATCATATCCATTAGTAGTTGGGGATAGGTGAGTGGGAGAACTTTAGATATCTCTTCCACAGTTTTGCTTATTTTAGGCAAAGCTACCCTATATGAATAGTAACTTTTTCCGCCTTTTGTAAAGCGATAATACATCTTTAGAAAAATGTTGCCATTTTTAAAGTGATCTGTATATGTGTTCTAAGTAAAAAATGTGTTTCCCATAGAAACATGGTTTCAAGCTAAAATCCCCACCTCCTTGCTCCAACTAGATTTCTACCCCTAAAAATAACATAAAAATTCTGAATTGTCAGAAATTATGAGAGAAACTGTGTTCATTTTCAAAGGAAGTGAGCAACCAAAGGTTTCCTTTAGCCAGAAGCATGTGATAAATTAGAAACCATGATGTGATTTTTAAATAAGTTTTTTAAAAATATATTACTATGTGTATCATAGCCTGAGGAAATGTTATTTGATGGAACATCCTAAGTACATATTTAAGTCATGAAAGAGAAACAGCTTCTGTCAAGTAAGTAAAGCAGTCTCTCCCACCTCATGCATCCAATTACCACAAAAGAATAAAATGGAAATGAGCAAATTAAATAGAAAGAATTATACTCTCAGTTGGGAATTCAAGGTCATAGACAGCACTCTACCCTACTTTGAAGGGGAGTAGCCAGATGACTTTTTACTCAGAGTGGCTCACATTGAGTCAGGGCATCTTTAATATGGATAAGGCCCTCTAGAGTTTGTTGGACAAAAATCATTACATGAATCCAATCAGGATATTTGGTTTCTATATATAAGTTGCACATTTGCTTAGGGCAGGAAGAAGTCACATTACAAAAGCAAGCAACTAGGCAAGAACAAATGCTAGGTGTTATAAATAATAAGATTAAATCTCAACCAAAATGTATTTCTGATATGTAATATTAGTCGGACATTAAATTCAATCTGCATTAAGTAATAAATAATATTTCTGATATACCGACATCCCTTTATCATTTGTATCAATGCCAACAATAAATATCCAGTGCTATATGAGGGAACCATCTCAAGAATATGCATTCCCTTGATGGAAAACCTTGCTGTTTACAAGAAATGACAAGCTAGCTGTCAGGGTGAGCTAGCAAATGGAAGACTTAGGATATACAAATGATATACTTTGGAGTTTTGTATGAGAGGATTTTCTGTTTCCAAAATATTTTTTGAACTACTATAACTAAGCTTCAGATTTTGCCTCTGGGAATTTATCAGGGTCTCAAGAGATAGCTGTTGTCCAAGAATTATTCATTAAACTATGAGGAATCTTAGCATAATATTTGAAAACACAGAGAGGATAACCAGCTAAGACTACCATTCTACGAGAGTGACACAAAACATACATGCCTGGAGGGGAAGGGGGTAAAGGAGAGTTTTCCTTAAGGAGTGCATGGACTTTTAAACTTTGCCTAGAGTTGCCTCAGAAGGATGTGAGCCGTCTTTTCAAATATGATATATAGATATGTATATAGTGGGAAGCTGACTTGATCATATGATCAATGTTACACAAGGGTATTCTAAGAAGAAAGAAGTCTGTATGTATTTCCAAATTAAATTTTAGGAACAAAATATAATTTCACAAACATGGTTAAATTAAATTATAACCAGGTCTTATCTTCTCATTTACATTTTAATGTCTGAGGGAACTTTCCCTCTCTACTAATAACTTAGGCTGAAGCCATAAGAAATTAGGCACTAGGGCAGAAATGATCTCAATACTTTTATAGTTTTCTAGGATTTAAAAGAACTAGAGTTTCTTCTACTCAAGTAAAGCAAATTTTATTATCGACAGATGAATGGATAAAGAAGATGTGGTATATATACACAATGGAATATTAGGCAGCCATCAAAAGGAATGAGATCTTGCCATTTGCAACGACGTGGATGGAACTGGAGGGTGTTATGCTGAGTGAAATAAGTCAATCAGAGAAAGACATGTATCATATGACCTCACTGATATGACGAATTCTTAATCTCAGGAAACAAACTGAGGGTTGCTGGAGTGGTAGGGGGTGGGAGGGATGGGGTGGCTGGGTGATATACATTGGGGAGGGTATGTGCTATGGTGAGTGCTGTGAATTGTGCAAGACTGTTGAATCACAGATCTGTACTTCTGAAACAAATAATGCAATGTATGTTAAGAAAAAAAAAGATAGCAGAAGGGGAAGAATGAAGGGGAGTAAGTCGGAGGGGGAGATGAACGATGAGAGACGATGGACTCTGAGAAACAAACTGAGGGTTCTAGAGGGGATGGGGTGGGGGGATGGGTTAGCCTGGTGATGGGTATTAAAGAGGGCACATTCTGTGTGGAACACTGGGTGTTATGCACAAACAATGAATCATGGAACACTACATCAAAAACTAATGATGTAATGTATGGTGATTAACATAATAAAAAATTTAAAAAAAAACTAAAAAAATAAAAATAAAAATAAAAGCCAAACCTATCTCTACAAAAAATTATTTATTCCTACCTACTCAATGCAATTCTAGCCTTATCTGTAATGAGAGGAAGTATACATGTAGGTAGAGAGTACATTGCTCTATAGCACACATTATCTCATTTGATTGTCATAAATCATCACTGAGATTGGTTAGGCACATGTTAGCATCCAAGAGAAAACAAGTCTCTAAGAGGGCAAATGTCATTTAATTCCTAAGTAAAAAATATCCAGGATCAGAACTCAAGGTTTCTGTCTTTCAGACCTGTTCCTTTTCTTCTCATCTGAGCCACCACACTATATTATCCCATTCAGATATTTGTAAAACAACCTAGATTTTTTTTTTTTTAACCACCACTCAATGGAGACTTTTCCATCTTTTCTTTTAAGCACCTTTCCTGGCTCTTTCTGCCTCCCCAAACTATTGGTGTTCCAATATCATTTTCCTTTCTGCAGCCCCAAGCTATCAGTGCTGAATCAGTCATTATGAAGCAAACAATAATAGTAAGAAAAAAAGATGCAAATCCCACGTAACCTTCAGTGAATTCATACAGTGGTTGATCTGTACCCACCTGAGTCACAGGAAAGATTATATATAAAAAAAAAAGAAAAATTTCTACAAATAAAAGATTGCAACAACAGGAAAGGAAAAATATGGTTTAAGACTCACTCTGGGAATAGACTAGTTTATCTCTATAAATTTTCAAGCTATTAAAAATCCTTATTCTATTTAGCTAGTTATTTAAATTCCATCTAGTGAACTAAATGACAGGAAGTTGTCTAGGGCCATTGAAGATGGGATCAAGACACTCATCAAGGGCAGTCTAGATAAAGATATTTACAATCCACTTGGATTTAGACTTGGTCCCTGCCTGGCCCTGGTTATCTAAACTGCATTCCACAAAACCTCCCCACCTCAGTGATGCATGTGCCCAAATAATTAAGTCTTTTGAGTGCCTAGGAAGATCATGATTATCTTTTCCCACAGCACTTGGGCATCCATCTATATGTTTAGTTAACTCCTTCCTCCTTTTTCCAATAATAAAGTTTGTTAGGTCCTACATCACAAATGAGAGAGGAAGGAGGAGCTGAAGACACTGATATTTGGACAACAGTGAGCCACATCTACATGTAATTCTTTGCTGAAGAAGAGAGATCTGGGGCATTCAAGCAGCTGAAATTTAGGATTAATTCTGAGCTGCTGGACACATCCAGGTGAGGTAAAACCCCAGTAATTCAAAGAATGCTATGATATTTCTTATTATCAAAAATCAATGTACACACTTACCAACACACACACACAAATAGTGTATGACTATAAACTGCTTGCACTGTCATAGTATCTCAATCTGAAAAGTACATTAACAAAATATTAACCTTATACCAGAAGCACTTGCTTCCACTTAGACTCTTTCTGTAATCTCCAGAATTTCTTTTGAAGATGTCACAGTTTGTTCTTTGTTTAACTTTTACTCCACTGTCAAGGATAAAAATTCAAAAAGCCTAGATTGACTGATGCAAAAGGAAAACAAAACAAACAGTATCAGCTAAAATAAAATAAAATAAAATCAGAATCTGTTAATAATATTAAGAAAGAACTCTGCCTTCTTTTCTTTCCTCTTTTCTTTTTTTTTTTCTTCCAGGATTTACCACAGCACTGAGTCCTGGACTGGGCACAGATTAAACACTGAAAGAATACTTCATGATAAGAACAACAGTCAAATAATTCTCAGATACTATAGGGATACCCTTCCTTTACTCTTAGTTTTTTCTTTTTTACTCTGAAAATTGAAGGTGAGCCATTTTATTTTATTTTATTTTATTTTATTTTATTTTATTTTATTTTATTTTATTTATGTTATGTTAATCACCATACATTACATCATTAGCTTTTGATGTAGTGTTCCATGATTCATTGTTTGCATATAACACCCAGTGCTCCATTCAGTACGTGCCCTCTTTAATACCCGTCACCAGGCTAACCCACCCCCCACCCCCCTCCCCTCTAGAGCCCTCAGTTTGTTTCTCAGAGTCCATTGTCTCTCATGGTTCGTCTCCCCCTCCAATTCCTCCCCCCTTCATTTTCCCCTTCCTACTATCCTCTTCTTTTTTTTTTTTTAACATGTAATGTATTAGGGTACAGGTCTGTGATTCAACAGTCCTACACAATTCACAGTGCTCACCATAGCACATACCCTCCCCAATGTCTATCACCAAGCCATCCCATCCCTCTCACCCCCCACCACTCCAGCAACACTCATTCTGTTTTCTGCATTAAGAATTCCTCATATCAGTGAGATCATATGACACATGTCTTTCTCTGATTGACTTATTTCACTCAGCATAATACCCTCCAGTTCCATCCATGTTGTTGTAAATGGCAAGATTTCATTCCTTTTGATGGCTACATAATATTCCATTGTATGAAGCTGAGTCATTTTCTAAGATGTTGAATTGATAAGGCTGAACATGATGCCACAGTAGAAAACTACTTCTAACTTCCCTCCTGTTGAGGTCTATGTCAAAATATGACTATACTGTTTGGGATAGAACTGTTCTATATAAACCACTGAAAAAAGGCTACCCCTATTGATGAATGGAATCTTGTACTTTGAGGTTATAAAAACAGTTCTTAGTGAGCTCTTTTAGCATGCACTGAAGAAGAAACAAGGTACAGTGAAAGAACAACTATCTCAGTGTTGGTGGTGTCCTGACTGCCTTTCTACAGTACAGTTCTGAAAGCCCAGAAGTGTCTACAGTGTCATCAGAAAGCAACAGCCGATCAAGTGAATCCATATTATCTAGGAGGTGCTCTGCTATTGCATATAATACCAAGACCTGTCACTATTTCTAGCTCCAATCTATTTTTTTTAAAGGGCAGCAAATGGTCCTGGATATATACTGATGAAGAATATGTGGGTTGACATTTTACAATTCAGAAAGAATAGCTGGGCTGTCATCTTAAATGATACTCAATGTCTTAGGGCTTCTTCTAAATGCCATTGGTATTATGATTCTAGGTGTCCTAGGAGTCAAGGACAAAAAGAAAAGCCACCAAAATTTTCACAGTAAACTAGCTTATGACAGAAAATCCCTTAGAGATAACTGAATCTGTGACATGGCAGGCTAATTATATGTAATTCCAGTATCCCTGTGATCTCTTTTAGAATCCCTATTACCTTTTGTATTGGTGTATATATATATATGCAACTTGACTCCTACTGCCTGATACCCAGGCCTTCATTTTTCCGAGAGTAAAAATTTAATAGAAAGAGCAATGTTTCAAATTTCCCTGAGATTTAATTCATTATTTTTATAAAAAATATATTCACATACATTTTAAAATGACATCAACTTCAAAAATCCAATATATTTTATTGTTTTCATTTTAGAGGGAAGAAAACTAGGATTCAGATGAATTAGAGAATTTAACCAAGATAACCTAGAGTCCCATAAGAGCAAACTCACTCTTCACTTCATGTTGCAAGTATCTTCAGTATTTGTTGGCTTGCTCGCTTGTCCCTCTAGGGAAAGAACAATGTATACTCCTCAAAATGAGAGAAATAAGGATGTATAAATTCCTTTTCTTGTGGGCATTCTTAGGAGTGACTCTTTAAAGCAATTCAAACTTTTACAAAGCCACCAAGAAGGCACAGCATTAAAGAGAAGAGCACTGACATAGAACATTTTGACAAAACATAATGAATTACTCACTTTTTATAAGAAGAGCAAAAAGCTGTGATAGTACCTCCAACTCAACATCAAGCCCAGGCTTGTAGGAATTTTAACGGATGAGAAAAAGTAATATAATGTGCAGAAAAGCTAAGCATTCATCAAGTTCCCATTGGAAGTAAACATTTTAGAACAGCAAAGAACTGTCTTAAGAAGCAGATAATCCTTGTAGACCATGGTGAAGTTTTCAAGGTATTAGAAAAGAGAATAAAATAGAACTGATTCCCTACCCCACCTCCTCCCTATATAAGCTTCTTATTGAGGACATAGGTTTAATTCAAACAAATCAAATAGTCCCCACAGACTTTGGTGGAGGACTGTTTTGTTAGAACATTAAGGTGAAAGTAAAGGAGAGGAACATGATAACAACGTTTCAAAGGCTGAGGACCACACTCACAACAAAACCAGGCTGGGAATTATCTTATTATCCCAAATAGCTTGATGAAAAAAAAAAAAGTCACCATCTTCCAAGAATTATTTTATAATTCAAATATGGTTCCAGCAACAAGATAAAGTTTTCAAGAATTTGTAAAGACTTCTTACTAGCTATAGGGAAAATGAACTTCATTTAAATGACTTCTAGGTCTTTTTGAGAAGCATAATCTTCAGAACTATGAATGGCAAAGCCTATACTTCAGTTACATTTAATTACATATATTTGCATTCACACAAAAACAATATTAATAGGTTTCCAAGAATAATTCTGAACCATGAACTATATAGCAAATAATAATCCATAATACACCATAGGGAGAGCAGTAGGAACTTACAGATCTCTTTTCTCAACAATTACTATGATTTCTAATTACTTGTTTAGTGTCTATCTTCTCTAAAAAACACTAAACTATGTCCTTGTTGGTTCACTACTATAATTTCAGTCTTTAGCATCAAGTCAAACATATACTGGTTATATAATGCCTGACAGATAATTGCAAAATTAAAATAAGGAAGAGTAAAGCAAACAAAACAAAACAGAAAAATACAACAAAAAATATTTTAACAGAAGTATCTGTCCCTTTTCTTATTCAATGTTTGCCTTCAATACATAGTTACCCACGAATTTTATACCCAGCAATTGTAGTAACCCATGACATTCTAGGAGTACTGACTGCCTAAACAAGAGGAGACAAATATGACACACAGCATGTTTTCCTTGTATTTAAAAAAAATAATAAAATCTTGAGATTTTACTTTTCACCTATAAAGATCTCAACATCTGGATTCTTTGGGAAAAAAACAAACAGTGTATCAGGTAATGCTAGTCCTAAATTATAACATGGCAAGAGTCACTTGAACATGAGTTTTGGACTTACGCTTTTGTGTAATTTCTCTACAGTCCTATCTTACCTCCTCATCTTACTAACTGCCTGAGTCTTGGAACCATTTGACTTTATTACCTCTACCTATAAATAAGATTAATGAGAGTTCAGAAGCTGACTGTCAGACTTAATTGGGCAGAAAAAAAGTTTGGTAATAAAAATATAATTAATTAATTTTAAGTCCCCTTGAATTATCTTTGAATAAATATAAAGAATATATTTTTATTCAAATAAATAAAGAAACTTGGGAAATATGTTATTGGAAACATAATATGTATAATCACTATAAGCTTTGCAAAGAATTTAGTCATATAGATATAAAGAAGTACAATGAAAGTCTGGCCTTCTTTTGGTTTTTGGATAGAAATTTTCACTTAATATTTAATGTGATTTAAATATATCTATATATTATTTATCTATTTAAACTAAAAACTATAGTTCACCCATTTGTTCCACCACCCCCAACCCTCACCTGTGAAAGCCACCAATCTATTCTCTGTATCTACGAGTTTGGGGTTTTTGTTTTGTTTTGTTTTGTTTGTTTTGGGGTTTTTGTTTGTTTGTCTTAGATTCCACATATAAGAGAGATCATATGGTATTTTTCTTTCTGTCTGATTTATTTCACTTAGCAAAATGCCCTTGAGCTTCAGTGCTCAGAAGCAATTTAGGTTGAAGCAAAGATTTCTTCAGTAACAGTCCTATACAGAGACATTATGTCTCTTGTTTTAATATATACGTACACAAAGAAAATGCTATTTTATCCTCTGGCTATGTAAATAGTATGAGAAGTCTGAAAAATATAAAGAAGTTGTATAAAGTAAAAACATCAGAAGCTTTCTAACTCTTGCTTATGCTATTCAACTGAAGATGATTCCAATGGTTCAAAAATTGATCTAACACTGATCTTTCTGAAAATGATGCTACTTTACCCCTGAATGAGACTTAACCATTTTAACCATTCTCTTGAAATGAGACATATCTAAAGAAATGTTGTAAAAGGTTGAAAAAAATTAAAAATATAAAATGAGGGCGCCTGGGTGGCTCAGATGGTTAAGCGTCTGCCTTCGGCTCAGGTCATGATCCCAGGGTCCTGGGATCGAGTCCCACATCGGGCTCCCTGCTCCTTGGGAGGCTGCTTCTCCCTCCCTCCCTCTCTCTCTCTCTCTCTCTCTCTGTGTCTCTCATGAATAAATAAATAAAATCTTTAAAAATATAAAATGAAAAGATTAATTATGTCCACACACCCATCATTCTTCTCTTCCTCTCCAACACCTCTCCATATTATATCCATCACTAGAAGTTAAATATAGGATGAAAGAGCTACATGAGGGCAAATGAGACATCCTGAGGAGGCATGGAACCCACATATTAACACATATCTAAATATTAATGAATCACTTCACAAATATTCATAGGGGCATCACTTTTCAAGTTCCTTTCCTTTTCTGTCACCTTTAGAGTTTGTATAGGAAAGTTTAAAACTCCAGGAAACTGTCATGAGACAAATACGTAATTTTCATTAATCAAGTTACAAGTAACACATCTTATGACAATTTTTAATGAGTAACACAATCTGATAATATTCCTCTAGTGTTTGTGTAATGCATTCTATCAATATGCCAAATTGAGTTTGATATTTGTTTTATTTGTCTGAGTTATAGGTTCGTGATAACCCCTTAGCATGTTTGAATCAAAGTATTATCTTTCAGGGAAGTTTTGTGATGATAACTATAGATATTTTGAATAAGGAGGCTAGAAAAAAAAGCAAATTATCTGTACTGATAAATCTGATTAAACACATAAGGGAAAATGAATTTAGAATTGAAAGGTATTACCACAAAACTTGCGGATAAATCCAGGCTTCCCTATCAACCATAGTAGGAGATTTAAAATGAGACTGTATTTTATCACTATCATTGCAACTATGCTGCTTGGCTTGTGGTATAAACTTCAGTTGTTGTAAAATGTTGTTATTCGATTTATGTTTGACACCTGCTAACATGTAGAAAAATGGAGAAATGAAACATAATTTCAACATAATGATAATAAAATGAAAGAAGAAACAATGGTAGAAAGTTAGGATTATTATTAACTTCCAATTTACCTTCACACACAGTTGTATGAAAAAAGCCAACATGCATTTTAGCAGGATAAATATGAATGGGACTGGAGTCCAAAACATATTGTCTGATAATTTTTCTTGCCTTGGCCCACCTCTCTATTCCTATGCTGCTATCAGAGTTTAGGCCATTGTTACCTATTACCTGGATATTTTAGTATCTTTCAATTGATCTCCTCACATTCAGTCACTTCCTGACTCAGTTCATTTCTCACAGATTGCTCAACTCAACACCCTGAAACATATTTGTGTTCATGACTCATCAGCTCAAAAATTCCAGGGGCTTCACTTTACCACAACTTAGAATTGAAATACTTAAACTGAATTATTTGTCTCAAAGAACTGATACAAATCTACTTGTTCATCAATATTACCCAGTATTCCAAAGACCTCAATTTTCAGGCAAACTAATCACTATAGTTCAATCACACTGGAATGGTTTTCTCTCCATCAAGATATGTGCAAATCCTACCTATCTCTTAGGGCCTATATAAAGTTCCAATTCACTTCTTAAGTGTTCCTAGAATTCACACCTGTTCTGGAAGCAAACTTCCCTTCCTGTGAATACAGCTAGAATTCTACAGGCCATTATTTGGTAAAAGTGCTTTCTTCTTAAAATCTCATTTGTCAACAAATATTTGTCAAGTAAAAACCATGGGACTGAACCATTTTTATATGTAAGCAAAAACAAAAACAAAACGCAAAACACAAAACATTTATGTAAAGCATCTAGCAGAATGTATCCTATTTTATAAGGTACTTAGGCAAGAGTATTTTCCTTCCATCATCTTCCCCTACTTCATGGTCCATGAGTGGTTTATCACTATAAATTTCCACAGCAGTTAATCCATTACCTTCTACATAACGAATACTCAATAAATATTTATTGAACTACAAGATGATTTTTAGAGCTCTTTCTTCATTTCCTTAAAAACCATCACATTAATTATACTAAATGTTATTTAATTATGGTTCATTTTATGAAAATGTCCATTTTCATGGACATAAACCTTGTTATACTATAATGCACAACTAATAATACTTCTGCTTTCTGAGCTCAAAGAATCATTACAAATATTCACAATTATATAATTAGTTTTAATATTTAGAATAAATCTTTTGCAAATAAGGAATTAAGAATATTAGCTTCCTTGCAAAAGAGAACATATGAAAGTAGAAAGTGTCACAAGTACCTGGTGATAGATACTATCTTTTATTATACTTAACAAGGCAGCAGATCTTTCATATTTACATTCTATAGCCTTGTGTTGTACAAACCAATTAGCCAGGCAAAATGAGGTGTATATGTCATTCTGAACTAAGGAGAAGTGGGTAAGGGGTTGGGACTACAAAGGGGAGGAAAGCAATTCATAGGAAGATGAAAAAAGAGGAAATGTTTGTTAAATAAATGTTTGCTGGGCCAAACAGAGACAATGGGACAGGAATTTTAACAAAGAGACTTTGCTAAATTCCTCCCTGTCTACCATACCTAGTTCATATTATAATGGAGGTATCTATGGTGACAGCTCCCTTCCTGAAGCAGGTCCTCTATCTAAATTATTTTAGGCAGTTGGGAGACACATCTTAGGACAATTCATTCTGAACCCCTGCACATATAACTATAAATGAATTACAATCAGTAACTCAGCATATAAAATCATTACCTTCAATCATATATGAAATTGAATGAAGAAATTAATGAATGACCAACTCTTTTTTTCTACACAGATTATATATAACAAATCAATATTCAAGTATGACTGATAATGTCAGCAAAGTATACAATTATAAAGAAATACATCATTAAAATATATTACATACAGACACCACTGATACTCTTAGGCATAGCTAAAACTGATGCTTTACTAAACAGCGTTCTAGTAATTGGGTAAGAATCAACTATATGTTTGAGAAAACAGATAAAGGACAAAATAGAAAGAATATGATTACTTTCTCCAACACTCAGCAGACACACAGTTGGGTATATGATCTCCTAATCTATTTTCACACTATTTTACGGAGCAGATGATGTCTTTGATATTATTTGGTTGTGTTAAGTGATATACAAAGTGTATGAAGATATCTTCCCTTCAAGGAATTTATAAATTAGCACACCCATGAAGCAGATGGCATTACACAATATTTAACTAAAGACTACACTAGGTTAGATGGATTGTATTGTTAATTAGTTTTGAGAAAGTTCAGAAAACAATTTTTGGATTAGTTCTGTGCATCCTGACTGACTGAATTATTTGGAAATTTTATAATGACTATTTACTCATGTTGTGTTTCCTAGAATATACCTATCAAGGTTTTTGTTTGAATAAAACTGTCTAATCTATATCTACCCAAAAATAATTAAAAGATACATAAAATATCAATATATTATTATATACATTTTATTACCAAATTTTTTATACTCAAATTTTAAAGAAAAATTAAGGACTTTTGGTTTTGACCTGGAAAGTACATGAAGTCATCATTCTTGGATACATCAGAGAACTAAAGTTGCAGGGAAAACTGCTACCTGGAAGTCTAGAGAAACAGGCACATCCAGAAACACTACAAGCACACTGTAACAAAAATAAAGAATGCCTCTGATGGAGTGACTCATCCGTGCACTCAACAATGCCAAAGAAAGAATCAGTGAGCTTAAAGATAGATGAATAAAAACTTTCCAACCTGAAAAGCAAATTGAAGAATTAACACTAATTTTTTAAACGATCTCTTCCAGAATATTGAAGATGAAAAAAATCTTTCCAAGTAATTTTATGACACTAATAGTCCCCTGATATCAAAACCAGACAAATAAAATATGAAAGGAGGAAAGGAGGAAGGGAGGAAGGGAGGGGGGGAAGAAGGAAGGAAGGAAATATGAAAGGGGGGAAGGAGGAAGGAAGGAAGGAAGGAAGGAAGGAAGGAAGGAAGGAAGGAAGGAAGGAAGGTAGATGGAATGGAGAGAAAGAAAGGGAAAATGCTAGGCCACTATCTTTCAAGAACTTAGACACAAAAATCCGAACCAAATATAAGCAAATCAAATCTAAAATGTATAAAATAATTGCATACCATGTCAAAGTGAAATTTATTATAGGTATGCAAGGCTTGTTCAAAATTTGAAAATAAATCAGTGCAATCCACTCTATTAACAATAATATCAATTGACACAGAAAGAGCATTTAACAAAATCCAACACACATCCACACTGAAAATGCTCAGAAAGCTAGGAATTAAGGGAACTTCCTCAACTTAATAAAGAATTTTTTACAGAAAACCTACAGCTGATATCATACTTACTGATGAATGACCAAATGAAATCCTCCTAAGACTGAGGACAAAGCAAGGATGCCTGCTCCAACCAATCTTATCCTACGTAGTACTGTAACTTCCAGCCAAAGAAATAAGATTAAATAAATAAATATAAGCCATGGGAAAAGGAAAAACAAAACAAAACTCTCTATTTGCAGATAGTGTGATTGTCTACATAGAAAAATTTCTAAAAAGTAGTAAGTGAGTTCAGCTGAATTGCAGGATATAAAGAACACAGCAAAATCAATAACATTTCTTTTTATTTATTTATTTATTTATTTATTTATTTATTTATTTATTTATTTAAAAGAGAGAGACAGAGATAACAACAGAAATACCTAGAGAGCACTAGCTGGGAGGAGAGAGAGGAGACGCGCTCAGCAGGGAGCCTGAGTTGGGGCTAGATCCCAGGATTCTGGGATTATGACCTGGGCTGAAGGCAGAAGCTTAACCAACTGAGCCACCCAGGCACCCCCAGTCATATTTATATACACTGATAATAAACATGCTGAAGTTGAAGTTAAATACAAAATGTTATTTATAACCACACCAAAGAAAAGAAATACTTAAGCATATACTTAGCAGGACATGTACATGTGAATTATAAAATCTTAATACAAGAAATCAAAAAGACCTAAGTAAAAGGAGAGTAAACCCTGTCTATGTGTATGAAAAGATTCAATGTAGAAAAACTTTCAGTTCTTTCCAGATTGACTACAGATTTAATACAATCCCTACCAAAATCCCACAAGATTTTTGTACACATTTATAAGCTTAATTTACAATTATATGGAAAGGTACAGGATATGTGATAGTCAAAAAAAGAAAGTGAAAATAATCACTCTATCTGAAATTAAAGCTTATTTTATATCTATAGTAATTGAGATAATAAGGTATTGGTAAAGGGTTAGGTACATAAATCAATGGAAAATAATAACACAAAAAAAGACACAAATATACTCAGCTGATTTTTTACAAACTAGCAAAAGTAATTCAATAGAGGAAGGATAGCCTTTTCAATAAATGGTATTAGAACAATTGGACATTCACAGGTAAACAAAAATAAATAAATAAAACCTTCAACCTAAATCTCACATCTTATACAAAAATGTTCTCAAAATTGGTTATGAAGATAAAAATGTAAAACTATAGAACCTTTGGGGAAAAATTAGATGATAAATCACTGGCATCTATGACAAGAGTTCTTAAATTTGACATCAAATGCACAATCCATAAAATGAAAACCTGATAAATTAGACCTCATGAAAATTATAAGGTTTTGCTCTATGGAAATCCATGTAAAGTAGATAAAAAGACTGGAAGAAAATATTTACAAGTTACAAATCTGACAAAGAACCAGAATCTAGAATATGTAGAGAATTCTCAAAACTATACAGCTAAAAAATAATCCAATTAGAAAATGAGCAAAAGACAAGAACAGACAGGTCACTAAAGAGGCTATACAGATGGCAGGTAAGCACATGAAAAGGTGTTCAACATCATTAGCCATTTGGGAAATAAAATTAAAACCACAGAGGATTTCACCACACACCAATCAGAATGGCCAAATAAAAAGTAATGACAATACCAAATGCTGTCTAGGATGTGGAGAAACTGGATCATTCATATGCTGTGAGTAGGAATATAAAATGTTAAAGCCTGGAAATTTTACATTGTGGAAAATCATTTGGCAGTTTCTGAGAAAACTAAACATGTAATTACCACAGGATCCAGCAACTGCACTCTTGGACATTTATCCCAGAAAAATTAAAGCTTACGTTCACACAAAAAATGTATACATGAATGTTTTTAGTAGCTTTGTTTGTATCTAAAATTATAATCAGCCCAGATGTATTTCAACAGCCGAATATTAATAAACTGTGGCACAAACATACCATAGAATACCATTCAGCAATGAAAAAGAATTGTCTAGTGATGCACAGCTTAGATGAATCTGCAGAGAATTAAACCGAGTGAACACATCATTCACCAAGACACCAGCTTCACAAAGGAGTTCAATGTTGGCTCTCATCTTCAAGCCCAATTTAAATATGAATGTATTTTAATCCATAAACTGACAGCATATGTAGAAGAAGGCTATAGAACTTAAAATTATGATGTAGTTATAATTTTCATTCACACTGAATACTAAAATTCATGTGAATGAAAAGTTTAAGTCAAATATTTTATAAAGTCTTGCTATTTGAAATATGATTCTAAGATTAACTGCATTGGCATCACCTGAAAGCTTGCTAAAAATGCAGTAACTCAGCCCCCAAACTTAATCAAAATCTTCATTTTTCAAGATCCTTCTTTTGAACATAAACTTTGGAGCACCATTGCTTTGGAGGAATGGATAGCTATACAGTGGGTAATTGTGCAATATAATTAAAATCTTTCCTACGCACTGTGGTTCCCTTTGTATATGGGAATTGAGCTAACATATAAATGCCATATTCTTGCACATCAAAGGACACACTCAACAGAATGAAAAGGCAACCTACAGAATGAAAGAAAATATTTATAATTCATATATTTGATAAAGGGTTAATATCCAAAATAAATAACACCTACAACTCAACAACCACAAAAAAATATTCAAACAACCTGATTAAAAAGTGGTCAAAGGATTTGAGTGACATTTCTCTACAGATGATTTAAAAAATGGCCAATAAGCACATGAAAAGATTGTCAACATCATTAATCATTAGGAAAATCAAAACCACAATTGAAATATCATCTCATACCCATTAGAATGGTTACTGTTGGAAGGAAGGAAAGAAGGAAGATAAGAAGGAAGGAAGGAGAGAGAGAGGGAGGGAGGGAAAAAAGAGGAAGAAAAGGGGGACAAAAGAGAAAATAACAACTGTTGGCAGGGATGTGAAGAAACTGGAACCCTCGTGCACGGTTGGTGGGATTGTTAAATGTTGCAACTGCTATGGAAAACAATACGGCGATTCCTCAAAAGCTTAAAAATAGAGCTATCATATGATTAAGTAATTCCACCTCTGGTATACATCCAAAAGAATCCAAAACAAAATCTCAAAAGAGATATTTGCATTCCCATGTTCACTGCAACATTATTCACAATAGCCAAGACATAAAAACAACCTAAATAGCCATCAACAGATTAATGGATAAAGAAAATGTGGTATAGTGCTCGCTTCGGCAGCACATATACTAAAATAGAAAATGTGGTATATACATACCATGGAAAATTACTCAGCCTTAAAAAAGAGGCAGGATATCCTGTCATATGTGACAATATAGATGAACTGAAGGACATTATGCTTAGTGAAATAAGCCAGTCACAAAAGAACACATACTGCATGATTCCACTTACATAAGGTAATTAAAATAGTCAAATTCACAGAAACATAGTAGAATGGTGGCTTCCAGAGGCTATGGAAGGGGGGAAAAAGGGGAGTTGCTACTCAATAAATATTAAATTTCAATTATTCAAGACAAAAGAGTTCTGAAGATTTGTTTCATAATAACAATAATGTGAATATACTTAACACTACTGAACCATACAGTTAAAACTGGTTAAGATGGTAAATTTTGTTTTTTTAACCACACACACACACACACACACACACACACACACACACACAAAGCCAAATCCATCTCAGAATAATTTTGTATAACACTTGTTATGCTAAAAAAGGAAAATAAAACAAAAAAGATAAAAGATAAAAATAAAACAAACTAAAATGCCCTCCAAAATCTGACCCCAACCAACCTTGCCTACTTTATCCCCCGATATTTAAGTATTAACATTTCATTTTAGCCAATATTTTATACATTAATATACAACCACGCTGAATTCTTTCAACTTAATAGACAGGATGACTTACAACTTGACTATATCTTGTTCATTGCTTCCATCATAACACTACTCTTACCACAATATATTATATGTGCCTGAATTAGTGGCAACAAATCTTATTAATCATTATATGTGTAGCATTTAGGTCAAAATATAGAATCTACCAGGTTGTCAATGCTCTCACTATTTGAAATTCACACACACACACACACACACACACACACACACACACACACTCAACATTATTCACCCAGCAAAATCTATTTTTTTAACAGCTCAGTTGAATCTGATCTTCCCGAACAATTTTGGCCCGTAGCTGTTTCTCATTTCTCCAAACCCTTACTATTATTGTGACACTAATTTTAAGCTGATATTACTATTTACTTTATTTTTTTATTTTTTTTATTATATTATGTTAATCACCATATATTACATCATTAGTTTTTGATGTAGTGTTCCATGACTCATTGTTTGCGTATAACACCCAGTGCTCCATTCAGTACGTGCCCTCTTTAATACTCATCCCCAGGCTAACCCATCCCCCTACAAGTTGATATTACTATTTAATTGTTTATTTCTGTACAGCTTCTCTTTAAAAAGAAATGGTCAGAAAGTATTTTTTATAAGTCTTTGTTTTCTTGGGTCATAATGAATACTATGAGCCAATTTTTTTATATATAGTGACCTATAAGGATTTTGATTTAGAATTAAATTAAGATGTTTAGTTTAATTTTTAATTGGTTATTATTTGGCTATTGAAAAAATCTTTTTGATATTTGTCTCTGTGATGCATCTATTCCTTAGGAATTTTTTATATTTTTAAATAAACCCATTGAAATGGTCTATTTATGGGTTCCCTGAAACTCTGCTCTAGTTCAGGACTCAGAGTATTATGGCCATTATATTTCTATTAGGCTTTTATAAAATTAAGAAACACTGTTCAGAAATGCAATTTTCCAAACAGCCCCTGATGCTCTGGTCCTTGGTAGTAGACTATTTTCCCAGAAGAAATCCCAAGTAAGAATTATTTTCAGGAAAACAAGCAACACAATATGATAACTTACTGTCCCTCAGTCCCAAAAGCATAAAATATTTACTCAATGAAATGGGAAAACTGGTATAAAAAGTCCACAACATTGGGGTGAAATAGCCCAAAGCTAAAAAAGTTCAATAGTGTAACACCATTTATATGAGGACAAGGCTTGGATGGATAAACTAAATTTATAGCTTTGCCCTTTTCCTATCTTTGCATGGTTAATTCTTGTCAATATTGAATTATGTAGGCTATTGGGCTTAATTAATGTGAGGATAAGCTCATCATTGTTTCCACGAATAAACCCAGTTAGAATGGTGATTTTCTGACATGAGTTTAATATATGCTGATTATAGTAACATTTCCATAAGTTGTTTTTAAAAATCACTAATAATAATTGTAAAATATTTTATTATGAGTTGCTTTTTGAATCATGAGCAAATATTTGTTTGAATCATGAGAAAGTATATTAACAAAGCACAGAATTTGTTATCCACTGTAGAAAGTTAGATTTCCATGTTTTCATAACTGAAATAATCACCATCAGCAGCAGCATATTCATTTTATCATCATCATCCTTGCTGTTTAAAGTATGGCCTTTGGACTAGTGACGGTAATAAGACTTGGAGGCTTTAAAAAATTTTTAACTTCAAGTCCTATTGCAGCCTTCTGAATCTAACAAAGTTTCCAGATGACTTGCATTTACATTAAATTTTGAAAAGACTTCATTATTCTCATCATCATCTTCATTATTACCATGATAAGAATCCCTCAAATTGGCACCTTAGAGTGTCATTTGTTTAAAAAAGTGTTTGTTTTTTATTTTTTGTTTTGTTTTTCATCTACAATATCCTATCACTCAATGTGCTCCAGGGAGCAGACAATTAATGTGTGTCATCTATATGATAAAATGGCATTTTACTCATAAATGTCATTTTTTTTTTTACAAGTAGGAATTACCCATTCCCTGGACCACAGCTTCTCCAACTTAACACATGGGAAACTTACTAGAATGCAGATATTGGATAGTTGGTCTGGGATGGGACTGAGATTGTTGCCTTTCTGTGTTTTAATAGATTTAATATAATCAACCTGATATAAGTTACCAGACTAATTCCCCCACTGCAGAATAGAATTATTTCAAAGTTTAATGTTACCCTGAACTGTACATAGGCTGGGCATTTAGCAGTGCATTAAACAGATCAGACTTGGTGAGAGATAATCTGTGTTGTTGAGCTCATGGGTAAGTTACCATCTCTGCTACCATGACCACATTGTACATACAGTCCACTGAGAAAGTAACAACATGTCTGGGAAAAAATGGCTGATTGATTGCGTAATTAACGATAGCTTCTTGGGGCGCCTGAGTGGCTCAGTCGGTTAAGTGTCTGCCTTTGGCTCAGGTCATGATCCCAGGGTCCTAAGATCGAGGCCCGCGTCGGGCTCCTTGCTCAGCAGAGGCCCTGCTTCTCCCTCTCCCTCTTCCTGCTGTTCTGCTTACTTGTGCTCTCTCTCTATCACTCTGTCAAATAAATAAATAAAATCTTTTAAAAAAATTATAGCTTCTGCGGAGAATACAGTGACTCTGCTTATGGGAGGATGCTCTCTCCCATCTTTAAGAACTGTAATTGGAAGTGATTGTATTAACTTGCCAGTCTACATCTGACTGGCACCAGGAGACTGGGCAAAGCCACCTGTGTTAGACAAAATAATGCTCCCAAAGATGCCTGTCCATAAACTAATACCTGGAATCTTGGAATATATTGTTACATAGCAAGAGAGAATTAAAGTTGCAGATAGAATTATATTTGCTAATCAGCTAACTTTGAGTGAGGAAAGTACCTTTGATTGATCAGGTAGGCCCAATGTAAGCAAAATGTAATCCTTCTGAGAGAAAGGGTGAGGCAGGATCAGCAGACTCAGAAGAGATATGAAGACATCATGCCTCTTTTCTGGCTTTGAAGATGGAGCAAGGGGCCATGAGCCAAGGAATGCCAGAGACCTTTAGTAGCTGGCAAAGGCAAAGAAACTATCTTGCCTAGATCCTCCCCAAGGAACATAGCCCTGATGACACCTTGATTTCCAGCCCAATGAGAACCTTTTTGAAATTTTGACCTCCAGAACTATAAGATAATACACTTGTGTTGTTTTATGCCACTAAGCAATAGGAAACTAATACACCGCCTCTTTTTCTGCTACCTGATCATAACAAACTTCCCGTGAGGATAAAAGCAATTGAAGGAAGAATGACAATGTGGTAGAATAGTTACTGTGGAAATATGAGTAACCTGCTTGTGCAATTTACTTGTTTTCATAACCACTCAAGTCTAATATCAAATATACCACTTCCTCTCTAAGATTGGGCACTATTATTTTCACTGAAATTTATCACTTTGTGGATTGTTAAAAAATCCAGTTATTAAAGTGCAAATCAAGTGTCCTGGCTACATGGTATTCTGTGGTTAATAATGTTTCTAATAATGCCCAATAGCAAAACAAGCGGTATTATCAAGGAATTATATTTAATTGCAAAAGAAGATATGCATTTCCTGCAATATCCTAGGGTATCCTGCTGCAAAAAATACCTGCTATTTCAGTGGAACAAAATGGAGAAGCATAACAGAAACCACCTCATAAAGCACAGCATTTTGACTCATAAAGCACCCAGTGTTCTGGAATCTGGACAATTTCAATTGTCCCCATCCTTGAGCAAGAGCTAGGAATTAAGGGGTAGGACAAGTGGGTAAAGGGGTGTCATAAGAAACTCCCTTCCTTATACACTTGCATATAATATTACATATTGAGAGAAAGATTGCACAGGCCATTTACGAAGCTCATTAGGTACTTTTTGTTTTTATTAAGTTTGTTCATCATGATAACTTTTTTTATAGTTCACCAAAACAATGAAACAGTTGAGAAGATATGCTAGGACAGCAATAAAATTTAGATACATGTACATCAAATACTATTTGTTCATCCTTAAAAATGTCCATAAACAAATTTCAGTTTCAAAGCAGTATCTGTGCTATAAAAAGCAATACACATATTTCCTGGCCTTCTAAACATTTCTCCAGTTAAAATAACATTGTAAAAAACAAGTTAGTTAGGTATTTTATAAAAGACAACAAGATTAAATCAGAAAGCTAATCAAAACACTCTTGAGAGGAAACAACTAAGTTGAAAAAGAAATTAAAACTCGTAAACTAGATAATTCCCTATGATGCATTTCAGAGTTTAGTAAGCAAAAAAAAAAAAAATGGGGATAAGCAATGCTTTGATATCACCTGGTATGTTTCTGAATACTAGGGTAATAATGATATACTATTTGTTATGAGTACATAAATATAATTTTAAAAATATGGTACTGCCTTGAAATTAGACTCCATTTGCTTTACCCAGGTGTTTTGTGTCTAGAATATATAGTCTAATTTTGAATGGATATCCTCAAGAGCAAGACTACCTTTTTTTTTTTAAGATTTTATTTTTTTAAGTAATCTCTACACCTAACATAGGGCTTGAACTCACAACCACTAGATCAAGAGTCACATGCTCTATGGACTGAGCCAGCCAGACACCCTCCCCAAGACTGCCCTTCTTAAATGTTTGCCATGACATTAAAAAAATGGTTTCAATAAATTATAAATACTATTAACTATAAACTATTGGATAGTTGATGAGTGAGAAATCTTTGATTTTACACCTTATTTTTAACTGATTATATCCATATCAAAAGCTTCAAATGAGGGGCACATGGGTGGCTCAGTCGTTAAGAATCTGCTGGGATCGAGCCCTGCGTTGAGCTCCCTGCTCAGCAGAAGCCTGCTTCTCCCTCTCCCACTACCCTGCTTGTGTTCCCTCTCTTGCTGTGTCTCTCTCTCTCTAACAAATAAATAAAATCTTAAAAAAAAAGTTTCAAATGAGTATTTGTTTATTTATAAAGATTTAAACCAATAGCTCTCAGAGAAAAACATTTGTTTCACACTACAGCCATCTTTAATCTTGAAGTTATTTAGTTGACTTAGTTCAAATCATAATAATGATTAGTTTTTTAAAAGTCTGAATGCAGCAGGATTAAAAAAATCCTCCAAATCTTCTGTAACTGGAAAGAGATCAGTGACCATGATTCAAAGAAAGGCTTAGCAGATTGCAACACTAGAGAAAAACACATTTTGTGCAAGGGATTACAAATAGTTTAATGAGAGTGAAATGCATGATTATGGTATACAGAATGGTAGAATTCAATGGAAAATACAAAAAAGGATCAACAGTAACTCTTTGGTTTAGGGAGAAAATACAATACAGTCAAGGGGTGATGTCAAAGATAAAACATAACCAAAGGTGATTAAATAGGACTTTCTTGCTTTTCCCACATGAGAGCCTTTGGCAAAGAAAAAGCTGTGCAGCTGACAGCAGGCTGGATGTAAAGGGATTAAAGCTCAGACAAGTAAAGAAGCTGTACTCAATGTTCCTTACATTTAAGACATGTAAATGAGTACACAGTAATGGAGAGGCTTAGTATCAAAAAAAGACATCCAAATGGCTAATAAACACATGACAATGTGCTCAACAGTACTAATCACAGGAATGCAAAATGCACACATGAGATATTACCTCATAACAAACCAGAAAGGATTAATGAAAAAGAAAATGCAAAATATGGGGGTGCCTGGGTGGCTCAGTCAGTTAGGAGACCAATTCTTGGTTTCAGCTCAGGTCATGATTTCATGGTTGTGGGATCGAGCCCTACTTCGGGCTTCGTGTCCAGCAGGGAATCTGCATGAAGATTCCCTCCCTCTGCCCCTCCCCCACCTTTCTCAAATAAATAAATAAATAAATAAAATCTAAAAAAAAGGGGGCACCCGGGTGGCTCAATCAGTTAAGCATCTGCCTTTGCAGGTCATAATCCCAGACTCCTGGGATCGAGCCTAGTGTTGGGCTCCCTGCTCAGGGAGAGCCTACTTCTCCCTCTCTCTCTGCCTCTCCCCACCCACTTGTCTTTGCTCTTTCTAACTCAAATAAATAAAATCTTTTAAAAAATCTTTAGAAAATAGAAAATACAAAATACAAAATACTGAAGAAGTTTTAGGTCTCATGGAATATTTATACATGGCTGAAAGAAATGTGTATTTGTACAATAACTTTAGAAAAAGTTATCACTGAAGTTAGACATATACACATACTTTGCTCAGCAAATACCTTCTGAGGAATATACTTGTCTTCGTTTGCTAAGCAAGGCTGTCCAAAGTACCACAGACTAGGCTTAAATCACACACACACACACACACACACATACACACAATTTTTTTTTTTTTTTCCTCACAGTGGTAGGGGCCAGAAGTCCAAGGTAGATGTTTTGGTCGAGTTAATTTCTTCTGAAAGTCATGAGGAAGCATCTGTTAGGACTCAGCTTGGCTTGTAAATGTGATCTCCCTATGTCTTCACTTTGTCTTCCCTCTGTCTGTGTCTGTCCAGATTTTCACTTCTTATGAAGACACCAGTTATACTGGATTAAGATTTACTCATATGTCTTCATGTTAACCTAATTAACTGTCAAAGATCCTATCTCCAAATAGTCACATTCTAAGGTACTAGGGGTTAGGACTTCAACACATGAATTTTGGGGGAGAAGAAACATAATATAGGCCATATTTCTCAACAGAAATACCTATATATATTTATTAAAAATTCTGCACAATGATGTTTATTGTGCAGCTGACATCAGGCTGTATATAAAGGGAAATTGATAATATCTCCAAAATATAATCTACCCAAATGAGCATAAAAAATGAGTAAATAAATTTTGAAATTTTTACACTATAAAAACTAGTATTCAGCAATGAGAACATAAAGATGAGTCTCACAAACAGAAAGGGATGAACAGAAAGGAGCATACAGTGTATTATTTTATTTATATAAAGTAGAATAGGAAAAACTAATCTGCAATGTTAGAAGTCAAGACAGAAACTATTCTTGGTGGTAGGGGTATAGGGACTATGACTCGGGGGGGCGGAGCATGAGGGCAAATATCTCAGTATTCACGGTAATGTCCACTTTGTGAAAATATGTTAGGCTATTCACATAAGAATCATGCACATTATTGAGCATATTTTGTAATATAAGATTAAAAAAACAATAAATGAATCCACTGACTGACTGACTGAAACTACTGATGTTGGTTTTAATAACAGGACATATTATTCGGCAATATTTTAGGGAAGATTAGATTAATGATTCAACAAACAACCCCAAACTGAAATCTTGTAAGGATCACAAAATAGTGATTTTGTGTGTAAGGAACACAAAATAGTGTTTTTGTGTTCCAGCTCTCATCCTTACATTTATGCCTTTAAACAAATCTTTTTAATTCACTAAACCCTTGATTTCTCCTCCTTAATGATTTCTATAGTAAATTCCTTTGAAGTACTCTTTCAGCTTTAGGATTCTATTTTTTATTAATTTAGGGATTGAATTGTTGAATTGGTGTGAAAATTATCTTTAAACATTTGACTAAAAACAGGATAAGTTCCCCTAGAGTGAAAATAACAACCTATATCCTACTTTACTGTCACTGAAATACTAGGATTAACTTTCATTACAGAATTAAAATTATAGGGTTATGATTTTTGTTACTATTTTTGAAAGATTGTGTTTCCAGAGAAATTTCTATTTATATAAAAATAATTAAGAAGACAAAGTTTTCCTAATTATAATTTAATGATTTTTAAGTAAAGCATGTCCACTTGCTGATAACATTTTTAGCCCTTATTTAAAAAAAACATTTTTTTAAAAAAACTATTTTTATTGAAATATAATTCATATACAGTGTTATATTGTCAGTGTTATAATGATTCAACACTTCTATAATTACTTAATGCTCGTCATGATAAGTGTACTCTTAAACCCCTTTATCTATTCACCCATCCTCCCATCTCCCCTCTGGTAACCACCATTTTGTTCTCTGCATTTAAGAGTCTGCTTTTTTGTCTTTTTTTTTTTACTTGTGCATCTGTTTTGTTTCTTCAATTTCACATATGAATGAAATTATATGATATTTGTCTTTCTCTATCTGACTCTTTTCACTGAAAAGATTGAAACTCAGCAAATACTTTCTAATAATGTACATTCTTATTGCTAAACACATGAAAGGAAAAGAAGTTTCAGTGAAATATGGCTCAGAACCATCTCAAAGGCCAGATAAAAAGAGAAGCATGCAGTGAGTTCTTGAGGATCATGACTAAGAAGGACTAGTGGTGATGTGAAGTCAAAGACTCATATGTTAAATCAACTGAAAATGATGGTGGGTTGCTGTATAGAGGTGGGAAATCAGAATATTTACAACCATATTCAAAAGAAAATGAAACAGAACAGAAATAATACCAATGTTTGGGCAAATATCAGAGTTGTCAGGTGCACAAACTGAGTGATTTCTGTAGCTAACAAGAAATAAGAAATTATAATATGTGGGTTGCCTCCTGTACTGCACAGTAAAACTCAATATGAAATTTTACTGAGTTTTTTGCTTTTGGTACCCATGTAATGATATTTTATATTGGGACCTGCTATAAAATAATATCTAAGTCCCAAAACAAGAGAAAGTAATAGGAAGGAAGCTAAACTGAAGTCACCCTTAAGCAGCAGTTGCCTGGTATTGCTACACTTGCTTTCCAGAAATATTCATAGAATACAACCTATGTTGGATCCATCAAGATTATTGTTTGAAGACAAGTGGAGAGGGAGAATATGAAATATAATGAGTAGTGGGGCACCTGGGTGGCTCAGATGGTTAAGCATATGCCTTTGGCTCGGGTCATGATCCCAGGGTCCTGGGATCAAGCCCCATGTCCGGCTCCTGGCTCAGCGGGGAGCCTGCTTCTCCTTCTGCCTCTCCTCCTGCTCGTGCTCTCTCTCTCTCTCTCTCTCTCTGTATCTCTGTGTCTCGAAGAATAAATAAAATCTTAAAAAAATATATAATGAGTAGCTTTCTGGTTCTAAATGCAAGCAGAGGTTTGTTTTACACTTCCTTTGAATGGTCGTGCAGTAACCTTTCCAAACTTGATGACAAACAATCTCACAACAAAGCAATAATGTTGCTATGTGAAAAAGGTCAAAACACTTAAAAAAATAAAACATATTTCCCATATTTCAAATCCTGAATTTTTTCTCACCTTTTAACTTTATCTTTTACATGTTAAAGCAGTTAAAAATAGAGAATAGAAGCATAAATACTTAAAATGATTTTAAAAACTACACACAATATTAAGAGATTTGAGGAAAAGAATTCATAGTCTCACAGATGAAAATATTAACAAAAAACATTTATGGTTGAAACACACTATTTGTCCTTGGTTAGATCATTTAATCTTTTTTACATGATTTTATCACTATGCAATTAGCTCAATAGTACTAATAACGAACTTGGAAATGTTATGACGAATAAATATTGAATGGTATAAAAGTGGAAAAAAACTATTGTTTAAATAACAGTCATTGGGCGCCTGGGTGGCTCAGTTGGTTAAGCGACTGCCTTCAGCTCAGGTCATGATCTTGGAGTCCCGGGATCGAGTCCCGCATTGGGCTCCCTGCTCGGCGGGGAGTCTGCTTCTCCCTCTGACCCTCTCCCCTCTCATGCTCTCTCTCAACTAAATAAATAAAATAATAAATTAATAAATAAATAAATAACAGTCATAATACTAGGGGATTATTGTAATAAGTTCAGCTCAGACCAATTCAGATTTTACATTCACTTGTGACATCCTAAGACAAACCTATTCGATGTTTCCTTTAGAGATCAATACATGAATAAAATTATTTTGTTAGTGACTGTTATTTTCTCTTACTATCAGTAGCCAAGGCTAACAGTTTTTACTACATAGTGAGGGAAAATCACTCCTTATACTTTGTTCTTTATTCCCAGTGCTTAGTCTTATTACTCACATACCTATAGGCCATGTGCAGATTCCATCATCCTGAAAAAAATGTCCACTGGTCCATGCTCTCAGTATGTTATAATGCTGAAGTGAATGGTAGTCTATAGCACTATTAACTACTGCAGCATATTACATTAATTTTGGTTCAAAAGTGATTGATGTAGGAGCGACTGTGTGGCTTAGTCGGTTAAGCATCCAACTCTTGATTTTGGCTCAGGTCATGATCTCAGGGTTGTAAGATCAAGCCCTGTGTTGGACTCTGTGCTCAGCTTGAGATTCTCCCTCTCCCTCTGCCCCTCCCCCTGCTCATGGCTCTAAACAAATATATAAACAAATAAATAAAATCTTCTTTTAAAATGTGATTAATGTAAAAAATTATGATGTAGAAATGTAGAAATACATGATGGAAATTTTATAGCACAACTGAGAATGAATCTTTTCACCTATATATGGATTCATTCATCCTTTTATTTATTATCAACAAATATTCACTAAGCAGTTACAATGTGTCAGCCCCCTCTTTTTCTGGTGCTTAGAATGATCAGAAAACATATTAGACAAGTATCCTTCCCCTTCAATTTTACATCCAAGTGAAAGAAGATATAAAATAAATAACAATAAGGAAATTATACAGCATGTTATCTGTTGATAAATGTTTTGTTTAAAAGAAAACACATAGAGAAGGAAAAGGAATTGGCAGTGCAAAGTAGTCCAGGGTAGAGGGAAAATTGCAATTTTAAACATGCTGTCAAAGCAGTCTTAGTGGTAACATATATTTGATTAGACTGATATAGACAAAAAAGTTAGCAATGCAGATACCTGAGAAAGAAATATTCTCATAAAAGGAAACAGCCAATACAAAAAGCCTGAAGTCAGAGGATGCCCACTGTGTTCAGGTTCAGCAAACAAACAAGGATAGCTGGAGCAGAGGAAGGGAAAGAGATGAGGTTTTCAGGTAATAGGGGTCAGTCCACATAGAACCTGGTAAGATATGTGATGGTTAATTTTAAGTGTCAATTTGACTGGGTCTTGGGGCACTCAGATATTTGTTTTGTTTGTTTTTTTAAAGATTTTATTTATTCATCAGAGAGACACAGCAAGAGAAGGAACACAATCAGGGGGAGTGGGAAAGGGAGAAGAAGGCCTCCCGGTGAGCAGGGAGCCCGAGGCGGGGCTTGATCCCAGGACCCTGGGATCATGACCTCAGCCGAAGGCAGATGCTTAACGACTGAGCCACCCATGCGCCCAGCACTCAGATATTTGGTTAACATTATTTCTAGGTATGTCTGTGAAAATATTTACAGATGAGATTAGCTTTTGCATGAATACAGTGAGTAAAGCAGGTTGTTCTATTCAATGTTGTTGGTACCATCTAATCCACTGAGGGTATGAATAGAAAAAAAGAAAAGAAAAGGAAAGAAAAGAAAAAAAGCAGAAAAAGGGAGTTGTCATTCTCTCTGCCTGACTGTTTGAGTGGGACATCAGTTTTTTGCTCTCACACTGGAACTTACACCATTGACTCTGGTTCTCATGACTAAAAACACGGATCTACCAGCTTTCATAGGTCTCCAGCTTGCAGATACCAGACTGTGGTACCTCTCAGCCCCCATAATGACAAGGACCAATTCCTTATAGTAAGATGTAGATGCAGATATAATTTAAGACATAGAAAAAATCTCCTATTGATTCTATTTCACGGGAGAACTCTGTCTAATACAGGCATTTTAAAGACTTTGGCTTTTATTCTCAGAAAAATGGGACACTACTGAAGATGTATGAGCAGTCATAAATCTCTGACTTTAAGGATATATTACGGAGGGGTGCCTGGGTGGCTCAGTCGTTAAGCATCTGCCTTCGGCTCAGGTCATGAACCCAGGGTCCTGGGATCGAGCCCCACATCAGGCTCCCTGCTGGGTCGGGAGCCTGCTTCTCCCTCTCCCACTCCTCCTGCTTGTGTTCACTCTCTAGCTGTGTCTCTCTCTCTCTGTCAAATAATTAAATAAATAAAAATCTTTAAAAAATATATATATATTACAGAGAGGTAAAGTAATGATGCTACAGATGGTAGTAGCTTGGTACAAGGAGACATTAGAAGAAATGGTGAGAAGTGGTTGGTTCGTTGATATATCGAAGAATTTCCTCATGCAATGTATATGAGGTGTGAGAGAGTGGTCAAGAATGTCACCAAGTTTTTGATCAGAGGAACTAGAAGGATGCAGCTGTCATTAGCACAGATAGGAAAGACTGTGGCTGGGGCAACACCATATTAGAATCTCTCAAATCCCCATGAGGTTTTCAGAGTAATGTGACTCAGATGAAAATAACTGCCTTGCAAAATGAGACTAATGTCATAGTACAAAGGTATTTACTTTTAATTTATTTCTATACAAATGATCTTATTACAAAGAAAAAAGATAAAAACATATTAAAGGAAGATAAAAAAAATGGGCAAGATGAACACTTTTTAGGAAGCTGTTGTCGATCTCTGAAAGTCGGGGACCTGGGGCAGCGAAGGAACTGAGAAAAAAGAGACGACAGTAGAGCGAGGCACAGAGAACCCCAAGTGAACAGCCCGAGGCTCTGAGGTTTATTTTCCAAACTCTTTTTTTTTTAAAGATTTTATTTATTTATTTGAGAGAGAGAGAGAGAATGAGAGATAGAGAGCATGAGAGGGAAGAGGGTCAGAGGGAGAAGCAGACTCCCTGCCGAGCAGGGAGTCCAATGTGGGACTCGATCCCGGGACTCCAGGATCATGACCTGAGCCGAAGGCAGTCGCTTAACCAACTGAGCCACCCAGGCGCCCTATTTTCCAAACTCTTATATACCTTCTACAGCGATATAGATCTATAATGATTTACAGCAGGGGCATAGTAAGGCACATTCCTCCATGTATCCAGGATTAGTCAAGCACGTAAGGATCTTTAAAACAGAATTTCAGGACAAGGGAACAGAGAGGGGAGTGCCCAGTGTGCTGTTTGCAGCTGGCTTCCTATCTACTAAACATCTGCTGCTGCGGACTTTAGAACTGACCACACATGTCCCAAGGGCATTTCACTCTGATCCTTTCAGGTTATTTTTAACCCTACAATCTCGAGTTTTCTCAGAGATCTTGAAGTCTGAGCAAACATGCACCACTGGTTGTTGTGGCGTTCTGTTTCCCACAAGTTGTGATGACACTTTTATAGAAATTAGAGATAAACCTCCCCTTGCCAGTTATGACAACACTGCCTATATCTTTAGACCATTTCAATTTGCAGAATAAGCAGAAAATAATTTAGTTACTATTCTACAAAACAAGTAAAAAAAAATTCTTTTTGGAACAGTAGTTTTCAAATGGCTTTGTAGAACCCTGGGTTTCTCAGGAGGATCAAGGTGTGCAGGGGGTACCAAGCAAGCAGAGCATAACTTCACTTCTATCGTGTTGTACATATTAGCATTGAATAATTGAATTTATATACAAAAAAAGGGGGTACTGCTGTCTTTCATTGAATTGTGAAAAACACTGCTAGAGAGGAAGGCCTTTCATTTTATTGCTCTACTGAAAATATGAACTTATTTTTTTCTTAAATACTATCATGAATTTTAAATTTGAAGTAAAGTGGGAACCCAAGGTTAATAACAAGAAATACATGCATGTGTGTGAAATATTCATGAGACTATATCTGACTACTTTTGCTATGGAGGACGGCAAAAGTCCAACAATAATTATGTTCTTTATCCTTACGGAAGAAATAACAACTGTATGTAAATATTATGAAATCTAATTGTCATTGTATTACTTTTAACTTACTTATATAGTATTCGAATTTGAAATTTCCCAACTAAGAGCTTCAAGGTATTTCTCCTAAGTATACATGATATTTGCTTCTTAGGAACCTTGACTATTATTACAGAAAATGTAAATGGCATGGAATGGTCAACTGCTTCACATGCATATATTTGCTCATTTCACAATCCATGAGATAACTTTTAATTTTTTTAAAAGATTTTATTTATTTATTTTGAGAAAGAGAGCACAAGCAGAGGCAAAGGGAGAGAGAGAATCTCAAGCAGATTCCATGCTCAGTGTAGAACCCAATGTGGGACTCAATCCGAGGACCCTGAGATCATGACCTGAGCCAAAATCAAGAGTCGGACACTTAATCAACTGAGCCACCCAGGCACCCCAGAGATAGTTTTTAATTTTAAAAAGGGTTTTTCAAGGGAAAAACTCATTTTGATAAGGAATATTATAAAATAAAAATATAACTAGTTATTAAAATTTCAAATTACATAAAGCTCATATTATTCAGAGTGTTTCTTTTAAAACAGAAAATCTAAGAAGCATCCTTAATAAAATAGCTCCATAAAATGTTATTTGTCTTTGCATATTCAGATCTGGTGATTTTAGATCATTTCATTCAAAGGAAATACTATGAAATTATAGATCAGTTAATAAAAGTGGCCATTGACTTGCATCTGAGGCAAGAAAAATGATTTGGTTCAGTCCAACTAAGACATAATTCAGCTTCAGTAGCATTATTCTCTTTGGAATGCATTACTCCAGCCTCAATATACTTACATTTATATTAGAAATATCATCTTGTTGGGGTGTCTGAGTGGCTCAGTTAAGCCTCTGAATCTTGATTTCAGCTCAGGTCATGATCTCTGGGTCCTGGCATTGAGCCCTAGGATGGGCTCCCCACTCAGTGGAGAGTCTGCTTGTCTCCCTCTCCCTCTGCTCCTCCCCCTGCTTGCGACCTCCCTCTCTCTCTCTGAAATAAATAAAAAAATATTTAAAGAAAGAAATACCATATTGCTTTTTTGTAAAAACAACAAAAAATAGTTTACCGTCTTGGATCAACAGTTTGTATTTTATACATTGGCTATAAAGTACAGCAGCAATAGTTTTGCATAACTCTTTATATCTTAATGAAAGTCTGCCTTCTGAAAATCTGATGGCCCTAATTTTTAATGAATATAAAATCTGCATTTATCTGAATTTTACATCACAATTTGCAATGTAATGTATCAGTTAAGTTTTTAAGGTAATTCTGTAAGGAACAAATTATTTAGTAATGCAGAATAAGAGTTTTACAATTATTTGTATAAGTTATAAATAAAAAAGATAATGTTTATGGGAGGAAAAAGATATTCCTTGGAGGATATTCCCCTCTATCATTTTATATTATGAATTATGGCTATGCTGCTGATTCCAGGATAGTCATATCACTTGTTACATTAAGATATTATGATTATTTATATACTCTTCTCTATTATTGTTGCTTTGATATTTTTGACACAATTTTTGACACAATGTAGCACTTTTAAAATTTACTTCAATGGTATAATTATAAATAAAACATTTAAAGTAAAAAATGCAACAGGGGTTCCTGGGTGACTCAATCGGTTAAGCGTCTGCCTTCGGCTCAGGTCACCATCACAGGGTCCTGGGATTGAGTCCCACATCGGGATCGCAGCTCAGGGGCAAGCCTGCCTCTCCCTCTCATTCTCCCTCTGGATCTCTCTCAAATAAATAAATAGATGAATCTTTAAAAATACATCAAATATTAGAACCCATTGTGCTCAATAATTTTTTCACATGCATTGAAAAAACAAGAATACTTAAGGGTTTGAAGAGAAAGCACTGAAATTCAATATTAATTATTATAAGCTACTGTTGATTATTAATCAAGAGCAGTAAGAAATTAAGGAACCTCTCATTGGAGGTGGTATTGGACAGAGAGCCAAATAAAGTGAGAAATGAAATGGATTAGACCATGCGGATTAGCATAGGGCCAGGTAGATTTGGGCACCTTTGCCGAGTCTACGTGAGCATGGACATACATAGGGCCAGAGAAGCCTGTTTCACAGCTATGTTAAGAGTTTGGGCTTTATTTTGATATGATATGTGGCAAAGATGTATGAGATTATTTTAAGAAAGGTCATACATAATTAGATTTTAAATTTAAAATGGTCATGTAATGTCCAGCATGGTGACTATAGTTAACAATACTGTATTGTTGCTAAGAGAGTAGATCATAAAAGTTCTCATTACCAGAAAAAAAATTGTAACTATGTGAGGTCATAGATGTTAATTATACTTATAGTGGTAATCATTTTGCAATATATACAAATATCAACAAGAGAACAAGGGATGAGAAGAAGGAGAGGGATACTAAGAACGTATACAACAGCATCAGTAGTTATGGGAACAGATATAGATGAGGCAAAGGTAACAAAGCAGCAGTAGTTTTGATCCTGGGTGCCAAAGAAAAGCAATAGCAGGAGAGCAGTAATGGTACCCAAGCAGAGTGACTGGACCTCTGGGACACTTATGAAATGAAAGCATGAAAGTTGTAAGATATGAAAACTCAGTGTTTTCTGTGGAATGGGGCTTCAGAACCATGGGGGACATTCGTTGACATTTCTGGGATTCATTTGCTGTTTCAAAGATAATTAATTCCCAGTGATGCCGAGAGATGAAATGGTAAATCAAAGAGCTAACAATCACCAGCCTAAACATGGAAAAGATCCCTTCCTATTTTTCTGAAAGTAATAAAACCTTAGGGACAAATCACCTGCACTAGAATATTGGCCTTGCCAATTATTTTCTTTGATGCATTACTTAATACTTTTGTTTTTCAGCTATTATTTCTATAGAATGGAGGTAGGAAGATCTTACAAGGGTTAGATGCATTAATATATGTAAGGTATATATTAGTGTTCTATAAGCATAGCTATCATCTTCATTATGGTTGTAATTATTATTTATTACATTATTCAAGAAGAGCTCCTCATTTCAAACAGTAAATCTGATCTTAGTTCCTATATACTTTATGATCAGTAACTGCTAGTCATTTCATAGATTTTCCTTTTCACATAAAGAAATGAAATATAGATTCAAACACCATCCAGTTTATTTTTTTAGAAAATCTTATTTATTTTGTCTTGGAAATCCTATGTTATACAATGAATATTATATACAAACTCTCTTTTTTGGTGGTAGATTATTCTGGATATTACTGGATTTGCTTTGGCCAGAATTTTAAATGTTTTCTCTATGTTTCTGATTTTCTAAGAACATATATCAGTTTGCAACTTTTATGTAAAGCATTAATAAGACTCTTGAGTTAGTCAAGATGACTATATTTTTTTTTACTTTTTTAAAATTTAAATTCAATTAATTAACATATAATGTATTATTGGTTTCAGAGGTAGAGGTCAGTGATTCATCAGTCATATAATACCTAAGGCACTATCCAGTTTAAATGTAAGTTTTTATCCTTGAAATTCACACATTACAATATTTAAAGTACCTGGAATAGTGATAAAAAATTATTATGATTAAGGGCAAAGAACTACCAATTATTTATAATAAGCACAACTAAATATGTATTTATACTGTTTATTTTTCTTAACTGTAAGTAATTCTGCCCTTATTAATAAGAATAATCTGGGTCATTTATGTGCAAATGATGCATTACTTATGTATATTACAAAGACAGAACACCATAGCTATTTAACTATCCAGACATTGTCTTTGTCCAAAATGAACATGAACACACAATGTGCGCGCACGCACACACACACACACACACACGCACACATGAAATTTATATAGAAAAATGCATACATATAAATTTACCTGGATAGTATTTTATTAATAAACCTTGTGCTATGCACTCCTCTAAGAGGAAAATAAAGTATTTCACATGCAATTTTTTTCTTTAATAATGGAGTGAAAAATCACAGGAAACCTAAGACCAAGATCCAGATAATAGTGCTATTACAGCCTTTTTGATTGTGGGCCACTCTACTGGATGTGTTCTTTAGGAATAAAAAATAATTATTATTATATAACATTTACATCTTTCAAATTTATAATTATTTTAAATTTGGAACAATTTTAGCCTCCCCAAATTTGTGCATTTATACTGACTTCTGAAGTCAGTTAATCTAAAGTGTAAGTGAAGATTCAAAAATTGAATTATTCAGCCTTTGTTTTGGATTAACATTTTATAGCAATATATGGACAATTTGCCCATTCTCAAATGCAATATTGCTTATACTGTATCAGGCATTTATTATATTTACTAATCATTCTCCAAGAAGGTTCATTAGTAGATAGTGGAATTCCTACAGATTTAAAATAAAAAATAGATTAAATAACACCCATCTTTAGTTTGTAAACAAATACTTTTTTTTTCTATAAACAGAATCATTATAGTTACACAAGGTAGGAATTATCTAAAATAAATTCAATGATGAATAGTGTCAGTGGCTGTTTTTCTGATGTGCCTTTAGGTTCTGATAAGGAATCCAAATCACAGAACTTGAAATATGTTTCCACCTGTTCTGTAAGAGATGGTAATCATTTCCTTTGATTATCATTTCCTTCCCACTCCCGTATCTCCTTCAAGAACATGGTTATGCCCTTTTCAGTCTGCTCTGAAAACTCTTTTCAAGGAAGCCCTTGATACCATCTTCTGGTAATCACTGATATAACTACAGGTGTTCACTTGTCCCACACCAAGACTACTGAAATTCTCTTCCCTACTAAAAGACCACACATTGCATTCAGGCTCTGTTGGGCATACAAACCTAAAGGCATTATAATGCCAAGCAGCCATTTTCTACCATGTACCTTCCTCAACCAATAAAAAAAGAGACAATGTGGAGTGATAAATAACAAGGAAGTAAATGATCCTTCACTCCTGGTAGTTTTAGTCTTCTTGGTCTTAGTCCTCTGGGTAATATTTTGGAATCAGTAAGACTTTCGATCTCAGTAATCCTCTCAAATTCTTTTTAATAATTATGGTAGTTTTATTGGTTACTTATATCAAACCAGTATTTATAAGTAACCAATACTAGATTCCTAAAGCCAAATGATTCTAGAGTAAGACATTATGCATTAGAAATTGAATGTATATTGAATAGTTTTAGGGTTGGAGAAAGAGCAATCACATAGAAAAATAAAAGTAAAGAAACTAGAATTGATAATAGCTAAAACTGCCAGGAAAACTAAATGAAAGTACATAATTTCAAAAATTTGCTTTTTCAAATCCTCACTCAATTATGAACCCATAACAAACTCTCTACGAGGTATCAATGGTTGCTGCTTTTGTCATGAGAATATTGGTGGGATTGTTTATCCAATTTTCTGACAGATCAAACAACGAATAAAGGATCAGGGATGGGAAACTGGTAATTTTAAATAATGTCATCTTTTACTTTACCAATCTGCTCTTCAACTGAGTATAATATGCTATATAACCCCTGAAGAAAAACATTGACTCCTGGTCTAGAAGTCCTACCTGTAAAACAATCAATAATTTACTTAAATTCTCTGTGTTTCAGTTTCTTCCTTTTAGAATGAAAGCAATTATAATATCTATTTTGTGACATTATTCTGAGTTAATATTTATCAAGTATTTATACATACATATTCCTTTCCTTTCTTCTATGTATGTAGCTAGTCTAAACTTTCAACTCCTCATAGCTGGATTATTCCGATTGTTTTCCATTGCATCCCTTGGTGGAAAAAAAGGAATTTTCTCTAAAATTCACCTTCATCTTATGTATCACTGCCACATACATGTTATTAATTTTGCACATAATTCATCCATGTGCCAGATTAAAAAAGAAATCCAGGACTAACAGTTATTTTCTCATGATGAAGTTTACATGTGTCCGAGAGGACCCTTCATTAGTTAGACTTATTTCTACTGATTTATATTTTCCTTATATCTCCACCCAACACTTCACTTAGATGAGTGTTTCTACTCAAGTTCAATAAACATGTCATACACATTCTGCTCCACATTTTTCTTATTCATTAATTCAATCATTTAATTATTTATGCAATCACTATTTATGATTTCATATTTAAAGCTGTTGTGCATACAAAAATGAGTAAGTCGTGATTTTTGCTGTATTCTGAAGTCAAAGACATGAAACCATGTAAATAATTTTACTACAAAGTGATATGTACTGTAATGAAGGTTTTATAACTCGGCCTACACCCTAAAAGAAGCTTAAACTTCTTTTTAAAATGAATTTTGTCATACATAAAGTACAGATAGTGATATAACAAATGCCCTTTTAACTACCACTTTGAATTAGCCAGTGTTAATATTATGTTACATATGTTTCAGATCTTATCATTCTGTAATCATATTAGTTTGGCCCATTCATCTAGTCACTAGGAATAGCCACCAATATAATTCCCAAAGACATTTTAAAATTTTTCTTTTATGTGTGCTACTGCAAAATATGGAAGAACATCTTCATAATTTAGTCAATTCCCTACAGTACAGCTGAGTCCAAGTGTAAGTAATGATGACATTTTTTTGTGAAAGTTGGTAATAGTTAAGACCATATAAATAATCTCCTTTAGGTTGGTTCTGACTATTCCATACCTAAGAGATTTCCAAGGTTAAATGGCTCCTTATGTACACTTCATCTTCTAAGACCTGCTACATTTTTTTTTTGCTCAATAATTAAACCCTACCAGAATGACTGATATAGTGAATTTATTTCCTTCAGAAGAGAATTCCTTTTCTCTCTCCCAATAATGTATTCTTCCTCCAATGAGTCTGACATATGGTGTAACTATTAAATAATAAAATCACATGTGACTGGAATTTAGGATGATTCAATTTCAAATAAAATCATATTGGTTTATCACCATCTTTCCTTTAGTAAAATATGAAATAAAGATTAATCCTTAATATCCTACCTGTTTTTAGTTCAGTTTTTTTCCCCAATATCCTCTTAGCAATTTTCTGATCCAAAAACACAAACTCTAGACACTTACATCCATGCATTTGCATATACTAAAATGGTGGAAAACATAAAAATAAAGCAACAGAAGGGAGGAGGGTAGGAGGATGGAGTAACTGAGTGATGGGTATTAAGGAAGGCATGTGTTATGAGCACTGGATGTTATATGCAACTAATGAATCATTGAACACTACATCAAAAGTTAATGATATACTGCATGTCGGCTAACTTAATAGTAATAAAAAATGTAGCAGGGGCCAAAGAAGCCGGTTTTGTGGGGAAAAAAAATAAAGCAATACATTTTAGGCAAAGTACTCTCAAAATAAAAATATGGTATAGTTTATTTCCCAAATAGAGTATTGAACTACTCAATCTAAAGCATTCCTATTTACCAGGTTGAACCATATGAAATTAAGATATGTATTTTCAATTTCTTTTTCTCTTAATATAAGTGTGATGGTTAGTTAATTTTATGTGTCTGGAATAAGGGACATCCAGATTAAACAATATTTCTGGGTATATGGGTAAAGATGTTTCCAGATGAGGTTAGTATGTGAATCAGTGGACTCAATAAAGTAGATTGCCCTTCCCAATATGGTGAGCATCATCTTATCTGTTGAGGACCAGAATAGAACAAAATGGTGGAGGAAGGAGTAATTCACCCCTTTTGCTTCTTGCCTTACTGGTGAGCTGGAACACTGGTCTCCTCCTGCCCTTTAACTGAGATTTAGACCATCAACAATCTTGGTTTTCAGGACTTTGGACTTAGACTGGAATTATACCATTGGCTTTCCTGGGTCTCCAGCTTCCAGAATATATATTTATTATAATATATAATATAGTATCTCTCTTCCCTCCTTCCCCCCCTTTCTCCCCCCCCCACTCCCATTGATTCTATTTTTCTGGAGAACCTTGACTAATATAATGGCCAAATAAGACCATTTTCATATGGTTTAATCTAAGAATTGGATTGCTTCATTGGATTCAGGGCTTTCTTGAGAACAAGGTTTGCAAGATGTTTCTCTTTCTGAAAAAAATATTGGGGGAATAAATCTACCTACAACAAAATTAATATATATCACCTATCTTGGAAGACAGAGCATATGTTTAATATTTTGAATAAATTATTTTATAGATTTAAAACCTAAACTATGTAAGCATTCTGTTATAGGCAAATATATAGGATACTATAGGAAAAGTACACCCAAGATATAACAATGATAGTGTATATTTAAAAGATGTAAATATATATATATATATCATTTGTATATATTTATCATTAAATATATATATATATATGCTTAAAAGCAACTATGTGGCTCAAAATGAAACTGAAATCCAATATAATAAACAGAGACTAAAAGTCAAAAATCTACAGGGTTTCTAGGGTAAGGATTTAAAAACTGAATTTTTTGAGTGAAAGCACCCAAACCAGACATATGACAAGAAACTAGAAAAACCGTATATAAGAAAACAAAAAAATATATAATGTAGCAGGCACATATTATGTAAAATAAATTTGCACAGCCACATTAATATATGAAAATTTGAATGTAATACAGCAGATGGCAATAATAATAAAGAAAAAGGGACATATTAGTTAAGATTATAAATTCATAAACATATATAAGAATCACTAACCTAAGGCATTTAACACTATAAACTTGATAGACACAAAGCAGAAATGATATAATTACACAGAAAAAAATTAAAATTCATGAGCACTGTTGAAGCTTTTAATGTGCTAGTCTCAGAAGCATTTATGCTTCAAGAAGACCAAATTTTGAAATGACTTTGAGATATATGGAAATCATCATTAATAATTCTGTAATAAGTAAGATATATTAAGAACTTATGCTGTAGCAAGTACAGATCACTTTTTAAAGATTAATTGTTTAGGCATACTTACCAAAAGACTGATAAAGAGCAAAACAGAATATGCAAGTAAAAAACCCAAACACCAATGCACACACACACACAGAAGAAACAAAACCCTAAAATCAGTACAATATAATGTAAATAAATATGCCACTTACTCTGAAAGTGTAGATTAAATGATCAATTATTGAAGAAAAATACATTTTCAAATTGTTTAGGAAGAAAAAACATGAATATAGAAATGACCATAACAATTATGAAATGGCTATTAAAATTAGAAAAAAATTCCCTCTCACTGTTGTGAGACTCCAAACTCAAATGATTTTAACCCAAATTTTATGAAAATTCAAACATCTTAATCAATGTAAAAAAATTAAAATACGTATGCACCTCATTTTATGAGGTTTGAAGTGTAGCGGTTTGAATAGTATCCTTCAAAAATCCCATGACTACTTGGAACCTTAGAATGTGGACCTATTTGAAAATAGGGTCCTTGCAGATTTAATTAGGTAAGACTAAGTCATATTGGCTTAGAATGGGCCCTAATTCAATGACTAGTGTCTTTATAAAAGGAGAGGGATGTTCAGGCACAGAGCCAGCATAGACATACAGAGGGAAGAAAGCGATAGGGTGACGGAGGCAGAGATTGGAGTGATGCAGCTACAAACCATGATCATAGGATTGCCAGCAAACACCAGAAGCTAGGAAGAGAGTAGAAGGATTTTCCCCTAGATTCTTCAGAGGAAACATGTCTCTGCTCACACCTTGATTCTAGATTTTAACCTCCAGAAGTGTAATGGAATAAATTTCTGTTGTTTTAAGCCACCCCGACTGTGGTAATGTTTTATGGCAGCCATGGGAAACAAATAGGTGACAGGAGCAAAGCTATGATTCTAAACCAAGGATGGATTTAAAAATCTTTCTGAAGAATCCGTTGATGCTAGAACAACGTGTATATTAGGGGTGCCAACCCCCCAACACACAGTAGAAAATCCTCATGTAACTTTTCACTCCCCAGGAGCTTAACTACTAATAGCCTACTGTTGACTGGAAGGCTTACTAATGCAACAGAAACTGTCAATGGATACATGTTTTGCAGTAATATATGTATTATATACTGTATTCTTACAATAAAGTAGGCTATAGAAAAGGAAACATTATTAAGAAAATCAGAGAGAAGAAAAAATGTACTTAGGTACTGTACTGTATTTATCCAAAAAAAATCTGCATATAAAGTGGATCCTTGCAGTTCAAACCTATGTTGTTCAATGGTCAACTGTATTAACAAATTGAGTCCATCATGTATTTGAAAACTTTATGACCAAATGGAAATGAGGGAAAAAGTTATCAACAAATATTGGCTATCAGAAAGACAGATTGAGGGACAAAAATTGAAGTGGTTATCTCAACAACTGTGGAAGAATAATTCTATAAAATCCAACATTTATTCATAATTTTAAAAAGCAAATCCTTTAGCAAAACAAGATTAGAAGAAAAGTGGTTAGCCTCCATAAAGCGTAACTACCAAAAACTCTTGCAGACATAACACTTAAAGTGAAGATTTAAGGATATTGTCAGTAATTCCAGGAACAAATCAAGAAACCTCTCACATCACAATCATGTAACACTAGATGCTATAGACAATGCAAGATGTCTACAAAATAAGAGCTATATAAATTGGGGGGGGAACCCAAAGTTGTCTTATTTGCAAAGAATATAATTTTCTAAGGAGCAAGTTGTCTCTTACAATGTCCTCTCAGGAAATCAAACAAAATCTATTTGTAATATTAAAACATTAAGCAAAATTGCTGAATATAAGTTGAAAGCACAAAAATTAGTATCATTCCTATAAAAAGAACTAGTATGACAAAAAGAAGGCAAGAACCGTTCAAACTACTCAGTAAAATTTCTTTACAAAGAAAAAAAAAAGAACATGGAAAATGGGATATTTTCAAAGGATACCATGAATAATAGCCAGAAACCAACCTTTCAGAGTTTCTTGGAATAAACTAAAGGGATGCCTGGGTGGCTCAGTTGGAATAAACTAAAGAAATCTGGGGCACCTGGGTGGCTCAGTCGTTAAGCGTCTGCCTTTGGCTCAGGGCATGGTCCCAGGGTCCTGGTTTTGAGTCCCACATCGAGTCCCACATCGGGCTCCTTGCTCTGCAGGAAGCCTGCTTCTCCCTCTCCCACTCCCCCTGCTTGTATTCCCTCTCTCGCTGTCTCTCTCTCTCTCTGTCAAATAAATAAATAAAATATTTAAAAAAAGAAATCTGTCAGAAACTTTTGAATATGGTAAAAAATATTGTCCATAGACATAAAAGACCTAAATATTGAGAGATACCAGACTCATGCATATAAGAAAGTACAATATTACAAAATGTAATAGTGCTTTACTGCCATGATAAAAACCACTGTAATTTCAATGTAATCATCAGTATTTCCCATAGAAATCAAGAAACTATTGTAAGTTAATATACAAGTGTAAAGGTATAATTCTTAAGGAAAGAAGATCAAGAGAGGCAAATTGTTCTTATCATATGTAACCATGTTTGTAAAACTATACAAATTAAAAAATAATGGTCACTAGTATAGGAATAGATATATAGATCAATAGAACATAACAGAAAAGAACATCTAGAAAGAGACTAAACATTTAGAAACAAAAAAAAGCTCTATAAACACAATTAAAAGACACATAATAGAGAAGATATTTGTAACCCTAAAACAGAGAAAGTGGTAAAAACCAGAATACCAAGAGGAAAGGGTAATAAAGCATTTTATTGAAGAGTACCTATTTTTGAAAAATACATATATGAAAATATGTTCAATCTGACTAATAAGGAGATGCAGATTAAAATAAGTTATTGCACACCTAAAAAGAGGCAAAAATTAAATTTCTCATAGCAATTATCTAGAAATATTGAAAGAAATTGGTCCTTGCATACACCTGTAGTAATATTATAAACTTTTAGAATTATTTTGGAAAACTTTTTTGCCAAATTAAAAAATACGTAAATTTAAAATATATTTAGGGTCACCTGGGTGGTTCAGTCGGTTACAGTTACATGGCTGACTCTTCATTTCAGCTTAGGTCATGATCTCAGGGTTCTGGGTTGGAGCCCTGCATCCAGCTCTGCGCTCAGTGGGGAGCCTGCTTAAGGATTCTCTCTCCCTCTGCCCCTCCTCCTACTCTCTCTCTCTTTCTCTCTCTCTAAAATAAATAAATAAATCTTTTTTTATAGACTTTATTTATTCATTTGTGAAAAGGAGAGAAAGCACAAGCAGGGAGAGTGACAGGCAGAGGGAGAAGGCTCTCTGCTAAGCAAGGAGCCAGATGCTGGACTCGATCCCAGGACCCAGGGATCATGACCTGAGCCAAGGCAGCAACTTATCCGACTGAGCCACCCAGGCATTCCTAAAATAAAAAATAAGTCTTTAAAAAATATTTATCCAGAAATTCTACTTCTAGGAAGACATTTTCTTTTTTTATATATTTATTCATTCATTTTTATTTAAATCTAATTTAGTTAATATATACCATATTATTAGTTTCAGGGGTAAAATTTAGTGATTCATCAGTTGCATATAATGCCCAGAGATCATTAAGTCAAGCGTCCTCCCTAATGCACATCACCCAATTATCCCCTTCCCCCCTCTTCCCTCCAGCAACCCTCAGTATGTATCCTAGAGTTAAGTGTCTCTTAATGTTTGCCTCCCTCTGTTTTGATCTTATTTTTTTTTTCCTTCCCTTCCCCAATGTTCATCTGTTTTGCTTCTTGAATTCCACATATGAGTGAAATCATATGGTATTTGTCTTTCTCTGATTTATTTTGCTTAGCATAATACCCTCTAGTTCCATCCACATCATTGCAAATGGCAAGATTTCATTCATGTTGATGGCCGAGTAATGTTCCACTGTGTGTGTGTGTGTGTGTGTGTGTGTGTGTGTTCCACATCTTCTCTATCCACTCATCTGTCAAAGGACATCTGGGCTCTTTCCATATTTTGGCTATTGTGCACATTGCTGCTATAAACATTGGGGTGCATGTGCCCCTTCAAATCACTGTGTTTGTAAGGGAGACATTTTCCTATGCACAAGGAAATGTGTATGTGTATTAATATCAGAATCAATCTTAGAATATAAAACTAAATATATATATTGACATGATGGAATACTTATTACATGACAGCTAAACGAATGCACTATTTTTAAATAGATTGCATTTTTATGTATCAAAGAAGATATATTTTTAAACTCAGTGTTGAATAAGAAAAGGGCATTGAAGAACAATGCATACAACTTGTTATTTACATAAATTTTAAAGAGTGATAATACTTTGTTAGTTTTACATATATATCTGATAGGAAAAATGTATCAAACACAGATTAAATAGGTAACTCCACTTGGCAGTAATGGTTTCTTTCAGTGAGAGAAAACATTATAGGACTGTGTTGAAGGAAGGTAAGGGAAAAGTCAAGTTGAATTTGTACATAAATTCAAAAAGTATTCTCAAAAATTTTTATGTTCTTTCCTCTCTATAGACTTTTTTTTAATTTTTTCATATTATACTTTTTGTTTTTATATATTTTTAAAGTTTTCTCTAATTTCTTTATCTGATTTTAAACATATTTCCCTCAATTGACTCTTCATTTGATACTGTGACATAATTTTATTTTTTTCATCTCTGATTTCATTTTAATTTTCTCCTGTGAGTTTTTCAATCTCCTTGAGTATACATAGTTCATGTTATTAAATTCTCTTTTCTGTTTTCTTTTACATTTTTTAATTTAAGACTTTATTGAATTTCATCTTAAAATATCAGGACAGAAAAATAAAACCAGGGATAATTTTCAAAATAGTCACACACCAGGGCTTACATTCATAAGCTTTAAGAAAAATTAATTATGATAAATCATTTATATTCTAAAGAGGCAGAAAGTATATAAAAATTCATAAGTGTCTCTTCCAATAAGAAGTGAGATACTCAATTGAAGTTTACTCTCCCTTGGCACAGGTGTACATAATGTATATCCCTATAGACTACTTTTTCCAAAATCTTCATATATAAATTTGGACATTCCTTTATGTAGTGCAATAGAAATATAAAAAGACTCCCAAATTATATTCTATCAACTAATTTTACATTTTTATTTTGAATAGTCCTAGGAATATATTTTTTAAATAAATTTCAAGGTAATTGTATACAATCCTTTTCCTGAATTGTTTTGTTCTGTTTTTTATTAAGTCCATGAATTTATTTCCTGTGTCGAAATATCTGCATGACATCTTTCTCTTACTCATTGCACTGAAAACTGTAGCATAAAAGTAAAAACTACATTTTTGATGATTCAGGATATATTTCTTATCAATATGACTGACTTTGGTATATTTTCAAAGTGTATATTTTAGTGTAATTTCAAAGGATATGATTAACTCATTAAACATACTATCAATAAAACAAACCCAATATTTAATCTTGGATTCTGGCAAAATATAAAATTAATTAAGCAACAAATCAAATAAAGCTACCAATCCTTTGTTTTCATTACCAAAATTTCTTCAAAACTTTTGTGAAAATCCCTTGCACTTTCCCATTTAGGCTCCCACTTTTTTTTTATTATGTTATGTTAATCACCAGACATTACATCTTTAGTTTTTGATGTAGTGTTCTATGATTCATTGTTTGTGTATAACACCCTATGTTCTATTCAATACGTACCCTCTTTAATACCCATCACCAGGCTAACCCATTCCCCCACCACCCTCTTCTCTAGAACACTGTTTGTTTCTCAGAGTCCATAGTCCCTCATGGTTCCTCTCCCCCTCCAATTTCTCCACCTTCATTTTTGCCTTCCTACTATCTTTTTTTTTTCCTTTTTTAACATATAATGTATTATTTGTTCCTTCCAAGCTCTCTTGGCTTTTCTCCCTCTATCTTTCTGGAATTTCCCATAAAATAAAAGCTAAGATATTATTTCAGAACAGAAACTATAGTACTCTTAGGAAATAATTCTGCTAAATCTCAATTTTACACGAATCCATATGCTTCCCACAATGCATTTATATTAAGCATGTCACATGACATTGAGACACATGACATTTATGTGACTCATGCATAGATTTTTTTTCTTTAAATTTTTTATTGTAATGTTAATCACCATACATTACACCATTAGGTTTTTTTTTATTTTTTTATTATGTTAATCACCATATATTACATCATTAGTTTTTGATGTAGTGTTCCATGATTCATTGTTTGTGCATAACACCCAGTGCTCCATGCAGTACGTGCCCTCTGTATTGCCCATCACCAGGCAAACCCATCCCCCACCCCCCTCCCCTCTACAACCCTCAGTTTGTTTTTCAGAGTCCATCATCTCTCATGGTTCGTCTCCCCCTCTGATTCCCCCCCCTTCATTCTTCCCTCCTGCTATCTTCTTCTTTTTTTTTTCTTAACATATATTGCATTATTTATTTCAGATATACAGATCTGTGATTCAACAGTCTTGCACAATTCACAGTGCTCACCATAGCACATACCCTCCCCAATGTATGTCACCCAGCCAGCCCATCCATCCCACCCCACCCCCACTCCAGCAACCCTCAGTTTGTTTCCTGAGATTAAGAATTCCTCATATAGTGAGGTCACATGATACATGTCTTACTCTGATAGACTTATTTCACTCAGCATAACACCCTCCAGTTCCATCCACGTCGTTGCAAATGGCAAGATCTCATTCCTTTTGATGGCTGCATAATATTCCATGGTATATATATATCACCACTTCTTTATCCATTCATCTCTCAATGACCATCTGGGCTCTTTCCACAGTTTGGCTACTGTGAACACTGTGCTATAAACATCGGGGTGCACGTACCACTTCGGACCCCTCCATTTGTATCTTTGGGGTAAATACCCAGTAGTGCAATTGCTGGATCTTAGGGTACCTCTATTTTCAACTTCTTGAGGAACTTCCATACTGTTTTCCAGAGTGGTTGCACCAGCTTGTATTCCCACCAACAGTGTGGAGGGTTCCCCTTTCTCAGCATCCCTGCCAACATCTGTCGTTTCCTGACTTGTTAATTTTAGCCATTCTGATTGGTGTGAGGTGGTATCTCATTGAGGTTTTGATTTGGATTTCCCTGATGCCGAGCGATGTGGAGCACTTTTTCATGTGTCTGTTGGCCATTTGGATGTCTTCTTTGGAAAAATGTCTGTTCATGTCTTCTGCCCATTTCTTGATTGGATTATTTGTTCTTTGGGTGTTGAGTTTGAGAAGTTCTTTATAGATTTTGGATACTAGCCCTTTATCTGATATGTCATTTGCAAATATCTTCTCCCATTCTGTCGGTTGTCTTTTGGTTTATTGACTGCTTCTTTTGCTGTGCAAAAGCTTTTTATCTTGATGAAATCCCAATAGTTCATTTTTGCACTTGCTTCCCTTGCCTTTGGCGATCTTTCTAGGAAGAAGTTGCTCCGGCTGAGGTCGAAGAGGTTGCTGCTTCTGTTCTCCTTTAGGATTCTGATGGACTCCTGTCTTACATTTAGGTCTTTCAACCATTTTGAGTCTATTTTTGTGTGTGGTGTAAGGAAATGGTCCAGTTTCATTCTTCTGCATATGGCTGTCCAATTTTCCCAACACCATTTGTTGAAGAGACTGTCTTTTTGCCATTGGACGTTCTTTCCTGCTTTGTCAAAGATTAGTTGACCATAGAGATGAGGGTCCACTTCTGGGCTCTCGATTCTGTTCCATTGATCTATGAGACTGTTTTTGTGCCAGTACCATACTGTCTTGATGATGACAGCTTTGTAATAGAGCTGGAAGTCCGGAATTGTGATGCCACCAGCTTTGCTTTTCTTTTTCAACATTCCTCTGGGTATTCGGGGTCTCTTCTGGTTCCATACAAATTTAAGGATTATTTGTTCCATTTCTTTGAAAAAAGTGGATGGTATTTTGATGGGGATTGCACTGAATGCGTAGATTGCTCTAGGTAGCATTGACATCTTCACAATGTTTCTTCTTCCAATACATGAGGATGGACGTTTTTCCATTTCTTTGTGTCTTCCTCAATTTCTTTCATGAGTATTTTATAGTTTTCTGAGTACAGATCCTTTGCCTCTTTGGTTAAATTTATTCCTAGGTATCTTATGGTTTTGGGTGTGATTGTAAATGGGATCGACTCCTTGATTTCTCTCTCTTCTGTCTTGTTGTTGGTGTATAGGAATGCCACTGATTTCTGTGCATTGATTTTATATCCTGCTACTTTACTGAGTTCCTGTATGAGTTCTAGCAGTTTTGGGGTGGTCTTTTGGGTTTTCCACATAAAGTATCATATCATCTGCAAAGAGTAAGAGTTTGACTTACTCTTTGCCGATTTGGATGCCTGTGATTTCTTTTTGTTGTGTGATTGCTGTGGCTAGGACTTCTAATACTATGTTGAATAGCAGTGGTGATAGTGGACATCCCTGCCGCATTCCTGACCTTAGGGGGAAAGCTCTCAGGTTTTCCCCATTGAGAATGATATTTGCTGTAGTTTTTTCATAGATGGCATTTATGATATTGAGGGATGTACCCTGTATCCCTATACTCTGAAGAGTTTTGATCAAGAAAGGACGCTGTACTTTGTAAAATGCTTTTTCTGCATCGATTGAGAGACTCATATGATTCTTGTTCTTTCTTTTGTTAATGTATTGTATCACATTGTTGGATTTGCGGATGTTGAACCAGCCTTGCAGCCCAGGGATAAATCCCACTTGGTCGTGGTGAATAATCCTTTTAATGTACTGTGGCATCCTACTGGCTAGTATTTTGGTAAGAATTTTTGCATCCATGTTCATCAAGGATATTGGTCTGTAATTCTCCTTTTTGATGGGGTCTTTGGTTTTGGTGTCAAGTAATGATGGCCTCATAAAACGAGTTTGGAAGTTTTCCTTTTATTTCTATGTTTTGGAACAGTTTCAGAAGAATAGGTACTAATTCGTCTTTAAATGTTTGGTAGAATTTCCCTGGGAAGCAATCTGGCCCTGGGCTTTTGTTTTTTGGGAGATTTTTGATGACTGCTTCAATTTCCTTAGTGGTTATAGGTCTGTTCAGGCTTTCTATTTCTTCCTGGTTCAATTTTGGTAGTTGATACATCTCTAGGAATGCACCCATTTCTTCCAGGTTATCTAATTTGCTGGCATAGAGTTGCTCATAATATGTTCTTATAATTGTTTGTATTTCTTTGGTGTTGGTTGTGATCTCTCCTCTTTCATTCATGATTTTGTTGATTTGGGTCACTTCTCTTTTCTTTTTGATAAGTCTGGCCAGGGGTTTATCAATCTTATTAATTCTTTCAAAGAACCAGCTCCTAGTTTCGTTGACCTGTTCTACTGTTCTTTTGGTTTCTATTTCATGGATTTCTGCTCTGATCTTTATTATTTCTCTTCTCCTGCTGGGTTTAGGCTTTACTTGCTGTTTTTTCTCTAGCTCTTTTAGGTATAGGGTTAGGCTGTGTATTTGAGACCTTTCTTGTTTCTTGAGAAAAGCTTGTATTGCTATATACTTTCCTCTTAGGACTGCCTTTGCTGTATCCCAAAGATTTTGAACCATTGTGTTTTCATTTTCATTGGTTTCCATGAAATTTTTTAATTCTTCTTTAATTTCCTGGTTGACCCGTTCATTCTTTAGTAGGATGCTCTTTAGCCTCCATGTATTTGAGTTCTTTCCGACTTTCCTCTTGTGATTGAGTTCTCGTTTGAAAGCCCTGTGGTCTGAAAATATGCAGGGAATAATCCCAATCCTTTGGTATCAGTTGACACTTGATTTGTGACTTAGGATGTGATCTATTCTGGAGAATGTTCCATGGGCACTGGAGAAGAATGTGTATTCCGTTGCTTTGGGATGGAATGTTCTGAATATGTCTGTGAAGTCCATTTAGTCCAGTGTGTCATTTAAAGTTTTTATTTCCTTGTTGATCTTTTGCTTAGATGATCTGTCCATTTCAGTCAGGGGGGTGTTAAAGTCCCCCACTATTATTGTATTGTTGTCGATGTGTTTCTTTGCTTTTGTTATTAATTGCCTTATATAATTGGCTGCTCCCGTGTTAGGGGCATAGATATTTACAATTGTTAGATCTTCGTGTTGGATAGACCCTTTAAGTAGGATATAGTGTCCTTCCTCATCTCTTATTATAGTCTTTGGTTTAAAATCTAATTTGCCTGATATAAGGATTGCCACCCCAGCTCTCTTTTGGTGTCCATTAGCATGGTAAATGGTTTTCCACCCCCTCACTTTCAATGTAGGGGTGTCCTTGGCTCTTGCAGACAGCATATCGATGGGTCTTGTTTTTTAATCCAATCTGATAGCCTGTGTCTTTTGATTGGGGCATTTAGCCCATTTACATTCAGGGTAACTATCAAACGATATGAATTTAGTGCCATTGTATTGCAGGTGACTGTAACTGTATATTGTCTGTGTTCCTTTCTGATCTATGCTGCTTTTAGGCTCTCTCTTTGCTTAGAGGACCCCTTTCAATATTTCTTGGAGGGCTGGGGTTTCGTGTTTGCAAATTCCTTTAGTTTTTGTCTTGGAAGCTTTTTATCTCTCCTTCTATTTTCAATGACAGCCTAGCTGGATATAGTATTCTTGGTTGCATATTTTTCTCATTTAGTGCTCTGAATATATCATGGCAGTCCTTTCTGGCCTGCCAGGTCTCTGTGGATAGGTCTGTTGCCAATCTAATGTTTCTACAATTATAGGTTACATATCTATTCTCCCGAGCTGCTTTCAGGATTTTCTCTTTGTCTCTGAGACTCATAAGTTTTACTATTAGATGTTGGGGTGTTGACCTTTTTTTATTGATTTTGAGAGGGGTTCTCTGTGCCTCCTGGATTTTGATGCCTGTTTCCTTCCCCACATTAGGGAAGTCCTCTGTTATAATTTGCTCCATTATACCTTCTGCCCCCCTCTCTCTTTCTTCTTCTTCTGGAATCCCAATTATTCTAATGTTGTTTCATCTTATGGTATCGCTTATCTCTTGAATTCTGCCCTCGTGATCCAGTAGTTGTTTATCTCTTTTTCTCAGCCTCTTTATTTTCCATCATTTGGTCCTTTATATCGCTGATTCTCTCTTCTGCCTCATTTATCCTAGCAGTTAGTGCCCTATTTTTGATTGCACCTCATTAATAGCCTTTTTGATTTCGACTTGGTTAGATTTTAGTTCTTTTATTTCTCCAGAAAGTGTTTCTCTATTAACTTCCATGGTTTTTTTCAAACGTAGCTAGTATCTTTAAAATCATGATTCTGAACTCTAGGTCCGACATCGTACTAATGTCTGTATTGAGTAAGTCCCTGGCAGACGGTACCACCTCTTGTTCTTTTTGTTGAGGTGATTTTTTCCGTCTTGTCATTTTGTCCAGAGGAGAAGAGATGAATGAGGGAACAAAATGCTAACAGGGTAACAATGTCCCCAGAAAATGTACTCTAAACAAATCAGAAAAGACCTGAAACCTGGGGGAAAGAAAGGGAAAGAAAGAAAAAAGAAAGAGAAAAAAAAAAAGAAAAAGATAAAAACAAACAAAACCGGAACAAAACAAAACAAACAGAATATGATCAAATATGATCAGGCTGGTGCATAGATCAGCGCCACACACTAGATTTTGGGTGTATTTTGGTCTGTTAGAAGAAAGTGCCTCCCAAAATTTTAAAGAAAGAAAGACATATATGTACAAAATAAGGGTTGATATAATGAAGGGATGGAATATGACTGTAAAGATGAAAATTATAAAAAATTTTATAAAAGGAATTGATAAGAAGTTGTTTGAAAAAGGAAAGAAGAGGATTTAAAAAAGAAAGAAGAAAGAAAAAAAAAGGGGGAGAGAATGTGATCAGGCAGGAGACTAGAACAAAGCATACACTAGAGATTTAGGGTATATTTTGATCTGTTAGAAGAAAGTGTATCTCAAAATTTTAAAGAGAGAACTTATATATATATATGCCAAAAATCAGGGTAACTACTATGAAGGGATAGATTATAACTCTAAAAATGAAAAATAAAAATGTTTTTTTTTTAAAGAGATTGATAAGATGTTGGTTGAAAAAGGGAAAAAAGGAAAATTCAAAAAAAAAGTTTAAAAAAATTAACCTTGAAAGACTAGAGAATCATGGTAAAAAAGCCATGAATCCTATTTGCAGTATTCCCTTAGTGCAGGAGTTCTGCCATTCTCATTGATCGGTAAACTTGGTCTTGGCTGGCTGTTCTTGCTGATCTTCTGGGGGAGGGGCCTGTTGCCGTGGTTCCCAAATGTCTTTGCGGGAGGTGGAACTGTCCCACCCTTGTCAGTCTGGGCTAAGTAATCTGCTCAGGTTTGCTCTTGGGAGCTATCGTTGCCTGAAAGCTTTCCCTACAGCTTTGGAGGACAAGAGTGAAAATGGCGGCCTCCCAATCTCCGCCCTGGAGGAGCCGAGAACTCGGGGCCCCGCTCCTCAGTGAGCCCCCAGAGAAAAGCAGTCCATCACTCCCGTCTCCCCAGTCTCCGGCCACACTCTGTGCTCACCTGGCCTGCGACCGAGCGTTTCCATCTCTGGCACACGACTCAGTGTGGAGTCTCCAAACCCAGCAGATCCCTGAGGTGCACTCCTGCGCTGCTCCTCCCAAGGGAGAAAGGGGAGTCTCCCCAGATCTGCCGCTTGTTGGGTCCCTGCTGGAGGAGCAGTGGCCCAACTGGGCCGCGGATCACGGTTTATGCAACCCCGAGCTGAGAGCCCGCGCCTCGGCTCCATCTCTGCAGCCGGCTTCCCTGCTCCAATAGCTGGGAGCTCTGCCGCACTCAGGCAGCCCCGGTCTTTCTGTGACCCCGAGGGTCCTGAGACCACACTGTCCCACGAGGGTTCCACCCCCTGCTTAGCCACTGGAGCGATGTCCCTCAGCGGAGCCGACTTCTAAATGTTCCGATTTTGTGCTCCGCTGCTCTATCACTTGCCAGAAGCGGCCGAAGGAGGCCCCCTCCCCCGCCGTCTATCCTCCTGAATATCGCTTCGGATTCACTTCTCCGCACGTCCTACCTTCCAGAAAGTGGTCACTTTTCTGTTCAAAGAGTTGTTGCTATTCTTTTCTTCGATCTCCTGTTCAGTTCGTAGATGTTCAGAATGGTTTGATCCCTATCCAGCTGAATTCCTGAGACCAGATGAAATCCAGGTCTCCTACTCCTCTGCCATCTTGCTCCGCCCCATAGGTTTGTTTCTTTGAAGATGTTCTTTGATGTTGTGTCCTATTCAGAAACACCATTACCCTAGATCTAGGTGATACTTACGAAATTGTACTCACCTTCTCACTTTAAAATTTGCACTTATTCTTCAACATTCACAAGTAATATTCCTGGTTCCTATTTTCTGATTTTTACTACTAAAAATCATTGTCTTTTTCTATGGCATGCATATAGTGTCCATTAAAGTTTTTTTTGATCTCTGTATGTCTTACCTTTCTACTCAAATATATGTTTCTAATCTTGACACTACAGAATCCATATTTTATAAGGAGCTCACTTTTATGATATCAGAATCCATGGAATCCAATCTTATTTTTGATATCATCTAACATACCATTTTTGTGTTTTCCTTTCTAAAATCATCAATCAGAGGAGAAATAAAAATGTTACATGGGTTTCAACGACTTTTGATCCATAAGGAGGACTTCAAAGTTTGGCTTGTCATTGATTTTGATACAAATCAACAAAACACTGGTTGTGTTCAATAAGTGTGATGAGCCTCTAGCCCTTTAGCCTTGTGTTTCTGATGTGTAGTCTCCACATTACTGGCAGATCTATCTTTCTAAAACAGAAGTCTGATTGTGCCAGTGCTTATAAGGACATGCATATGACAACAAAACATTACAAATATCTATCTTATTTTTCTCTCATTTTATGCTTTATTTTTTTACGAGTTTACCTAGACTGCAAGGTATTTTTATAATCAGAAATTGTGCCTTACTCTAACTTGTATATCTCTCACTCTTAGAACATACTAATTACTTCCAAAATTCTGTAGTCCTTGAATATTCAATATGTCATGTCAGGATTTCAAGTATTTTTTTATATTGTTTTTAGGATGTGTTCCTAAATGCATCCCTAAAATACAACAAAAGAAATTAAATCAATACTGTTCAATTATAAGTTCTGGTCATCGTCAAAGTTAAATCACTCTATGTATAAAATAGTGTCACTAACAATTCTCTCCATAGAGAACAGCAACACAGTTCTATTTCTGTCAAATCTCTTTTTCTGTGACTGTCACAGAGTACTGTCGAACAAAGACGAACAAAGAAGCAAATTAATGAATGGAATGGAATGGAGTGAATACATGGGAGGATGCAAAGTACATGAGATGATGTTTCTTTCTGCAAAAACCCCAATTCACTTTCTACAAGAAGATGCTCATTTACTTTGTATTATTCTGAACATGAAGAATTTTCCAGGTTTCTCTTCTTTCCCTGTCTTTGGTTCCTTTCTTTTTTAACAAACTTTGTGATATAAAGGGAAAAAAAAACAATTAAAATGGTGTCAATGACTTCAAGGTTTCATGGTTCGTGTATGTGATTAAAATATGGCACAGAAACTACAATAAGGAACAGCAGAAGTACACAACATTGGGATGTTAAAAGCTCACCTGGAGAAGGCCAGGGAATGCTTCACAAAGACAGGAATGCTTAAGTAGTAACATCAAGACCTTCCCAGGCAGTTCTGAAAGAGCAGATATTCAATGTAGACCAATGAACATGTGCAACGGAGTAGAAGGGGGATACATTCAATGACTACATCAGTTCTGAATAGCTAGAACCAAAGACAGCAGTTGCGAAATAAGGGGAGGATACGCTCCAGAGATAATAACAGGCCAGTTCATAAAGAAAGAGTCTCAGTATCACTTTATAGGTAATTAGGAGGTATGAACTTTGTCCAAGCATGGAGTGACATTATTAGCTTTATATTTTAGAAGATAACTCAAGAAGTACATATGGTGGAATGGAGAGTGGAGAGGATGAATGCAGATTACTCAGACTGGACATGATAAAAGCTTGAACAAAGTGGGACCATTGAAACCAGCTGACTAAATTTGAGAACTGTATATAAATAAATGCAAGAAGATACTGAGAGGAAAGCATAGATACTGTGATGTGTTTTATTTATAAACACATAAGTGGTAGTTTTACTAATAACTTCAAAAATAAAAAATGGAACAAAAATGAGATTACATTTTGTCCCCTCTAAATGTGACATTTATAGTAAAGCCTAAGCAACTTCTAAATTTTTCTTGATTCCTTATAAATTTACATTATCCCCAGACAGGTTACTAAAATTATTTCTTACTATAGTTAACCACTATGTACTTCACATAATTATCAATTGACTGTTAGAAAATACTTCATTTATTCAGAAGTCACATTTCCAGCCTTTTTTTTTTTTTTTTTTTTTTTTGGTTATTAAGAACCAAAAGCAATAAATGCCTTTAGGAATTTAAGAGCCAAAGACATGAAATCTGGGGTCCCTGGGTTAAGATTAGTGTGTGTCCTATGTGCTTGCAAAGCTAAAGATATGGCATAAGCTTATACCCTCCTACAGAATGGACACATAGTGTTCTCAGGTGGATTTCTGATAGCCAAGTTCTCAGCCTTGCTGAGACTTGAGGGTCCAAATTACTAACTCACTTCTCTCCCCACCCAAATTTGAAATTAAATGAGGAATCATAGCCAGAGAGATGAAGATTAAAGTAACATAAATGTGTAGCCATTTGTCCTGGCATTTGTCCCCAGAAGTAAACTTACTCTCCCAGTCTCAGATGAAACCTTTTGCTGGCCTTGAGCTTTCCGCCTAAAAGCTTACTACTCGTAGAAATGGAGAAGTTGGCTTAGCAAGGACAATATATCCAAAAGAAAGAAAGCAAGAGATTGAGTAATACCTGATCAGTTCCTACTCCAAGCCCTTTTTCATTAGGAAGGGATGAGTGAGATGTGGGAGACAGGGAGAATTATTCATCTTTGAAAGTTTGAGGAGTAGAAGATATGTATGCCCCTTCCTTTCTGGTGATTTTCAATCAGGTTTAAACCCCATCCCCCCAGAGAAATTCATATATATGCAAGAGCAACTTATACTTGTCATTTGATTGGGGGATGCTATTGCATTCGTTTTCTGAATCAGGGAATATTGCACACCTTCCCACATGCAGTATAGACTGACAAAATGAAAACCTATCCTGACCAAAATGCTAAGTTCCATTGAGAGACACTATTGGAACCTAACTCTGAAGGGCCTGTTAGGCCTCATTAGAGACCATAAACTTCTTGGTTATTTCTTTAACAAAATATTAGGTATATTACATCAAATATTTTCCTATATTTGTTGTCATGTTTCAACTTTCTTCCATAAACTAGAAATGTTATTGGAGACATTAAAGAATCTTATAATCTATTTATTTAGAAATCTCCATATTCTATATCTGTAATTAGGGTCACTTCAGGTGTTTAAGATGATTCAGAAATGTGCTTCTGAGATGTGGCAGTTTTAAACATGAGTTCAAAAAGGCATAATATAAAATCTAAAGGAATGAAAAGGAGAAACTCCTAAATTGAAAATGATTATAGTGAACTTTGCATAGTCACTTTAAATACCCAACCCACCAACGGGAATCAGAATAAGTATTTTGGAATTCACTGTGATCGATTCTACTATCTAAATGACTAAAATAAGCTTGTGCTGTATATCTATTATTAAACTTGTATCAAGCAGGGGTAGTTAGCTGTTTTGAAAGTAGTAATAATTTTTAAAATCCTCTTAAGAATTAATCTCCTCTAATGGTTAAAGCCAAAATAGTTAGATAAGCTGAATTAACTATTCTCTTTTCTATTACTCCTATTCTGTTAAGCTTTCCACTACATTTGAGCACTTGCTTCTTTTTTGTCTTTAAACTGATCACTATTTTAAATGCTTTCTGAGACTGGAGAAGAGTCCTCTACTCTCCACACAAACTGTAAAAATTTTTCCTACTCTAGTGGCTCAGTTGTTAAGCATCCGCCTTTGGCTCAGGTCATGATCCCAGGGTCCTGGGATAGAGCCCTGCATTGGGCTCCCTGCTCTGCGGGAAGCCTGCTTCTCCCTCTCCCTCTGCCCCTGCTTGTGTTCCCTTTCTCGCTGTGTTTCTCTCTCTGTCAAATAAATAAATAAAATTAAAAAAAAATATTTCCTACTCTAGTGTTTCACAGTTCTACTGATATTGACTTCAGAAATGTAATTTAAGATAATTTTAAAGTGGTTTGATATTAAAATGCCTACTAAAGTTTAGGATCTGGACAGAGAATAATACATGTTTGGGAAGTTAGAAATTGTTTTTAATTTGGTAGATAATATTAACAGATGAGTCTGAAATATCTTTCGCGTATTACTTAAAGAGGGCAACAGTCAAGAAAACACCTTTACAGGTTAATGAGAAAGTTCACTAGTCAGTAAATGAAAGCACATATCAAAGGCATCAATTACAAAGGCAGAAAATAAAAGGCAAAAGGAAGAAAGATGTGAAAATAAATATAGATGTACATATATAAAGTTTATAAATATCTTAATAAAGTTAGACATAATATATGAATTTATAATAAAAATTTATTTATCTGGAAAAGAACACTACAATTTCTATAATTTTGCATATTTTTTCTATGTTTGGTTAGCCAACATATAGTACATCATTAGCTTTTGATGTAGTGTTCAACGATTCATTAGTTGAGTTTAACACCCAGGACTCATTCACAACACGTGCCCTCCTTAATACCCACCACCCAGCTACCCTATTTCCTCACCCCCTCTTTCCTCTGAAACCCTTGGTTTGTTTCCTGGAGTCCAGAGTCTCTCATGGTTGGTCTCCTTCACTGATTTCCTCCCTTCAGTTTTCCCTCCCTTCCCCTATGGTCCTCCATGCTATTCCTTATGTTCTTTATGTCTTTCTATGCTTGATTTATTTGGCTTAGCATAATCCCATCCAGTTCCATCCATGTCAGTGAGAATGGTGGGTATTCATCCTTTCTGATGGCTGAGTAATATTCCATTGTATATATGAACCCATCTTTATTCATTCATCTGTTGAAAGGCATCTCGGTTCCTTCCACAGTTTGGTTACTGTGGACATTGCTGCTATGAACATTGGTGTGCGTGTGCCCCTTCTTCTCACTACATCTGTAACTTTGGGGTAAATACCTGGTACTGCAATTGTTGGGTCATAGGGTAGCTCTATTTTTTTAAATTTTATTTTATTACGTTATGTTAATCACCATACATCATTAGTTTTTGATGTAGTGTTCCATGATTCATTGTTTGCGAATGCTCAGTGTTCCATTCAGTAAGTGCCCTCTTTAAGTGTTCCCTTCTCGCTGCACCTCTTTAAGTGCCCATCACCAGGCTAACGCATCCCCCCACCCCCTTCCCCTCTAAAACCCTCAGTTTGTTTTCTCAGAGTCCATAGTCTCTCATGGTTCATCTCCCCCTCCGATTTCCCCCCTTCATTTTTCCCTTCCTACTTTTTTTTTTTTAAACATATAATGTATTATTTGTTTCAGAGGCACAGGTCTGCAACTCATCAGTAAGGTAGCTCTATTTTTAACATCATATTTTATCTTCATTTTACTATCTTTATTTTTTTCTCTACTTCATTTTAATCTCATATACCAAAAAATACAACAAAATAGTAATAAAAGTAAAAATTAGTTTTACAACTATATAACATATATGCATGTGTATTATATCATTAAATTCACCATATTGTAGACAGAACATTGATAATTCTTTTTTTTTTTAAGATTCCTTTGTTTTAGAGAGAGAGCACGGAGTCAGGAGGAGGGGCAGAGGGAGAAGGAGTGAGAGAATTTCAAGCAGACTCCCTGCTAAGTAGAGAATTTCAAGCAGACTCCTTGCCGAGTGTGAGCCAGACACAAGGTTCAATCTTACAACCCTGAGATCATGACCTGAGCCCCCCAAATCAAGAGTTGGACACTTAACCAACTGAGCCACCCAGGTATTCCTAGAAAATTGATTATTCTGAAATAATAAACATTTTGATAAATTGTAGACAGGAAACCCAGTATTAGAAGAATGAAACTCTTAAGCAGTTTCTACTATTTAAAGATTTCTTGATATACTGTTAGGATACAAAGTTACAATTCATCAGATTCTGATGAATTAATTGGTTAGGATAAATTTTGTTAGACTCAAATAGTTGTATGGATAAAGCAAGCCCCATATTTATCTATATCCATATTTTTTTTTAAATATCTAAATTAAAGAATTCAAGATTGCATCAAATTATCTATCAAAATAATCTTCTAAATGCAATATTATCAAATGCATCCAAGAAATATGATCAAATATTTGCAATCGATGCCCACTCTTAGAACTAACCTCCTATTGTCTATAGGACCTGTCCCCTGCAGAGAGATAAGAACCATTTGACTATTCTGTCACAGTGTTCACATTCATTATTGCATTTAGCCTTGCATTTGAGGAATGTATCAGCTTCATTTTTACCTCGGTATCTATTCTAAAATCATTACTAGAAGTGATAACAGATACTTATATTTCCACAATCATAACAGTAATTACTCATAATCTATTCAGTTTTTATACTAAAAAAGACAAAAATAGAATTCAACGTCAGTTTCTATGACCAGAAAATTAGAAAGAAATAAAACAGCACCATTTTTATAAAACTAAACCTGCTTTTGCAATTTAATCTTCTGTGATACAGCACAAAGTGTGAAAGACTCAAGGAGTAGTAATGGATTTAATTTATCTAGATGTGTTGGTTTTGGCTTTCTTAAATTGACACCTCTAAGAAATCTACTCCTCAGTTATTGAAGCAGTCACTGAGAGCCAAGCTCTGCTGATTTGTTGGACAGCTGATCCATCTGGATGTTCTTAAGCTAGATTCAGCTTTCTCAGTTTTTTTTTTCCCCTCAATTTTTTGACTAGGTATCTTTTTACTTATGTAAGTGATTTAGGATAATCCTCATATATTCAGATTTTCTATATCTTCACATGTGGGGATGTACATTTTCATCATGTAATTTCAAAGGTATCTATGTATCCACAACCCCAGAAAATTATATTATATTCACTGTATAAGTCCTCAGCCCTACCATGGTTCCCCAATCTTAAGTCTCCCCAAATCTGCTCTATGTCAAAGTGTCTAGTGACCTACCACTTTGATATAGCTCAGGTCCCAAGAGAGTAATTGAAAACCCTCTGGGGATCCCAGTGATTATGCACATGGGAACACTAAAATTTCTGTTAAAGAACTCCATGATGTTTGGAGAGGTTCTTAAGTTTAACATGTGCACATTCTTTAATTGTATCACATGTCTTTAGCTGTTGCTTTGCTATAGGGCTTGAAGGGAATTAGATTAGATAAGAGAATCCACTGGGACCAGAGCTATTCAGACTATTTTCTGTTTATTACCAGCCCACATTACATAGGTATAAAAAAGGTACAGCGATACTTAACATATCGTTCAACAGGTTGCTGAGCAGCTTGGGTGTTTTAAAACTTGGTGGTGGGCTTATGAGGTGAGGGGAGAATGGTAACAGTGGCTGTAAAAATGTAGCAAAAAGGATCCTTGTAATAGAACCTTTCTGCATCTTGACTGCAGTGGTGGTCACACAAATCTACAAATGTGATAAAATTATGCAGAACTAAACGCACACATACAAATGGTTCATGTAAAACTGGTGAAATCTTAGGAGGATTGATGGACTGTACCAATGTCAATTCTTTGACAAGCCTTTACAATTTGGGAATGGTTATGCCTGGTTACTCTGTATTATTTCCTACGAGTATATGTGAATCTAAAATTACATTAAAGGAGCAGGGTCCCTGGGTGGCTCAGTCAGTTGAGCATCCAACTCTTGATGTCCGCTCAGGTCTTGATTTCAGGGTGGTGTGATGGAGCCTCGCATTGGGCTCCAGGCCAGGCATGGAGCCTGCTTAAGATTCTCTCTCTCCCTATCCCTCTGCCCCTTCACCCATAAAAAATAAATTAAATTAAATTAAAATTAAAATTAAATTTTAAAATATAAGGGAAATGGTTTTGTCAATTTTTGCAGAGCTCCCAGGGGATGGAAAGAAAAGGGAACCCATATTTTATCATTTTTACCCTGATACTCTTTTCCTTCCACAATGGCAAGGGATCAATGTAAATGATATAAAGTTAAAAAAAATTTTTTTTCTCACTACCAGTTATTCACCTGAACTGATGTTAAATTTTATGAATTCCTGTAAGTAACTGAAAAGGCATACATAATATTATAAAAGTGTAATAGTTAAGAAAACAAAGGTGTGGTGGAGCTACAGGAAAAGCCTGGGCCAGCAAGTATTCTTTCCTATGCATAAATATCTTAGAATGTGTCAGTATAACACTGAACACCATGTGCAGAATTACTGTACTGCTGATTCACTTGTATTTTATTTTTTGTCTGGATGATATAAAACTGCAAATGTTTTTAATTATTAAGAATTATCTTTAAATTAAAAAAATTAAATATTTTTAATTTGAAAATGGGAAGACAAAATTATTTTTGGAATCTGGGTATATTCATTTTCTATTGCTACTATCATAAATTTACCACAAACTTACTGGTTTCAATAATACAGATTTATTATCTTATACTTCTGATGGTCAGAAATGGGTCCTACTGGCTAAAATCATGCTGGCAGGGCTTTGTTCCTTCTGGAGGCTCTAAGGAAGATTCCATCCTTGCTTGTCTAGCTTCTAGAATGTTTGTATTCCTGGGCTCATGGTCCCTTCCAGAAATGGCACCACTCCAATCTTGGCTTCTATCATCATATCTCCTGCTTTAACTCTAACCCTCCTGACTCTTTCACGAGGATCTTTTTGATTACATCAGACCCATCTGGATAATCCAGGGTAGTTTTCTCATCTCAAGATTTTTAATCACATCTGCAAAGTTTCTTTTGCCACTCAAAGTAACATATTCATAGCTTTCTGGAATTAGGACATGGACATCTTTAAGGGGCACTATTTTGACTACCATGGGTAAATTGATAATAAAACCTCATATTTAAATATATAAATTCAAGGCCAGGTCATCACTGAGTCAATGCTATGAGATAAATAATGCATAACTTTGAAGCATATCTCCATAATTCTGCCAGAACTCAGTATTATGACCCCTCAACGTAGGGATCTCCATTATAGAGCATATGAATCTGAAATGACAGGCAATTTAAAAAAAAAAGAGTTATGATTAAATTGTATCCTTATGAAGTGGATATACTGACAAGAACTCTGCAGATGTTGGATAACCAGAAGGAATTTTCATAATGTGAAACATTTCATATTAATTCTTATATTTTGAGAAAATAAAGTGCAAGACTGTGCATAATCTTGCATAAATAAACATATATGGACGAATATCCTTGCATAATAGTTCACACAGGATAATTTCTCATTTTGAATGCAATACTGCATAACCTGTTTAATAATTGAATAACAAAATATTTTCAACCTGAATGATGAATGTGGTATTTGCAGTCATTAAAATTCAAATTTTTATAAATGATTCATAATTCTAATGATAATTACTAAATCTTACCCTCTCCCTGCCTCAAATAAAAAGAAACCATGAATCCTCTTCAATGATAAATTGTTCCACCATATTCCTATATATAAAATTTCTAAAACCTACTGTGATTGTTAACTTTCTTCTGACCATGTGGCTAAAACTAATGATTTATGGAATATGGGTTTTGCACATTCATTTCATTCATAATTAATAATGTGAACCAAAAAAGAAAAATAGAAGTCCCTGATGTGACAGCTGTAGTGGTTTATAAGGTATTTGTATAACTAGAGGTCTGTTACATATATAAACTGCATCTACTTGTAATACAAGTCATTTGCCATTTCTCTCTACCTCTTTAACCCCACTACTAAAGTATTTCAAAATATTTGGTTATTGGGGCTCACATTGTTATGCAGTTCTGTCTGGAATTCTATTTGAAGTCAGAAAATTTCCCAGAGGAAACTGGGATTTTACCCTCATGTCCAAAAAAATGCATTTTGATAGTCTGGTCATGTACCTAATATTTTTGTTAAAATTAACAAGGGCAAGGTATTTGGTCCTATTTTAGTGTTTTGAGCTGCAGAAAGCCAAATTCATTTATAATTTTATATAAAATGATAGATATTTGCCTAGGAAAGTATTGAATGCAAATAAGACACCTAGAATGATTTACAAGCATTTAGGTCTAATAGCAATTGGAGAAACACTCAAATTATTCCTTTTGGCTTGACTCCCCCCCCCATTTTTCTTTTATAAGATAGAAATGAAATTAGTTTGAAATATTTTATACAGAAGCCCTAATCCTCAGATAACCAAATAAACTTAAAGATCTCTCATAAAAGCAATGAGATTCAACCTTGGGCCACACAATTGAAATGTATCTTATTTCCTCAGGTCAGTCCCTAATGTTCAAGTAACTCATGATTTTGCATTTTCAGAAAAATTGAGAATTAAAAATACAGTTGGTACCAGATAATGGCTGTGGCTCTGTGTTTTAGAATGTTTATAAAAAATAAATGATCCTACATCCATAAATATTTTAAATGGACGGCTCCACAGACTACATACACATAAAAAGCACTAGCTTGCCAGAAAGAATGACAAAATGACATACAGCAAAGTAGACTCACTCTGAGTTAAAACAATTCACATTGTAGGACATTGAAAATTTTTGCACAAAAGAAGAATGTTGCATTTGCTGGGAAGTAAGCACTCTCTGGACAAGGCTATAGCAGTACCTAGTGTGCCCATACCTGACTTGCTAACATTTTTTAGCATTTACTTTTTGAGGACATATTTAGTCTTTGAGTTAGTATTACCAATGACTGATTAAATTGATTCTCTATGGAGAAAAGAGTCCACACTACTCAAAAGAAATGTAAGTTGTGCCTCTTCTTAATTCTTCTTTCTATAAAGTACAGCCTGCCGCAATGTGGCTGCTATCCACATCCATTTCGTTCAGGGACACTAACATTGGGATACTGATGAAGCAAAGAAGGTAAAGCACAGTAAATCTAATATAGCTGAGGATATAGTAAAAAAAAAAAATTAATAAAAATTATACCATTTGGGGATTTTTTGGAGAAGGACCTGTCCCCATCATTTAATAATAATTTTGTATACTTACAACATCGATAGCTTCTGTATCAGAATAATGATGACATCATTATAATCTAGTAGAAAAGGGAAGACCTTGTGGTCTAGCAGCTAAGGACTAAAACGAACTTCCCCTCTAAAAGCAGACATTGGCTTGCCTGCCTTCCTTCCTCCTTCCTTCTCTTCCTTCTTCCCCGTTACTCCTCTCCCTCCTCCTCTATACCCCCTTTGCCCAACTTTTCCTTCTCCTTTTTTATTCTGAGGGGTCCCCATTCCTCTCAATATTACCAATATTTTTTACTTCTAAAGACTCACCCAAGTATTTTTGTAATTGTAAACACTGCAGCTCTTGTGGTGAGTTACATAGGGGGAGGATGAGAATATTACACATAAAGTAGAGGAATAAATTGTAATTTTTTAAGCTCCTTCAAGTCCTTTACTAAAATATAAATATGATAACAAGAGCAACTGATATATGTTTTTTTCTGGGAAACTACTGGTGCATTAAAGCTATGATGATATATACAACTGCTTCTTAAAACTGCCTGACAATTGGAAATAAATATTTGTAATTGCGCTATTCAGATAAAACCTTTATAATATCAGAACAAATTGAAGAATGAGATAAGTATATATGTACTATTATCTACTAAGTATATGATTATGGACATCTATTCAATAATAATATGCAGATAATAATATGCAGAGAGATATTGTATTGAAGAAAAAATTATTTCAGATTATCAGAGGTATATGAATAACTAGATCATCAAGCACATGTGTTGTTACTTAAAACTGTCATTGAAAGGATGCTTTACTAAAACTTTATCTAAAACTGATCAAACACTTAATTCTATCTACCATTTTTCAGACTTAAACAATAAAATCTTCTGTTAGTTTTGTTCAGTAAAAGTTAAGTGAAAAAAGAATCATTTCACATCTCTTAACCTGGAGATCCTCAGACCAAACTTGAGAAAAGCAAAATGAAAGATTTGCTTATAATCCTATTAGGTATTATAATCCTATTAGGGATCAAACCAGTTTTCTCTTTAAAAAACTAAATAGCATGCTTATACATTTAAGATAAAAAAAATGGGGCCGACCCACCCATTATTTACCATCGACTTTATATAGATAATTTGAAGTCGCATGTTTCACAGAAACACCTCTTTAAATGCTATTTAAAATCAAAGAGCTTCCCTAAATCTATAAATACAGTTTGATATAAATTAATGATATCATGTAAATGTATAAAAGGCCACTTTCTTCGACAGTTTAAATCTATTTACACACACACACACACATAAATCTATATATATTTCTCCATATATATCAAAATAATAACTTTATCTTTAGGGTTTTCAAAAATAATAATATTAATTTTCACTTAAAAAGGGAGAGTAAATGTCCCTTCTCTACATAAATTCATGTTCCATGTAGATAAGACCTCTGTTCTATTTCTCCAGTCAGCTTAGATTTTTCTTTCTTCAGCCATACCTATATTCAGCTCAGAGAAAGATTCACAGATTAAGATTATAGCTTATCCTTAGTTTTATATCATTTCCCCAAGTGGATATCTAAGATTGCAAATTTGCTTCATCTAAAACCTTTAAGGGAAAAAAAGAAAAAAATAAAAAAGGATAGACAAGAATGAGCAAGAAAGAGAAAATGAAAGAAAGGAAAAAAAAATTGCATAGTAGGCTATCCTCTCTGCCGTATAAAACGGATAAACCTATATATATTCTTCCCACTTCAGTTCCTATCACCTTACCTAAAATGTAAATCATCCTCCTTCAGGAGGGCAGAACACAAGGTAAATGTGATGGTTATCGCCATCAGTTTGAAGACATATTGCACGGAAGTCAATCTATTCAAAAATATTTCCCTGATCTAGTTTCCAAGATACATGAAATCTCAGAGAGTATTCAACAATTAAGTTTAAAATCAGGAAAAAAAAATTAGTGGCATGTTATGCTTCACTTATTTTAGAGATAAAGGCCTGTACATAGTAACACTCTTGTTGCCTTATAGTGGGGAAAACAAAAACAAACAAACAAGAAACTATGATGTGGAAAGCAGGAGTACCCCAAAGAAAAGTTAACCTACCTATTGTATGATAGTTCCTAAGGGCTGACTGTGACATGAGTTTACATATTTATATATTTTTATTTAAGATTTACTTCTTTATTTGGGGTGGAGGGGGAAAGGAGAGGGAGAGAGATTCTCAAGCAGACTCCCAGCTGATCACGGAGCCTGACACAGGGCTCCATCCCACAACCCTGAGATCATGACCTGAGCTGAAATCAAGAGCCAGACACTTAACCGACTGAGCCACCCAGGTGCCCCTACATATTTATTTTTAATATCCCTGTGAAAGAGTGAAACAAGTATATTTCTTATATTTTTAGACTAAATGGGAATTGGAACACACATCTCACTTCTAGTCCAAAGCTTTTTTTTAAAGAAATCTATAGAGAATACAAGCTATACATGGCATAAGACTTCCATACTTCATGGTTCTTAGGAAGTTATTTAGAACATCCACTACCTGGGGAATCACTGAAAAGGGATTCCATGCACCTGTCCTGATGCATGTGCTTCCTCACATTAATGTGGTCATTGAAAGAACAACTTTCTTAGGATTGTTTTTTACAAAATCACTAAAAAAGTGCAGGTTCCTTAAAAATCATCAACAAACTATTAGGAGAGACTGGGTGAAAACATGGTGAATGTAGAATAAAAACTTTCTCTATGAATCTAGTAACCTTGTATTGAAGACGGTTTCTAAAAGGTGTTCTACAATTATTTTGAGCAATAAAATTACTATTAAAGTAAATTCATGAACTCTGAAAGTGAATACTTCAAAAAACAATTTAGTAGGTTCTCCTCTGTTAATTTATAAATAGGTCATATCATTTTTTTTATTTATAACTCCATATTTGACAAAGCAACCACTTCTCAGCCTTCTGGGCAAGTTTCCATATGGCACTCCTAAGAACCCAAAGGATTACTGACATCTCTGATGAAAAGTACAGGGAAAGACTAGGGAATTAGGGGGAAAAAAGAAAACCCTAAAGGAAACATTTGTTTGATTACACTGCAGAATGTATAAAGAATTACCATTTTAGGGAAAGAAATTATTAATATAAGAGTGTATGGTCAATTATATATAATAGATGAATATAATTATACCCAAATATTGTGCATATATACTGCATTATGTTGATCACAGTTCATCACAAGCATTTTATCAGATTCCTTCATTTTTCAAAGATTATATATTTTATTATTTTGTTCTGACTCTGACTCTTTATTTTAAACTTTAATAATATTTTCCTAAAACATAATTTCTTAAAACAGTAGATAACGAATGCCAAAAGAACTTCTTATGTATAAAAGGTAAAGCCTATGTTTATTGGACAGGAAGGAACTTAAGTGAAATATTGTGGAGAAGGTATAAGATATTGTGAGCTATAAAATCCACGCAGAAAGGATGTTATACTTTTCAGGTATCAGAAGACCTTATCAGAGCAACTTGTTAGTGAATTAAACAGTCAATTTATGCTCACAGCTGTATACTCTCATTTATCCACCATGTTCTGTGTTTGCTCTGTGAACATCTGGAGCAAAAATGAGAAACCATTTTCAAATAAAACAGAGAAATCAGAGAGCTTTTGAATGAAAACAAAATAATTCCTTGGAATTGTAGTTTCAAGCAATCCTAGGATGTTCAGAAACTAATGTTAACATGTCTCTTTAGATTTAGATGACATTAAAATAAATATTAATTACAATTTCATTAAAATCTGATTTCCTATACAAGTAGATTCTTCTTTTATTCATTTCTGCAATGTGAAACTGCTGTTTCCTGTTGAATATGGACAACATCATTCAAACTGCAATGTGTGGCATATAGTTTATTACATGCATGGAAAAACAAACATTTTTCAAATTACAGATATTTACAAGCAGGGAGAATAGAGCAGACTCACATTTGATATTATGAGCGTCAATATGTTCAGCCAATTCTGTAAGATACTGTCATGAGTAAAAGTGTCAGAACAGATGGGAGGTCAGATAATTTCTCAGAAAAGCAGACACAGATCACATCTTTAAGAAAATATTCCTTCCGATTTCTTACTCCGTTATATCAATTAATCCACATTAATGATCAATACCCCAAAGAGATTTCCTCATCACATAACCAATTAGTCACATAGAAGGATCTCTCCTGATTGTCTCAGTTTTAGTGACCATACTTCAGTCAGTGTAATAGTCTTACTGTAAGTGATCCCTTTACAGAAAACATGTAAGTATGATGGTTCCCAGCATTATGATATCATAGCACCTATAAATACAAGGGTTAGAGAAATACATCCTTTTAAATTAAGAGTTTATAGTTCTCTTGTGGATATCTTCCAGCTGAAGGATGAGCATCTATAATTCTTCTTTGACAGAATAAATTGGAATTCCATGATTCCTATCAGGTATTACAGAAAGTTCCAGATAACTTACTCCATATGATACACTGTTGATGAGCTTACCTGACCGAATTTTTATGCCCTGGGGGAATGTCCAAACTATTACTGGTAAATGCACATGATACTAACAAGATAATAAACCTGAGCCAGTAATCTCAGTGGGTAATTACTGCCATTCAAATATTCACTATGATTTTTACATTTACTCATCCACAGTTATAAACAGCAATTAAAATCAAAGTTTGTCTCCAGGACAAGGAGAAAAAATAATGGAGTCTGAAAATATGGCTACCATGAGATTTTTTTTTTTGTCCTGCTTTAGAAAGCCATACTGTTCTTTGTCACAGGCATGTCATTTGAAGCAAATTCATGTGGTGTATACTGCCATTTTCTCTACATTCTAGCAGACAACAACATTCTGTGAGTTTCCCATCTCCTCATCGAATAATTTACTTTTTATGATAACCATTTCTGTTTTACAAATGTCACATTAATAATCTGATTATATCTTTAAAATGTCAAGCAGCTAAATATCATGATTTTTGCTGTATACTATAACTGTATCACTCTTTTGCACTGTGAGTATGCAGTGGTTATTGACTAACCATATTCTATTTCCACAGTTACCTGTTCTAATTCATGAGAGATCCATGGATGTTCTGCTCTTGTAAATATACCATGCTATCACTCAGTTCTGTTGGCAATAGGCTATAAAATAGTCAGCTGACACATACCACTAATCTTAAATTTTACTGAAACAACTTATTCCTAGACCAATGGTAAACATATAGGTGGAGGCTTGCATTATTTCCAGAAACTTGAGGAAATAAGAAACAAATTTTTAGCTTAAAGGATTTTATATGACAGTTACAGGATAAAGATGGACTTGAATCCAGTTCACAGGATACATATGAACTTTAATTTGGATATGAGTACGTGTGACACCCAGCTGCTGAATTTTTCAAACATGTACATATGGTACTATTCTCCAGTTTTTATTTAACTCCATTCATTTTCTTTGTTTTTAAAATGATCTTTTTCAAATGTGTTTTGTTATAGAAATTAACACTTTAAAAACAAGCAAAACTATTTTACAGTCTCTTGCTTCAAGGCTTCTCCCTCTGATGGAAATTTCAATTGCTGTTTATTACTGTAGATAAGTAAATGCAAGGATACTGTATACATGAAAGGTAATAATCAGTGAGATTTACTGGCTCAGGTTTATTATCTCATTAGTATCCAATCTTAAAAATAAAAGAGCCAGTTATTTTACTAGCAAAATGAGTTGATTTGGGAAGAGTAGAAGAACTGAAATTTGGGACATGCAAGCCATGGTGAACCACAGGAAAGTCTGAAGAAGCAAAAGGAAGATCAGCTTTTATTAAGTTTTAGAAGGAAATTGGGGTGAGGGCTGTTTCAAAGAAAGGTTCATTGGAGAAGAACAAGAGCGCAGTTAGGTAATGCATTGTTGCTGGGGCAGAGAGGGATCTTCCTTCTTTTTCTTAAAAGCAGGAGACAACATTCCTAGGTGAAAAATGCCCTCCTTTGTCAAGTTGATTCTGTGTTGGTTTATACAGGCTGGAGTACACCGTATGTGTGTGAGAGCTCCCCCTTCAGGGCTTCCTGGTTTCATTTTAAATGAAGTTTCCTCTATTTATTTTCATTGTAGCATTTGCATTTATCAACCTTACCAGTCTTTAACAAAGATGGTGGTTAGGCAGGGATTTTGTAAAAAACTATATATATCGTTATATATATATATATATACATATATATATATATATAGAGAGAGAGAGAGAGAGAGAGAGTCTTGCATTTTAGAGTTTATGAACAGTGTGTTTGTGCCTATTATGGTGATAAGCCAAAATATTAACTCCTCCTAAGTATCTTTTGGGAAGATGTCAAAATATCAGTTCCTCAAAAGACAACAGCAGTTTGAGGTATTGGTATTAATTATTCCATGTGCCTTTCATATTAACTACTGATTCCATGTCAGTTTCCTCTTCATTTATACAGTCAGCTATATCACCTCCCCATCATCTCCTCCCCTTCCCTCCAGGCTTTGTCAAAAACCAAAGCATTTCTACTTTTATGGCTTGGATAGACAGCTAAAAATGAGTTTTTAAATAACTATAAGTTCTGGTAAAGGAGTAGTACTTTAGAAGTGGTCTTCCCAGCAAAGTGGCATGAAGCAACAGAGGGTTAAAATATCCCCAACCGATTTTCAGAAGGGATTGCCATATTGCCACTTCTCCCTAATTTCTTACTCCTAGATACCCACTTTTATATTTTTATACAATAAGTATATTGAAAAAAATGCTTAATCTCATTTCCTTGACTGATGGAGACAAAAATGTACACATATAAGGAAGACAGAATTGGCATTCACATTTTCTAAGAAGGGAACTAACACTAGGTCCTCTTTGCTTATAGGTACCTTGTGTATCGTATTTCATTTATGTCTCATAAAACTTATAGTATCATTACCTCCCATTTTATGGATGTAAGAACTGAGACATTCATGTTATAAAACTTGCCCAGGGGCGCCTGGGTGGAACAGTCCGCTAAGTGTCTGACTCAGTTTTGGCTCAGGTTGTGATCTCGGGGCATGAGATTAAGCCCCGGCATGCGGCTCCATGCTCAGTGTGGAGTCAACTTGAGATTCTCTCTGCCTCTCCTGCTCATGCTTGCTCTCTCTCTCTCTCTCTCAAATAAATAAATCTTAAAAAAAAAAAAAAGCTTGCCCAAGTTCACTACCTCTTAAATATTGCTGTTTTTTCTTTTTTTTTTTTACTTGTGTTTGACTTAGTAGTTGTATAACTGTTCTTTTTGTTCTTTTGTTTTCCAAAGATTATTTTTATTATTTTTTTTAACACGGACACTTCAAACATACATCAAGAAAGAAAAAATAGTATATTGAACTTCCATCTACATTTTCCTAACCTCAACAACTATCAAATCATAAACTCATCCTCTTGTACTCTTCTCAGAATATTTGGAAGCAAATTTTAGACATATTACTTTACCCATAAATAATTCAGCTCATATGCTTAAAAAACTAAACATATATTTTAAAGAAAATCATAATATCATTATAAAAATTATAATAATATCACACTTTCAAATATCCAGTCAGTGCACAAATTCCTAATTGTCTCATAAATGTCTAATTTTCTAGTTACTTTGATTCAGGATCCAAAGAGGTTCTATACATTATGACTAGTAGACAGATTTTTTTTTACTTTCTTTTAATTCATATGTTCATCCTCTATGTTTTATTTTTTCCTAGAAACCAAGTTGTTGAAGAAACTAGGTCACTCAATTTGTAGAGTTTCCTACAGTCTGAATTTTGCTCAGTGTTTCCCAATGTCATAGTTTAATTTATTCCTTTATCCTCTATATTTCCTGTAAATTGCCATTAGAATTAGAGGCTTAAACCAATTCGGGTCTCAATTCTTTTAAAAAAATTATAGGTGGTATATATTCTTCTACCAGGAAGCACATAATGTCTGCTTAATTCTGTTTTGTTTTGTTTTTTTCTGTTAGCAAGTATTGATAATCAACACCTTGATCCATTAGTTTAATGGGAGTTACAAAACAATGTTCCTTAATTTTATCTTTCCTTTTATATTTGTTTACCTGTATATTTCTATAATAATGACCTTTTTTGTTTACTATTTATACAGTGGTACAATCTGTATAGGAAAAGCAAGAATAAATGCTTGATTCTTTCCCATTAATTACTAGTTTTTGAAACAGTAAGTCATTCCCTCACACTGCAATTAAAACAAATTACTTTTTTTTATCATAGATTGACCTCAGAAATTTACATGTCTGAAATGTTTAATCATTCACAGTTATTTTTTATGCTAAAAAAAATACTCCATTTTTGGCCTTTGGTATCTCTCCTATTGGCTCCTGAGTCCTTCAGACATGTCCCACATGGACTTTGGTAGTTCTTTGCTATCTGAATTGACATGTTCCAGGTTTATACTATACTATTTAATGTCCCAGAGTTGGAATCAAACATTTCTCTAACAAGTCGTATTTGAGTAGGAAATGTAATGGCATTGTAATGACTTCCAAATCTCTATTGCTAGTCCGAGCTAGAACCCTAAATGCATAGCACTATAGTTAAAAATTCATAGACATATGCCCATGTATGTCGAACTTAGCATGTCCAAAGTGAAATGATCTTATCCTCATGAAATTATAACTGTAACAAACACAACAACAAATATTTTATTTTCTGTGTTCTCAACATTAACTGATGCTACTAACTTATACCCAGTTACTTATCCCAAGACTTAGGAATCATTCTAGATAATCCTCCCTTCCTCATATTCAGTCCTTGAATAAAATTAATTTCATTTCCAAAATGTTTCCTAATCTTACCCCTACCATTTCATTTATTCTATCATCTTATCAACCTGTTATTTGTATCACTTTTAGAGTCCTCCCACCCCCGATGGTCTGGAATACAGACTGAGAAGTGTAGCACTTTTACATAGGAAGTAGAAATATACACAAGTGGTATCCAGCCACTAGGGTCTCCCACTTCTAAATTAGCTTCCACCTTGCATCCATCACTTATCACCATGGACCCCTTTAATGACTCCCCATTCCAGCAGTTTCTTAGAATAGCACTCTATACATTGATTGATTCCTTGTGTGCCCACAATGACAGCTAGGTAGACACTTTTTGTTCCCTTTCAGACCTTTTTGGGCATTTCTGCTCCAGAGGTGCCTTGTGAATAATGTGAGTCCCCTCAGCACTTGTATTGGTGTCGTCTGGAAGTGTGGGAAGTTAATGCTCTCAAAATCAGTCTTCAGTTAATGAGAACAAGAGACTATACATTGGGCTCATAGCCTTAAATTCTGGAGGGGCAATTCTAAGGTGCATTTTACACAAATCCTCAGAGGGTCCCAAGTAGACGTGAGCCCCAGTTGTCTGCAGATCAACCATGGTCACTTTTTACTCTTCTTCCCTCCTCATCCCATTCTCTCCTCTCCACCCCACCCCCAGTAAACTATCTGCTTGCCTCTCCACTCTATCTCTTTGCTGTGCAGATTCTGCCTGGACTGATATATAGGTTCTGCTTTTGAGAGAACTGAAACTAAAACAACAGTTTATCTTCATGGGTACAATGTCAGTAAGTAGGCATTCGTACCTCCTTTATGATTATTTTGCTCACTAAGGGAAGGTATTTATTGCTGGCCAAAGCTTAAATTATGGGCCTATAAGAAAGCACTTAGCTCTTATTGTGGTACAGGCTTTTAGAAAAAGGAGTATTACCTATTTAAACTTTAAAAAATATTTTATGAATGATAAAACTGAGAAAGAAAAAGTTAAGTGATTCCTCTAAGATTACAGAATTAGGTATGGAGGATTGGATCTGTGACTCAACATTATTCCCCCAAATAGGAAACAGCTTTGAGAAATAAATGAGTAAAATAATTAATTGATTAAAATAAATAGATGAATGAACAACACATGCTTCCCTGCTTAAAACGCTCTTTCCACTGTCCTTTGCATAAAATACCCAATCTCTATAGTGGCCTGTAAGACATTTTGCCTTATATGTGGCCTCCTCTCTTCTCACATCAGCCGCCACTTTGCCATCCCTCATTAGAATTCTTCTGGTTATTTTAACACAACCTCCTGCTAACATTGTAGAACTACCCCATAATGCTCTTCTGTTTGGATGGTCTCTCATCTTTCTTCACACAGCTAACTTTTTCATAACTTTTAGATTTGAATTTTAGTGTTCTTTCTGCAGGGAAGTCTTTCCTGACCACACAGATTAGGTTACATTGAACTGAAGTACTTCATAGAACTCAAGTTGTTAGGAGTCATTCATAAGTACTTACTTGTGTGCTCAATGCATCCCTGGCACTGCTCTGGGCTGTTGTGTATACAGCACACAAAACAATTTCTGAACTCAAGTAATTTACATATTTTAGTATTTGATTAAGGTGTGTCTTTCAGCATGATTCTAAGCTCTAAGAAAGGAAATCATGTCTGCCTTCCTAACCACATGAGAAGTCACTCAATAAATAGCTGCTGAACTTTGTTGATGCCCATAAAATCTTTTGAAAATATAGGCAAGCTTCAGCAACATTTGTATTTTCAAAGTCTTTTTTTTCTCTTGTCAGGGTATATGAAGACACACATTTAAAAATAGTTGGGAGAATATCACATACAGGGTAGTACATGTGTGGGCAAAGAGAAAAATTCTTACACTTCATATTTACCTTGCTCAAAGGGAAGGTGTTATCCTTAACATGTGGTCTTGTCAGTGAGTTGGGAATTCTCAGTTTAGCTGATTATGACACTATGCTGGAGGAGACAAGTATGTGTTTATGCAGGAAAGGGGATCATTGGAGATTGTGTTGTAATAATCTGTTGCTTAATACTGCCCAATGACTACACATGCCTCTCACTGTTTTTTAATAATGTTTTGTTTTGTTTTTTTAGTCAGTGTTCTTAATGGATACAATTCCCAGCATGCGACAGCACCAAGTTTATGTGAGGGGAAAAAAATTTAGATGGCAAATGGAAGATGTAACTTACAGGAAAGACAAGTAGCTGAGAAGTAAATTATATTACTGTGAAGCAAATGCAGTAGTGGAAACATTTAATTTTTTTTTCCTTGAAGTAACATTTTAATAAAATAATTAAGCCTGATTTCAATAACTTATTCTGAAATTTCATCTTTCTAAGTCATTATTTGATTCAGTCAGTGGCTTCTTTGATCCCACCCACTCTTACAAAAATATATGTATAAAAAATAAAATTCAAAAAGAAAGCAACCTACGTCTGCTTCACTTCATGTCCTTAGGCTATAAGGAAAGAAGTTAGGCTTATCAGAATTTTACAGGCATTCTGGGAATTGGCCTATTTAGCAACACGGGATCTGTCTTTTCATGAAGTGTACTCTGGCATATAGAAGCAGCTGCTGGATCACTCTCCTGAGTCCTGGCAGCAATTGGTAAGCCACCATTTGGCCATAAGCAATAACCTGAAAAAGGCAGTTTTCTCATCTGTGTGCCACTCCAGTTGGTGTGGACCCTTAGAAGTCTCACTATACCCAGGGCTCCTAAATAGCTCTGGGCAGGCCACCCTGGTCTCATCTCTGAGGAGCCACACTCCTTCTCTGAGAGCTAGATGAATATGTTGTTGTTGCTTCATGGACTCTGAATGACTGAATCTTTTCACATGGCAGCTTTAGTTCTCTGTTTAAAAGACTCACACTTCTAACAATCCACTCTGTCATCAGACGTTCCCCGAAGGGCACATGCTCCTAAGGCTCTTTATAATTGTGTTACATGATTGATTTAATAGGTGTTAACGATTAAGTTATCAGTAAATTTTCTTTATTAAAGAAAAAATAACAATAAGCCCTATAAGAAATAGACTTCTATCCTGAGTCTGCTATTTCTATTCTGGAAAAAAGGTTTATTATTTTGACACTATTTTTTGTTTGATAAATATCTTTGAATTGGTTTTCAGTGTGTCATAGAAAAGTCCTACAAGATCACTCAGCTACTTCTCTTGTCTAACACACAGAGAAGGTAAAATTTCTTTCTACTGAATAACTTAAAATAGCTTAAAGCATTTCTTCAATGTCTCAGAAATTCCAGAAATGCAAAGATGTGTAGGTTATGATCCTAGTTTCATTTTCACAAATTCAGAATTGGGTGTTTACTGTTTCTGTGAGGTTACCTTTTCTTCACTTGAAAAGATTCTGAGTTTTCCTTATGTATTATGGATAAAAGTTCCTTATTAAACATATGGTTTCAAATATTTTCTCCCAGTTTATGGTTTGTCTTTTCATTCTTTTTTTTTTTTTCCTCTGTGTTGTCTTTTCATTCTAATCATGTTCTTCAAACACCAGAAGTTCTTAATTTTGATGAAGTCCTATCTTCTTTATGGATCATAGTTTTGGTATCATAAATAAGAAATATTTGCTTATGTCAAGTTCATCATATTTTCTTCTATGTTTACTTTTAGAATTTTCACTGTTTTATGCTTTACATTTGGATTGATGAACCACTTTGTATTAATTTTTGTAGATGTGACATGTGTCAAGGTTCAGTTCTCTTTATTGGATATGGATGCTTAATTGCCCCAGCATTATTCACTGTAAAGACTATTCTTGGGATGCCTGGGTGGCTCAGTCGATTAAGCGTCTGCCTTTGGTTCAGGTCATGATCCCAGGGTGCTGGGATCCAGACCTGCATCTGGCTCCCTGCTCAGCAGGGTGTCTGCTTCTCCATCTGCCCTTCCCTCCTGTTTGTTGTCTCTCTCTGTCTCAAATAAAAATTTTTTTAAGAAGACCATTCTTCCTCCTTTAAGTTACCTCTGAACATTAAAGTAATAATAATAATAATCAGGTAACTATTTGATTGGGTCAATTTCTGAGCTTTCTCATCTGTACATTGAAATGTTTGCTTATTCTTTCACCAATACCACATTGTCTTTATTATTGCAGTTTTATAACACCTTGAAATTGAATGGTATGATCCTTCAATTTTGTTCTTTTTCAGAATTTTTTTTATATATATGTCTAGTTCCTGTGTCTTCTGAATAGTTGTTTTATTTTTTTTTTTAATGTATAATGTATTATTTGTATCAGGGGTACAGGTCTGTGATTCAACAGTCTTACACAATACACAGCACTCACAACACATACTCTCCCCAATGTTTGTCACCCAGCCACTCCATTCCCCCACTCCCCTCCACTCCAGCAACCCTCAGTTTGTTTCCTGAGATTAAGAGTCTCTTATGGTTTTAAAAGTAGGTCCTCGAAATCTACCAAACAAACAAAAAGCAACAACAAAAAAAACCCCACAAACTTACTAAGATTTTCATTGGGATTATGTTGAATCTATAGATTAATCTGGGGAGAATTAATACCATAACAATACTGAGTCTTCAATCTATTTATACAATGTATCTCTCCATTTATTTAGATCGCCTTTGATTTCTCTCACCAATATTTTATAATTAGTATATACATTCTGTGGCGATATTATTAGATTTATATCTAAGTACTTCATTTTTTCTGTAATTAGTGTTTTTTAAAATTTTGTGCTTCATCTTATTTTTTAAATTAATTAATTAATTAATTTATACTGCTGGCATATAGGAATATTACTGACCTCTGTATACTGACTTAAATTCTTACAATCTTCCTAAATTCACTTATTAGGAGACTTTTTTTTTCTGGTAAATTCTTTAGAGTGTTCTATGTAGACAATTATGTCATTTGTGGATACTGAGTATTTTATTTGTTCCTTTTCAATCAGTATGACTTTCTTTTTACAGACATATTGTAGGCATGAGTTACTTCAATATAATATTAATAGTAGGGCTAAGAAAGGACACCTTTTTCTTGCTCCTGTACTTAGGGTAAAGCATTTATTGTCTCACCACTAAGTTTGATCATAACTGTAGATTGTATAAAGTTGTCCTTTCTTAGGTTAAGGAAGTACCTTTCTGTTGCTAATGTACAGTTTGTTTGCTTCCATACTATTGGGTTTGGAATATTCTTTATGTATTTTGAATATGTCATATTAATTTTCTAGGTATTAGGTAAAAATTGAAGTTTAATTTTTTGCATATGCATATCCATTTTAATAGGAACATTTATTGGAAAGACTTATTTCTTAGCTAGTCTGTCTTCAGACCTTTCTCCAAAATCATTTTTTCTATTATGTGCAGGTCTATTTCTCCTTTCTCTATTTTATACCATTGATCTGTCTTGATGCCAATACCACACTCTCTCAGTAACATAACTCTATAATAAATCTTGATGTCAGAAAGGATAAGTTCTCTGTTCTTTTTTGAAATGACTTGAGTATTTACAGGTCCATATGAAGTCTAGAATCATCACTTTCTACAAAAGGCTGCTGTCATTTTGATTGAGATTACATTGAATATATAGATTAATTTGGGGAAGAATTAACATTTTAACTATAATTTCTTTTCCAATACATAAATACTATAGGCAGGATACAAATATAAATAGATGACTATATTTCTCCATTTATTTAGGTTTCTTTTAGTAATGTTTTATAGTTTTCAGTGTTCAGCTCATACACATCTTCAGACTGATTTAGATCATGGTATTTCAAATTTTTGATGCTATCGTAAATGTTATTTATTTCAATTTCTGATTGCTGCTGTAATGTAAAACTAAATTTTGTTGGAAATAGAGAATTAAAGTTGTTTTTGCATATTAGTCTGGGGTCAAACAGGTGTAGTAGTTCTTTTGTAGATTTCATCACCTTTGTTTTACACAGACAATCCTTTCATCTTCACATACTAGCATTTTTATTACTTTCAGTATGATTTTTTTTTTTTTAAAGATTTTATTTATTTATTTGAGAGAGACTGAGAGATAGAGAGCACGAGAGGGAAGAGGGTCAGAGGGAGAAGCAGACTCCCTGCTGAGCAGGGAGCCCGATGTGGGATTCGATCCCGGGACTCCAGGATCATGACCTGAGCCGAAGGCAGTCGCTTAACCAACTGAGCCACCCAGGCGCCCTCAGTATGATTTTTAAAATCAGTTTTACTTGCCTTATTTACTTGCACTGGCTAGAACTTTCCATCAAATGTTGAGCAGAAGTAGTAAGAGTGAATATTTTTGTCTTCTTCCTTAGCTTATTCAGTCTTTCATTATTAAATATGATTTAAGTTATAGATTTCTTTGTACATGCCCTTCATGAGGCTGAGAAAGTAGGGCTGTGGTGTTTGTTTGCTGATAAATTTTTACCAAAAATGTACATTACATTTTGTTAGTTGTCTATTGAGATAACACAGTTTTTATTTCTCAGTTTGTTGATATGATGAATAATGTGACTTGATTCTCTCAAATACTAAACCAACATTGCATTTCTTAAACACCATTGTGCCAAGTTATGTTATTCTTTTTTAAATATCATTGAATATGATTTTCTATAATTGTGACAAGCTTGTTTGCATCTATGTTTAGAAGAAATATTGTTCTGTAGATTTCTTATAATGTCTTCATCTATTCTGATTTTATACTAATTCTAGCTTTGTAGAATGAGTTGGGAAGTGCTTTTTTTTTTATGATTTTACTTATTTATTTGAGGAGAAAGAAAGCGTGTGCAAGCAGGTGGGAGGGAGAGTGACAAGCAGACTCTGCACTGAGCCTGGAGCCTGATATGGGGCTGGATCTCACAACCCTGAGATCAGACCTGAGCTGCAGTCAAGAGTTGGACCCTTAACCAAATGAACCACACAGACGCCCCAAGTTGAGATGTGTTTTGTATTCAATTTTCTGGAAGAATCATGTAGGATTGGTATTATTTCTTCCTTAAATGTTATATAGGATTTCCCAGTAAAGCCATATGGGCCTGAAACTTTCTTTGGGAGAATTTTTTAAATAAAATTTTAATTTCTTTAATAGATAGTCATTTAGGTTATAGATTTCTTCTTGAGCAAGCTTTGATAGTTTTTCTCTTGGAAGGGGTTTTTCCATTTTATCCAAGTTTCCAATTGTATCACTATAAATTTTTTCCTATTATTCCTTTATTATACTTTAAATATCTGTAGAACCTGTAGCAATGTTACCTTTCCCATTCTCATTTCTTGTAGTTTATGACTTCATTCTTTTTTTTTTTTTCTGACTGGTTTGGCTGGACAATTGTCAATTTTACTGTTCTCAGTGAACTAGATTTGGTTTCATTGTTTCATTGATTTTTTTTCTCCATTGTTTGGCTCTTTTGTATTTCATTAATATCTATTTCCTATTATTTCCTATCTTCTACTTTTTATACTAACCTTTTTTTAGTTTTTAAAGATGGAAGGTAAGGTCATTGATTTAAGATCTTCCATATTTTCTAATTTAGCCATTTAATGCCACAAATTTCCCTCTACGTTTTGGCAGCATACTACAAATTTTCATATGTCATGGCTTTCGTTAACATTCAGTTTATAATGATTTCTAATCTCAATTTTACCTCTTTGTTGTCCCCTACATCATTTACAAAAATGTTATTTAGTTTGTAAATATTTGAAGATATTCTATATATCTTTCTATTATTGGTATCTAATCTAACTCGACTGTGGTCAAAGAATATACTTTGTATGATCAAAATACTTACAGATGTATTAAGACTTGTTTTATGGCCCAGAAAATAAATCTTTCTTGGTAACCACCTCTGCACTCAAAAACAATGTATATTCTACATTGTTGGGTGAACTGTTTTATAAATATCAATTAGGTCAGAATGGTTGACAGTATTCTCCAAGTCTTCTACATCTTTACTGATTTTCTCTTTAAGTTACTGAATGCAAGTTTCCAAAATCTCTCACAGTAATTATGAATTTGCCTATTTCTCTATGCAGTAACAGCAGTTTTTGCTTCATGCATTTTTAAATTACCTTATTCAATGCATAAATGTTTAGAAGTATTAAGTTCTAATACTTCTAATACCTCATGAGTTGATTTCTCTATATTTATAAACTGACCCTATTCATGCCTGGTAAAATTTTCTCCTCAGTTTGAGATAAATATTACCATTCTGACTTCCTTTTTAGTTTGTATAACCATAGGATATCTTCATCTATCATTTTACATTTAACCCATTTGTGTCCTTATATATAAAGTGTTTTTCTTTTAGGCAGCTGACATATGGAGGCTTCAACTACTCTATTTTTTTTTTTTTTCTTTTTTATAGATTCTAGTTCTCTGGTGAGATTTTTCACTTCTAACACATTAATCACAGTGATTTCAATGCCTAAGTCTAGTAACTCCAATATGTGGATCACCTCTTGGGTCTCTTTTCATTGTCTTTTCTCTCTCACTCTCCTTCCCTCCCTTCCTCTCCTCCTTTCACCCTCCCCTCCCTCCCCCCCTCCTTTTTATGCTTGCTAATTTGTTAGTGAATGTTATTTTTTTTAATATAAAAATTGTTGAGGCTTTGGATTGCAGTATCTTTCTCCATAGATAATTTACAATATCCTTTCCAAGGAGCTACAGCAGGGGTGAATCACCTTACTACACTTAGGTTCTAAGCTAGTTCCAGATTAGAAAAGTTACAAACTTTATCAAGTTTGGTCTACCTGTTTTAGTTCCAAAAGGGATTCTTTCTATTTGGGAGGCCTCCATCCTAACCGCCATCTTGCCAGCACTGACAGATTTCATTACCTTCTTTGCTGAACTTTCCACCTGTTTTCTGCTGATCTTATCAGCCTCTTTCCTTGTAAGCTTAGTAATCGTTAAATGTCTCAAGGGTAAAACCTAACAATGCCAGGCCCACTCCTCTACAGCGCTACTTATTCAGAAACTTTGATCCTGGAGGCCTGGCTTCCCTTATTGGTCTAAAATTCATTTTTATATGAAAAAAAATCATATAAAACAGGACTCTGTTAATGGCATTAGGAGGTCACTTTTCCCCTAGGATATATGAGCTTTCTGAATGAGGTGGCTGGGAGTCTAAGAAACTCAACAGAGCTTTTGATCTTCCCTGTACTGGAGGAAACGCCTGTTTCCATCTTCTCTCCTTGGTCTTTTTGAGACTCCAAGTGGATGTATGTTAAATGTGCCACTTATATCTGTTTATCGCTCTAATGAATTTCTTTTATTTTTTTCCCTTTCATCATTCTGAAAGCTTTCTTTGAACTATCACATACTGTACTAAATCCTCTCTTTAACCTGTCCTTTAACCTTCTCTTAAATTTATCTGTTCTATTATTTTATTTAGTCATTAAAATTTTACTTCTAGGACTTCTATTTGTTTCTTTATGTAATATCTGGTTCTTTGCCATAATTCTCATTTTTAAAAAATTCCCTTGAACATAAAGCCTGCTCTGCAAGACTGAGGAGACATAGCAAGGCACAAATTGTCAATGTTCTAGGAACTCAGAGCGGGTAAATAAAGAAACTCATACATAAGCAAATCGTGGCTAAACTGCTGAAACTCAAAACAAAAGAAATATCTAAAGCAGCAACAACCACAACAAAAAGTCATCTCCCATGGTGCAACAACTACATGAGAAGCTGACTTATAACATCTTTTTTTAAAAAAATAATAAAAGCAGGTGTTCTACCGGGACATGTTCCACAAGATGTACTCATGTAGAGAGGACACTCAAATGTGCCTAAACCTGGGAGAGGTAAAGAGCCTATTTCAGAGCACACTGAAAATGGCAAGTTCCAGGTTCACCCCAGAGACCGGTTTTAGATAGAGTGATGGTCAAAGTTATAACCGAACATCTAAGGCCACCCAAAAAGGAGGGGCTAGTGAAAGGCACATCTGAGAGTATTTCAGTCAAATTTCAAGAACTTAAGATTTTGTCTCTTCACAGAAAATGCCTTTGGATTTGTAATGAATAAGAAGGATGATCCCCAATTACATCACCTTGGCCATTCTATCAACACTAAAACATTCTGTGGTGCTGATACAATGTATATATGATGTTTTATATATATATATAAAATATACACACATATACACACAAGATTCTAGACATAAAAGCAATTGAGCTTAGAGAGGTTTATTTTTCAAATATGAATTCTTTGAAATAACCTATTTCCACATTGCCCTCATATTCTTTTCTAAAAAAAAATCATGTTTACCATTTCAATCTGTGTTTACCAGGTTTGAAAATTGTATAACTTTTCTGTATAATTAAATGCATACCTTAGATTGTGAAATGCATAATTATAACATGAAATATGTATGTCCTGTGGAGTAATGTGCACGCATCATTTACTACATAGTGAAGCAGATACCTTTAATTAAACTCTATAATGTACAATATTTGACCAGAAGAATTATGCTTTGAATAGCCAATTCTATAAACAGTCATCAAGTCCATTAAATAAGTGCCTATAAATCATTCATTGAACATTCCCAAAAGAGGAGCAAAGGGAAGCGGTGCTTGGTTTTAATACTAGTTTTATGATATAATTTTCTTTTTGTTCTAAGTAGTGCAGTAGTTGCACATTCCTCTAAGGATATAGCAAACTATTGATAATAAATAAGAAGGCAGGGATGATCTAGCTCTCCATCTGCAACTAACATACTGTTCCTGGCACTATGGAATGAAAGCATAATAAATGAAAGAAACATACTTCTTAGTCCTAGATTTAGGTATTGGAAAGAGCTTCATCTGCACACAGTGCAGGACATCTGCTGTTGATTCCTTATGAACCAGCTATATTGTCATTTCCAGGTGTGATTCAAGATGTTAACCACCCTGGAGGCTATAGATGTTTAGAGAAGCAATTCTTACACTGTAGAATGAGCAAGAATGATGAAGATTCTGCTGCTATGTTGGGAACTACTCTGTTTGGAGAACTGAAAATTTGAATGTTCACAAGCCACCAGGTGGCTCTGGTATAAGTGACATAAAAGGTCAGGACCTGCTGAAGCTTAGACCATTTTTATGTAGTAGGTCAATAATGCAGGGCCAGCAGGCAGAATGTGCATGGGGCGCATGATGGCTTTTGCCTCATCTTCATGTTTACTCTGGAAAAGGATGTCATATAACAGTTTATTAGAGAAAACCTGGGTTTTCAATTGTACTATAAAAGATCCTCATGTGTATATGTCTTATTGGAATCCTCCTCAAGAAATACAGTAATATTCAGTTATCAGACTGTACATTCCCAATATCTGCCAAGATATGGAATTCTGAACAGGATACGATCTATGAGGCAATGAAGTGATTATCATGGATGATTTGTCTATGAATTGACCTTTTTTTCCATTTCTCATATGGCTAAATCCTAGCCTACCTGTGAGCTTCAGAGTATCTGACAGATGTCCCCTTCTAAGGAGAAAAACTTTATTCTGCTTATATGGCTTCATTGTGCATAAATATGCAAATGAAAATAAAAATAATTTTCTAAATAGAAGAAGTAATTCGAAGTGAAAAATACACATTTTGAGAAAGAGATGTCTGCCTTTCATTTTAACAGCAAATCTTGAAGACAAATTTGACGTAGTTCTTAAAATCAAGAGACAGATTGTTATAAAATTTTTAAAAAATCACCAGAGTAAAATTATAGAATTGCAAGTTACTGGTATTAATATAATAGGGCAATTTTAAGGGACAGATAGAAAGAACCATGACATTTTCATTATTGAATGTTTCAGGAATTATATTTTATGCTTAAAATGCAGTGGCATTGGGGCTCCTGGGTGGCTCAGTCAGTTAAGTGTCTGCCTTCGGCTCAGGTCATGGTCCTGGAGTCCTGGGATCAAGTCCCGCATGGGGGGGGCCTCCCTGATCGGTGGGGAGCCTGCTTCTCCCTCTGCCTTCCACTCCCCCTGTTTGTGCTCTCCCTCTCTCTGTCAAATGAATAAATAAAATCTTTAAAAAAATGCAGTGGCATATTAAGTAAATAAACTTATATTGCCCATGCATGGCAGAAAGTTGGGAATTATTTAATTTTTTTCTAAAACCATTTTAAAGTTTATTATTCAAATTTTCATACCCATAAATTTTGATCTTGACAGAATTGTTGTATCTCCTTACTACTGAACGTATTTTGGACTTTGAGAGTAGCCAAGAGATGTGTTCTTTTTTGTTCTGGACTTAGGAGAATGATGATATCATAGGAATAAAATTAGAGCTCCTGATTTCCAATTAATCACCCTCCTTACCTAGGAGATGAAAGAGCCCTGCCAGCCAGAACAAGTCCCTTAAAAGTGGTCATGGGGAGAAAGACAGGAAAGGACTAGTATTAAAAATGTATTTTTTACTTTAATTTTTAATTTTAATTCCAGCATAGTTAACACACAGTGTTATATTAGTTTCAGGTATGTAATATGGTAAGATATATAGATAGATAGATAGATATAGTGATTTACATATATAAATTATATTTATATTTTTATACATATATATTTATATGATATGTATGTTTATAATATATATGTTAAATTTTGCTTTGTTCTGAGACATGAAGGATTCAGAAAAGTTTTATTGGGGAGCAGGGGTCAACTGTCAACTTGCTCTTTCAAAATATTATTTTATGAGAAATGGAGCATTATTTTAAAGATGTAGACTATATCTTACTGACATTTGAATTATCAGTACATGTAATTTTTATTTCTAGCATCTACTTCAGTGCCATACATAACGTGGCTGTAATGCAATGGGCACATGCGCATGAGAGAGAGAGAAAGGAAGGAGGGAGGGAGGGAAGGAGGGAGGATTATATGATTTGGAAATTCTTTGCACTGTGTAGTAAAAAGCTTGTGTGATCCAAATCTCCAGTCTCTTTATATAGCTTATAAAAAAGAAATATCCTATAGAAAGGTAGTGCCAAGTGCAGGGGCTCCCCTCAGTGTATACAAAGTCATGGTGCTTCCAGGTCTGCCCTAACAGAGGTTTTCCTTGCTTTTCCATGAAACAAGAAGAGAGGAAACTATGCGTTGTTCTTGCTCTGTTTCTGTTTTGTTTTTAAAGATTTTTTATATATTTATTTGACAGAGAAAGACACAACGAGAGAGGGAACACAAGCAGGGGGAGTGGGAGAGGAAGAAGCAGGCTTCCCGCAGAGCAGGGAGCCCGATGCAGGGCTCAATCCCAGGACCCTGGGATCATGACCTGAGCCAAAGGCAGACACTTAATGACTGAGCCACCCAGGCGCCCTGTTCTTGCTCTTTGTAAGTCCCTGTGCATTGAAGCACACTGGCTGATGTTTACTAGTCTTTCTCCAACAGTTTGATCCTCATGGGGCTAACTCAGGTCTCCTGGTGCCAGACACCTGGAATATTCTCCCCTGTTGTGCTGGAAGGTGACTGGGAGTGCCAGTGACAATACACCTATTACGTGGCTGTGTATGGTTCACAGACAACCCTGGCTGGCCAGGTCACTAGACCAAGTTAATGAAGCCAATGTAGGGGAGAGGGTACAGAATTGGGGTCAAGAACAAAACTTTGAACAGTAGAATATCATTGACAAATAATCTTGCTAGCCTGTGCAGTCTGATACTGGTGAAAACACTTCATGCTTTTATTTCCTTTAAAGAGAAAACTTTAAAGATCTACAATAGTGATCAAATAGCCTTGATTTCTAATTGCTGAACGTATTTAAATATAGATGAGACAGACAGTTGAAGAAGAAGATTTATGCTGATTAGCATTAGCAAATTTCAGCAAAATGATTCTTCATGCATTGGACTGTGATTTATCTTCACATACATTTTGGGGGAAAGTTTGGAAAAATATGTATATAGATAGTCATGTTCATTATACTTCAATGAAAAATAATTTTTAAGAACTTGAGCAGATGGATTTTAGGAATGAAAGAGTTGTTGCTGAGTATAACTGAATTTTCTCTGTTATCTATAGTAAACCCAACAAGACTCCTTTAGGCAAATATGTATTGTCAATTAAGACACTGTACTAATCCTTTCAAGTGTCATTTTTATAAAAAATTGCTTATTCTAAACTATAAATATATTAATAGCTCTACCACATGTTCACCCGTCGATTCCTTTCCTGTGGAATTTTTTTATTGTTGCATACATATGTTTGCTAATATGCAGAGTTTAAAGTTGCCTCACTCCACAGAATTTTAACCTAAGCTGAAAAGTTCTTGAAAGGGTGCTGAGAGCCTTTCTGTCATATTAAGGATGTGAGTATCCATTTCCTTATTTTATTTGTCTTCATTCCCACTTTGTTAAACATACATGAGAATATTTATCTGGCTGGCCTCTAAAACAGAGGGTTTGCTTTCCTTTTCTCCAGGAGGCATAATCACATTTCTGGAAAGAAGAAATGGTGCTTTAAAACAGCTCAGTATCTTTTGTATCTGAATAAGGATGCTCAGAAATGATGCACACTCACAAAAGTTTTTTCATGGCTCTCAGGAGGTTAAATTGGCTCCTCAGTCAAGGAGACATTAAGCACAGAGCAGCTCCGTAGGCAAAGCAAAAATAACTGTTATGTGGGGGCTGTTAGACTGGCAGTAGATTGCTATCTGGGGATCCTCCCTCTCTGCTACGTTCCCTCTCACACTATGTGGGAAATGGCAGGAAGAGATATTTTAGCCAAGATACAAAAGAAAATATACATTGCTCACAGTCAAAGGCATAGAAAATCAGTCAATTCTTTAAAATCCCCTTGGAAAGTTCAAAGACCACATCAACTTTCAGAATGTTCCATTAGAAGTGTCTTAGACACAACTTATGGTCATACCTCCCCTGAGCTTGTGCTAGAATAACTGTAGTAAGAGTATATGTTCCTGGCCTCTGCAAGTTAAGGGATTTCCTTGTCCAGTGATGTTAGAGTTCCTCTATGTGCCTATCTCTCATTGTTCATATATCTTGGTAATGGAATAACTGAATTCTAGTTATATCTTTAAATTGTATTGATAAAATTTTGCAAAACCATTATGTCAATGGTAAAGGGACTCATTTGACTAAGAAAGTGACTGTATAATTTATTGCCCAAATTTGGATGCCGTTAAAGAATGAAAAAGGAGCTCTTAGTAATTAGGTTTAGGACAATAGTAGTAAACTAGACCTTTCTTGGGAGAGGCAGGATATATGATCATCCCAATCATAAGAGAATGATTTAGACATGTGGTATGTTAATCAAGGATAATTAGGCCTCAATAGTGTCCATCAACTCTGCCTAGTGAATGAGGTTAGAATCAACAAGGATTCTCTAACAAAATGATTGGACTTCAGTGGGGCAAAGCTGAGTGTTTAACATTTTACTCTGAAAAGAGGTTTTATACAGTAGCTGGCATTTAAACTTGAATAAAACAAGGTATTCAGTAGTTGGTTTTAATTCTGATTGAAAAATAGACTATCAACTAGTTCTTTAGTAAGAAATCTGATAATAAAGCAGGAAGTCAGCTTCGGTCATACTTGAACTATTTTCAATTTTTAATTTATAAATTGAAAACTCAATTTTATGTACTCAAAGACATTTATTTGGCAATTGGTGGGTTTAATATGTCACTTTTAAGATTCCTTTCCAGCTTTGATATTTCGTGATTTCCACTAACTCTATTTTGGGTGAACAAGAAGATCCTAGGAGATACTAGAGCTTCTGAGACACAGGGAACTTATGGGGAATGAACACAGCAAAGTGAAAAAAAAACAAAGTTCAAAGTACCCTTTATATTCTGCTATTGCATCATATTCTCTCTTCAATTCAGGCATACTGAACTATTTGAAGCTCCTCACACATCCCTTATTCCTTCATGCAGTCTGTTTTCTGTGTTAAGAATGTGCTGCATTCTTCATTCCCTTCAACTTCAGCTATATCTGACTCCTATTCATCCTGCAAACAACAATCCCCTAATTTCAGTCTGAACCCTTTCATTACAATGCCATAGCACTCCAGGTATAACTCCACCACAACACTTTCCTTAAAACACTTTTACCGTTCTGAAAGTTTTATAAAAAATAGAGTAACAACCTATTATGTACAACCTATTATATAGTCCAAATTCAATAATCTGGCCTTTTAAAGGCCTTCCAAAATCTGGCCCCAACCTATTTTTCAAATTTCCCCTCTGCTGCACAACATAAATTCTCCTCTTGAGGACTTATTGACTTCAAAATGTGGTTTGTCACGATGTATTTACCCTGTTTTAACTCTTACCACAATTTGTTCATTATTCCTCTTCAGCTCCGTAGACTCCCTTTCTTCCTCTAGAATTGACGTTAGTGTTCTGTTCGTAGCTAAACTGAGATGGTTACTATTTGCCTCCAGCCATCAGTCACTAACAGTTACTGCCTCCTTAACTGCTCCTCCTCATGACAGTGCTTCAAAAGCCATGAGGATCTCTCCTTAAATTGAAACAGCTTTACACTCAGCACAAGTGTTCATAATTGTGTTCCCTTCAGATTGATGACTGAAAAAATATAAGGAAAAAAAGGTGGGTTCTTTGCTTCCATATTTAAATGGTCTTCCTCACAATTCTAATAAATCTTATCTTTTTTTCTTCACTGCTAACTTCAACAAGAGTCTCTAAAGAATAGTGAGATTTTTCTTAATACTTATCTTTTGAGGTGTACAAACCCTGGCTCTTCTAGTAATTTGAGAAGGATATTAAGGATAATGGTGGGAGAAGGGATATTTTGACATTCCTTACTTACACTTCTGTAGTCTTGTCTTCTCCTTTATCTCGGTCCCAAAGTCCTTACTTCTTTTCATTGTGCAACCCTAATGTTATTAATGAAACAAAAGCAGGAACATGGTTCAATGTTAGATTAAATGTCACAAGAGCAGTGTTTGGGTCTCATCTGTACCACACAATTAAATTGATCACTCACATCTTCTGAGCTGAATATTATTTTTCTCCCTAAATAATGACTGGTACTTCTAACCTTGCTCACCTGTGAAACTATATTATTTTTCCACAACTATCCATTTCCCTTTCTCTACAACACCTTCAAAGGACTACATTTCCCCACCATATTAACCTTGTGTTTGGCCCAGTTACTTGCTTCAGCCAAGGAGATGTGAGAATACATGAAAATACATCAGTTCAAAGCTTCTACTGGCTTTCTTGCCCTCACGTGGTCCACCATAAGAAGTGGTTGTAACTGCTGCCCATAGTTACTCCTCTTTCCCTTGGTCTCCAAAACACAAACAAATGGAGTGGGCCTAAACCCAAGCCTAGTCAAGCTCAGCTAAGCCAAGAAGAATCCCAGACAACCTACTGACCCCTGAGTGAAAAATAAATGTTTGTTTTAAGCTAACGAAATTTTGGATTTGTTGTTTATGTAGAATTCTTACAGCAAAATCAGATATTTCAATATTATGCAGCCATCAAAAGGAATGAAATCTTGTCATTTGCAACGACATGGATGGAACTGAAAGGTATTATGCTGAGCGAAATAAGTCAGTAAGAGAAAGACATGTGTCATATGATCTCACTGATATGAGGAATTCTTAATCTCAGGAAACAAACTGAGGGTTGCTGGAGTGGTGAGAGGTGGGAGGGATGCGGTGGCTGGGTGATAGACATTGGGGAGGGTATGTGCTATGGTGAGTGCTGTGAATTATGTAAGACTGTTGAATCACAGACCTGTACCTCTGAAACAAATAATACATTATAAGTTTAAAAAAAAAGAAGAAGATAGCAGGAAAGGAAAAATGAAGGGGGTGGAAATTGGACGGGAAGACGAACCATGAGAGACTGTGGACTCTGAGAAACAAACTGAGGGTTCTAGAGGGGAGGGGGGTGGGGGAATGGGTTAGCCTGGTGATGGGTATTGGAGAGGGAACATACTGAATGGAGCACTGGGTGTTATGCTCAAACAATGGATCATGGAACACTACATCAAAAACTAATTATGTAATGTATGGTGATTAACATAATAAAATTAAATTAAATTAAAAAAATATATTAAAGACAAAAAAATCTAAGATATTTCTTGCAGAGCTATGATCAATAAATAGGTTTCTGTATACAAATACAATTTATAAATGCTATGGTATAAAAATATCTTTCAGCCATCATGCTGAGCAAATAAACCAAAGATTAAAAATATACATTGCATAATTGTACTTTTATGAAGCTGTAGAGTAGGCTAAACCAGTCCATGGTGATAGAAAGTAATTAGCCCAAGGGTGGGGCTGAGGAAGTTGGACAATAATCTACTAATACAGGCAATAATCTACTTAGGAACTTTCTGTAATAATGTAAAGTTTCTAAAATTTGTTACAGATGTTGATTACACAGTTATATACACTTGTCAAAATTCAGCAAACTTAAATATCGTGCATCTTAGTAAATGTTAATTATAAATTAATAAAAGAAAGCCCATTAAATGTTACTGGCTCACCCTTGACCTTGACTCTTATATCTTATATATCAACATTTTCACTTCAAAGCTAATAGAAAACTGACAATATACTCAAACCAAATTCCTAATCCCATTCACTCCTTAAAAAAGCAGGTCCTGCAACCTTATGCCTCATTCAGTAAATGGCAGCTCCATTTCCCCAGTTCTTCACACCAAGGATTAAAAAAACAACATTGAGGGGAGATGAACCATTAGAGACGATGGACTCTGAAAAACAAACTGAGGGTTCTAGAGGGGAGGGGGTGGGGGAATGGGTTAGCCTGGGGATGGGTATTAAAGAGGGCACATTCTGCGTGGAGCACTGGCTGTTATGCACAAACAATGAATCATGGAACACTACATCAAAAACTAATGATGTAATGTATGGTGATTAACATAACAATAAAAATTATTTAAAAAAACCACATTGATACATATCTCTCATATAGTACATCCAACTCACTGGCCATTTATCACTACCTCATCTGCAAATACCTTGGCCCAAGTAACAGCCAACTCTTCCTTATCATTTATAAGGGTCCCAACTTCTATGACTTTCTGCTGTTTTTCTTAATACAGTAGCAGTTATCTTTTTAAAAGTATGTCAGATCATACACTGTTTTCTACTCAAAACTATCCAATGACATCCATTTAAATAACAGGCAGGGGGGAAAAAGAGAGCTTATTAACATATATCTTCAGAACCCTGCATCTTCTATTTCCCTGACCTTATCTGCTACTCTCCTCTTCATCACTTCGTTCCAGTCACACTAATAGTCTCCTCGCCTCTTCGGAATGTAAAAGAAGGCAGCCACTTCCAGGACACTGCATGAATACTCTTTCCTCATATAGCCATAGTGTACATAGTAGGTTCTCAATCGACATTAGCTAAAATGATGAATGAAAATGCCTTTTTACATCCTAGGTTTTTCCATTTAGTTTCATCCAGAAGCATCATGATCTCCCAGGAGTTATTCTGACTCAAACATTAGCTCTGCAAGCACTCCCTGCTTGTTCAACCTAATTAGCATTACTTACAAAGGAAATGTAGAGCAGCCCAGTGCAAGTGTAAAGAAAGCATTAATCAACCTGAGAGCAAAGCTTAAAAGCAAGATAGTAACAGAACCTACTTTCCAACTCCTTTAATTATTCTGGCAGCCACAAACAAAGTATGCTGATGAGAGGATGGAGGCACTAAAGAACGTACTGCCATGATTCTGTCCCAAGGAAGTCATTCTTTCTTTTATTTTCTTCCAGGTTTCTGGCACCTCCACTCTATCCAATTCCTTCACCCCCATATGCACCTAAGTAAATAGTTCTAAATCTTTACAAAGTGAACTCAATCACTCTAGAGGGGAACATGTCTGCATTCTAAAATTTAAAAGCTGGCGTATATCAGTTAAATGAAAACAAAATCTCATTCACTGCTTTAACACAGAGCAAAGGGAGCAGCAATGAGCCAAAAACAATATAATAATGACAACCCAAGCACCTGAACACATGTTAAGACCAATTTTCCCTCTTTAACGTCTTACCTTCTGGTTCTTCCAGTCATTAATTCACTTAATAATAGCAGTAAAGTACAATTTTCAAAAAAGATTTATGATTCACATACAAATATAAAATGAGTAATTGTCAGAAATTTTAGTCAACTCATTAATTAATGAGTGAGCCAACAGACACTAAAACCAGCTCAAATAAGGGTTTAATTACAGAGATCTGTATTCGCTACAGGACACAATTCATTTGCATCACCATGAACAAAAATCATTTGCATTGCCATCAGCATTACTGTTTTCCACAAGTTGACTTCTTATCTCCACAGTTGTTGGATTGCTAGTGGAAGACACAGTTACATACCCCTATGGGATCCAATAATCTCCAGTGAGTCCACTACACAATGCAAGCATTCCACTCAAAGACACCACAATTCTATTTACCCATTTCCAAGTCATTGGCAGTTTTTCCGGACATTAAAAAAGAAATTGCCTTACTGTGCTTTAATAACTTCTTAAACAAGTCATACTGAAAAGTCTCCAGAACAGTGAAATAGTTTGGACATCTCTATTATACCAGAGAAACAGTCTGTACATGTTTTCTTCTGGAATCTTTGTTGATTTGTGACTTAAAAATTTACTCTCTAGTGGACTGACTTTGAAAAAACAAATGCATCTCTATTGCTACAGTTGAAGCCATCATTTGTCATCAGTGTGTGATGGCAGAAAGGGTGAGAAAGGAACAAGAAAAAGGCTACTGTAATGCTTTATTTGCATTTATTGTTTTTCATTTTTCATTTCCATGTGTCTGTATCCTGAGTGCTCCTGCTGGCAAGAGAAAGGCTCTATTCTCTTTGACAAAAGTGAACTCGTTGAACAATGCCACTTACATTGTACAATACTGTTCTCACAGTTGCACTAAGGCACATAAACACCTCTACTCTTAAGAAATTGTTTAGTATTTTACACAAGGTGCCAGTGTTGGAAAAGAAAACTTTTCCCTTACCCTCCTAGGTCCTTGACTGGTAAATTGACATAAGACAGATTAACCAGAGAAAAACAAATTCAGTAACATATGTACTGGAGCCCCATAAGAAAATGAGACCCAAAGACAAGTCAGCCAGTTGAGTCTTTCTTATATGCCATTCTGAGCTAAGGAATGGGATGGGGGCCTGGGGCTTCAAAGAGGAGGAGGGTAATTCACGGGACAGTAAGAACAGATGTTTGGTAATTGGATGTTTGCCCTGCCATACATATGGGTCATTCAGATCAAAGTTATTTCTGGTAATAGCTCTCTCTCTGAGCCAGGACCCCTATGTAAATCATTTTAGGTAGTTAAGGGGGAGGTACAACTTTTTTTTTTTTTAATTTTATTATGTTATGTTACTCACCATACATCATTAGTTTTTGATGTGGTGATTCACGATCCATTGTTTTCGTATAACACCCAGTGCTCCATGTAGTATGTGCCCTCCTTAATACCCATCACCGGGTTAACCAATCCCTTCTCCACCCTCCCCTCTAAAACCCTGTTTGTTTCCCAGAGTCCACAGTCTCTCATGGTACAACTTTTTCTTAAGACGGCTGGGTCTTAATTGCCTTGAGCTCAACATAATCCACGTGTCAAAGTAGCATATTTTGGGGTCTCCTATTCTGCTCCCCTTCACCATTAAGCATTTGGATTTCATCATCCTTCATGCTCTCAAATAAGGAAATGTTAGAATTTTACATATATTTATTTTTTCAAGTTTTTTTATTTTAATTCCAGTATAGTTACTATACAGTGTTATATTACTTGCAGGTGTACAAAATAGCCATTCAACAATTCTGTATATTATTACTCAGTGCTCATCATGGTAAGTGTGCTCTTTAATCCCCATCATCTATTTCCCCCATCTCCCCACCCACCTTCCCTCTGGTATCCATCAGTTTGTTCTCTATAGTTGAGTCTGTTTCTCAGTTTGTCTCTCTCTCTCTCTACCTTTTTCTTTGCTTTGTTAAATTCCACATTGAGTGAAATCATATGGTATTTTTCTTTCTCTGACTTATTTCACTTGGCATAGTACCATCTAGTTCCATCCATGGTGTTGCAAATATCAAGATAACATACTTTTTTACGGCTGAGTGATATTTCATTGCATATATATACCACTTCTTCTTTATCCATTCATCTATCAATAGACACTGGGACATACTGAATTTTAATTATACTTTAAATGCCTTCTCACCCCAATGACTTAGAGAATGTCTTCATTTAAAGTAAATAAATTGAAGGGACACCTGGGTGGCTCAGTCAGTTAAGTGTCTGCCTTCAGCTCAGGTCATGATCCCAGGGTCCTGGGATTGAGCCCTGCATCCAGCTCCTTGCTCAGTGGGGAGCCTGCTTCTCCCTCTCCCCCAGCTGGTGTGTTCTCTCTCTCTCGCTATGTCTCTCTGTATCAAATAAATAAAATCTTAAAAAAAAAAATAAATTGAATTAAGTATTAAAATTAAAATGTTAATATTTCAAAAATTTGAAATTGGTAGGCCTGTAACACCGCCACCACCACCAAGAACAAAATAACATGTGATTTATTTTAACAACTTAGCCAGTTTTACATATTGGTTCTGAACAATTTTTTTACAGAACATCAAATCTTGGAAAGGGTTTCACAAATCATTATTATTTGCTAAATACACAGTTTCCTGCTTCACCCTTCTAAACTCAACCACCCTCTTACTATGTTATATTCTCTCAGGGACAAACTGACATCTTCCGTTGCCCTACGGGGAATTTTCCTTTGAGTAACATATATCTCCATGATTTTATTTTTCTTATCTTAGTTGGATATAATGAAGATGATACATTATGGTTCACATAAACCTACATCCAGATCCATCTATACTAGCATCAAAAAACAGTTCTTTTTGATGTTAGCATCAGTTTTATCTTTTTGTATGAACCTAACATCTTACTCACTTTATTTTGCCTTTAGTTTTTCAATTGTATGCTTACCACTCAGTTGTTTTATGACAAAATTACTATTTTAATTTAATCCTGACAGATGTTTCGGTATAACTGAAGAAATATTATATGCATCATTCATATTTCTTGATTGCCAATAATCCATGATAATAATAAATATTTAAATATATTAAAGCATATTTAAAATATTATTTATGGTTACATACACACATTCCTGTGTAAGTAAAAGCAAATTTCCACAGAAAGATGAAACAGTTCAATTGTGAATGCCAGTGATTATAAAATCTATACAATGTTTATAATATTCCATAACAAAATAATGCCTTTTTAAGATATATATGATTAAAACCTAAGATCATTTGAAGGACAAAAATTAAAATTGTCTACTAGTAACATTAAATCTGACAGAATTCCCATTCCTCCAACTACCTAATATTGTAAGGAGAATTCATCACTAATGTGAAAGACAGCAGATAAGGCAAAAACAATCAGCAAGAATAAAAATAATCAAGTTATTTTGAAGGATTTATCTTTAAAATTACTTGTCTTTAAAAGAATCAAAATGTAACATTTTTGAGGGAATGGAGGAATAACTTTAGTTTGGGACTGGCATAATTTGTAAGAAAAAAGATAATAGAAAGTCAAGATATTATGATTCAAAAGTAATGATTAAAAATATTTTTTGTGTGCTTGTTAGCTTTGCAAAAGGCATTTCTTAGCTGACTAGCCACTGTATAGAAATTTGCCCTATAAATGTTCTGTTCTTTATTTAAATGCTAACTTTAGTGAAAGGGTTAAAAAAAAAAGTCAGTTCTACTAACTGAGACATTTAGTTTACTCAGAGATTAGCACTCCAGTTATCTTCAAGCTGTGAGGTATTGTCCTTCAAACTTAAGTGATATCCAAATGCAATGCAATGCAATGATTTTACTGGACTCTGTGTCAATTGGTGTTACATTTGTTTTAATGTTATTTAAAATGTACAAATATAACAGTAGATCAAAGCACTTATATAAACAATAAACAATAAAACAAAGTATAAATACAAATGATTCTGAGAAATAATTAAATTCAATAACACACATTATTTAATGTGATTTTTTTTTTCCTGAAACCAATTCACCAGCTTCTAATATGAAGTTTAAAAATAAAAATAGTAGCATCAAGTTCAGGTGTAGATTTATTCTGACTCTTTATTTTGACTTTAATAAAATTAAGTCAGAAAATGGAAATTAACATAAGTATACTGTGCAAAACATTGTTAATAACTTGAAAATATGTTTGCTTATACAAGATAATTCCAATTTACGTTTAGCCAAAACTCTTCTTGGGAGCAACTCTCAAAGGCTAATGTTAACAAGGTTATCTTTAAAAACTATTTCACTCACCTGAAGATAGATTTAGTTTTACGGCTTTATTGAAATCTACATTAAATGTATTTCTAACCCATACTGATAGAATAAGGGGCAAAATATTTATTTTATATTGACCAAAATACTTATTGCCAATGAATTTTCACAGGTTAGTATTAAAGAAATATGATTGACATATTACTTTTGCTAGCAATGTAAATACAGTACTGATGGTGATAGAATCGATTTCTTTGAATTTAATGTATCTATCAGGGTTCAGAATATTTACTCACAAAATATGATGCTTCAGCATATTGAACAATTTAACTGAAGGAATCTGAGAAACATCAGTTATAGAAGGACTCTTTGAAGCCTCCCTTCTTCCCTGAAACAGGTCACAGGACTCTCAAGTACGAGGTGCCTTTCCATATGCAAAGGAGAAAAAAGCACCCATATCCTCAAAGATGGACAGATGCTGAGAGGAATCCCACTGAAGAGGTCTTGCTAACTATTTTGTTACTGAAATAACTACAATCGCATAAAGCATCTTTTGCCCTATGCAAGATGTAAAAATGATGGTAACCAAGCAGCTGAGTAATTCATAAAGATACTGAATAACTCGGGATTTATCCCAATAATTATTATATTTTACAAGCATATAAAATATGCTTATTATTGATGATCATTGGAATACAAATATTTTTTATAAATTCGTGTAGAGAATTCACTAACCTCTGAAAATATGTTTATGTATCCCAGCAGCCCAAAATATCCAATTAGAGAACTATTCCTATGAGGTTAGAGTATACAATGAATTATATTGAATTGTTGACAGCTGAGGTAGAGTGAAGATTAATGGATCTAGAGCACAAGACACCAGTTAAGAAATAAGATTATTTTGAGTTCCGGATAGGGAACAACATAATATCACAGTAGAATCTCTGGAAAATCAGGGGGAAGCATTAGAATTTGGGGCATGTAGAGGATTATAGACCAAGAAAAAAATTAAATAGTGAGAGACGAGGGAAAATTACCACTTAACCTAGGATAGGCCCTGGAGATTAGCCAATTTATCATTACTTGAGCATGGTCCTGAGGAAAAGCAAGGATATAAGTATTTTTTGGAGCTTATTTCTTTACTAAACAGAAACTATAAAATAATTTAAAGAATCAGCAACTCTCAGCATTTGCTCTTTTTTCCTGATAGAATCAAATCTATTTATTCTCTGTAAGACCATAACAATACTTTATAATGATGGAAATCAGCTGAATTATGTAGATTTAATTAAGTATAAGCATAATTAAATAGAAAAAAAGAATCCCTGAAATAGCTTTTAACATCCCAGTTAAAAAGGAAGACAGTATTCGGGTCAATGTTTTAGACTGAAGCTATATAAAGAAACTATTGAGCTTCAAAAGTTATTTGACCATCTGTCTTCCCTTAATCAGGTTCTAACATGATAGGTCATAGGCACGGGGCATAGAAAATAGTGTATCAGGAAGTGTTTCAGAAAGAAGAAGAAAATAAGCCTGAATTACAAAAAGCAGAAGTAATTTTATGGCCTTGGGTCACTTGTTTGAAAAAGGTCATAGGTTAAAGAAATGAATATGCTTTTTCTCTTCATGAGTGTTTCTTTTTTCTTTTTCATTTTTAAAAATTTAGACTTGCATCTACACTGAAATATTAAAATTTAAATTAAAATTTTCCACACATATTTTGTCATAAATTTGGATGGAGCAATTAGGGTCACAAAATTAGTTGCATTTCCACTACCCTACCAAAATGGAACTTTCTGTTTTACATGTCAGCCAAGAGTTCACAGGACTCAGACAACTCATCTTTTTCAAACCACTGAATAACAATGAAGAAGTTCTTAGCAGGCAACTCTGAGTGGTTGCTAATTAATACTCTTGGACATCTTTTGGCCCTACCTAGGAGTACCTCCTATGTTGCTCTCCTACAAATTATGCAGGAAAATATCTGTATTTCAGGAATACTACAGCTTATATTAACACTCAATAATCTTGCAAACACTAGAACAAGTCTATTCATTTATGAGTCTCTCAAGCAGCTGAAGAGTTGGTGTTACATCATAGATTAGCCCTACCATTCATTTTTTTTTAAATCTGAATAGGCCAACATGAAATAAAGAAACTGAGTCAATATTTAATAACCTTCCAAAAGAGAAAGCTTCAGACTCAGATGGGTTCACAAGTAAATTTTACCAACAATTAAAGGAAGAACTTATACCAATTCTTTATCTCTTTCAGAAGACAGAAGCTGAAGGAATACTTCCTAACTTATTCTATGAGGCCAGCACTACCTTAAAAACAAGATGAGACAATGACATTGCAAATACAGAAAACTAAAGACACAAGACCTCTCAAGAACACTGATATAAAAATCCTCAACAAAATATTAACAAATCAAATCCAACAACGTATAAAAAGAATTATACACCACAACCAGGTGGGATTTATCCAAGGTATGCAAGGCTGAGTCATAATTTGAAAAATAATTAACTATAACCATCATATCAGAAGGCAAAAAAATTGCAGTTATATCAATAGATGAAGAAAAATTATTTGACAAAAATCCAACACCAATTCATGATAGTATTAAAATCAAGGGCTTAACTTTCTTAAATAAAAGAATATTGAGAAAAAGAAGATGCAACACACATAGATACACACACCCCCACTGGAATATTACTCAGCCATAAAAAAGAATGAGATCTTGACCTTTGTGACAACAAAGATTGACCTAGTGCTTATCATGCTAAGTAAAGAAGTGAGACAGAGAAAGACAAATACTATACGACTTCACTTATATGTAGAATCTAAAAAACAAACTAATGAAAAAACACAGCAGAAACAGGCCTATAAATACGGAGAACAAACTGGTGGTTGCCAAAGGGAAGGTGGATAGAGGGATGGGTGAAACAGATGAAAAGAGAGTGGGAGGTAAATCCTTCTAGTTATGGAATGAAGAAGTCATGGGGATGAAAGGTACAGCACAGGGAATAGTCTATGGTGCTATTATAGTTTTGTACAGTGACGGATGGTAGCTATACTTGGGATGAGATAGCATAACATAGAGTTATTGAATCACTGTGTTGCACACCTGAAACTAATATAACATTGTGTGTCTACTTCAATAAAAAAAAGGTTTTGTTTCTAAGTTTAGTCATATTAGAAATGTGTCATTGCTTCACACTAACAATAGTCAATAGATATGTTAATACATTATAAATACACATACATATGCATATATATTGGTATCTATCCAAATTAATTTAATGAAAAGTTATCAACTAAGATGTATAAATAAAAAATAGTATTTACAGAGTAGTTATGTAAAGTGGGATAAAATAATAAACAACACAGAATATTCTTTTTTTCCCCACAAGTATCACAAGTTCTTTGTAAATGTATTATTCAAAATACGGCAGTAAATCAAAGCAGTAATATGAAGGTTTTTTTTTAAGAAAAATAAATTTAAGTGATTTTGTATTAACAAGGAAGTGCCAAACCAATGGAAGTATTTTTTGTGGTAATGTTTCACCTCAGGAGGAGTTAAGATGGCAGGGTAGTAGGAGGGCCTTATGCTTGCCTTGTCCCTCAAACACAGCTAGATAAATATAAAATCATTCTGAACATACAGGAAATCAATCTGTGGACTAAGAGAACAAACTGCACAACTAGAGGGAGAAAAGAGTTCACATCATGGAAGGTAAGAGGTGCAGAGACGTGATTTGGGGAAGAAAAGAATCCCTGGTGCTGTGGAGGGGAAGGAGGCCTGTCAGGGAGAGAGGAGAGAAAGCGAGAGAGACAGCAGGGCACAGGGCATTGCATAAGAAAAACACTTCCCCAAAAACAGTGATGGGGAAAATGGGAGGGACTAATAATCGCAAGCTTTTACAAGCAACAGAGCTCAAAGTCTGAAATTTTAGAAGTCCACGCCATCACCGAGGTGGCGCGTGGTGGGCACAGAGGTGCTCCTGCAGAGAAGGAGGGCAGAGGCCTGGGAGCAGACAGCGTGGTCTGAGGATCCCCTAGGTTGCAATGGGAAAAGCAATTCTCCTTCTTCAAGACCATCTGGGAGAGGTGGTACTGCCTCTCTGGAGAGAAAAGAGCCCATGGGTGCCACTGAGCTGCTGCTCACTAGCATAGAGGCAGAGGCAGCTGCTGAGAGCAATTACCTGGAAGCTGGCTTTCTGTTGTGCTTTACCATAAACTCCAAGCCCCTGCACGTTGATGTGACCGCCCTTCTGGGACAAAACTGCATCAGCCACAATGTGGGGAGACCCGCTCCCAGAGAATCAGCACGGGTCCATGCCACACCAGGTCCCTAAAATTTGGAGTTCTGAAACCCAGCTGGGGTGCCAGAGGAGCACAGGAGCACAGCATTGCCAAATGGGCAGATGGCTCAGACACAGACCAGATAAAGGCAGGGATCTGAGGGAAGCCTGGGACAAATGAGGGGAGATAGTTTACTCTACTGTGAGGGCTTCCTGAACAGTGGAAGCTGCAAATTCCCCTCTCCATCTGATGCCATTGCATGGATGTACTTCAGGGAGCAGCACAGCACCTACAGTAGAGGCTTGAGCCACTTACACAAAGCCCAGCCCCCCTGCACTCTGCAGGTGCCTTTTTACTAGGGCAAATATGCCTGAGAGAGCAGCATTGGGCCCCGCCCTCAGAGGCACAGCACAAAGCCCTCGCACCCACCAAATCTACTGACCACAGAGTGCTGCAAAGCTTCAGCTTTAGGGGAAATATGATCTAGCCTCTTTTAGAAAGCAGAACAAATTTAACTTAGTTAAAATTCACCACACTCTGGCCAAGGTCCAAACACACCCCATTGCAGTCAAAGGGAAACCCTACAGAGGACTGACCTGAGGGAAAGAGCAGCCAAAACACAACAGCAGAGTGCATACAGCTTACACCAGAAATTCCTCCTGAAGGGTCAGGCCCTGGTCAGTATATGACCTCTCCTTAATATAGCCATTACTCTCAGAAGGAAGAAACATAATAGGCTTTCCTAACACCTGGAAGGCAGAGACCTAGATAAAAATGCCAAGATGGAGGAATTCATCCCAAAAGAAAGAACAAGAAGCCACGGCCAGGAATCTATACAAAACAGATATAAGTAATATGCTTGAACAAGAATTAAAAAAAAAAATCATAAGGATACTAGCTGGGCTTAGAAAAGCATAGAAAACACCAGGAAGTCCCTTACCACAGAGATAAAAGACCTAAAAACTAGTCAGGCCAAAATTAAAAATGCTATAATTGAGTTTCAAAATCCACTGACTGAAATGACCACAAGGATGGAAGAAGAAGAGAAATGAAAAAGTGATATAGAAGATAAAATTATGGAAAACAATGCAGTGGAAAAGAAGAGAGAGAGAAAAATATTGGATCACAAGTGTAGATTTAGGGAACTCAGCCACTCCATAAAGCATAATAACATTCCCATTGTAGGAGTCCCAGGAGAAGAGAGGCAAAAGAGGCAGAAGGTATATTTGAGCAAATTATAGCTACAAACTTCCCTAATCTGGGGAAAGAAACAGACATCCAAATTCAGGAGGCACAGAGAACTCCCATCAAAGTCAACAAAAGCTAGCCAACACCAAGACTTACCGTAGTAAAATTTTCAAAATACAGAGATAAATAAAGAATCTTGAAAGCAGCAAGGGAAAAGAAATCCTTAACCTACAAGGGAAGACAAATCAGGTTAGCAGCAGATCTCTCCACAGAAACCTGGCAGGCCAGAAGAGAGTGGCAAGATATATTCAACATGATAAAGGGGAAAAATATGCAGCAAGAATACTCTACATAGCAATGCTGTCATTCAGTATAGAAGGAGACATAAAGAGTTTCCCAGACAAACAAAAACTAAAGGAGTCTGCAACCACTAAGCTAGCCCTGCAAAAAATCTTAAAGGGGAATCTTTGAATGGGAAAGAAAGACCAAAGCAACAAAGACTAGAAAGGAACAGAGAAAACCTGCAGAAACAATGACTTTACACATAATACAATGGCACTAAATTCATATCTATCAATATCACTCTGAATGTAAATGGACTAAGGGCTCTAATCAAAAGACACAGGGTATCAGAATGGATAAAAAATAAGACCCATCTATATGCTGCCTACAAGAGACTTGTTTTAGACCTAAAGACACCTGCAGATTGAGAGTGAGAGGATGGAGACCATTTATCATGCTAATGGACATCAAAAGAAAGCAGAAGTTTAGCCATATGATTACCAAAATAGATTTTAGACCAAAGATTGTAACAAGAAATGAGGAAGGGCACTATATCATAATAAAGGGGTCTATCCAACAAGATCTAACTATTGTAAATATTTATACCCCAACATGGGAACACCCAAATATATAAAACAATTAATAACAAACATAAAGGAACTCATTGATGACCATACAATAATAGTAGGGGACTTACAACAACGGACAGATCATCTAAGCTGAAAATCAACAAGGAAACAAAGGCTGGGAGTGGCACACTGGACCAGATGGACTTAAGAGATATATTCAGAGCACTTCATCCTAAAGCAGCAGAATTCACATTCTTTTTGAGTGCACATGGAACATTCTCCAGAACAAATCACATACTGGGTCACAAATCAGGCCTCAACAAGTACAAAAAGACTGAGATCATACTATGCATATTTTCAAACCATAACACTATGAAACTTAAAATCAACCAGAACAAAAATTTTGGAAAGACCACAAATACATGGAAGTTAAAGTATATCCTACTAGAGAATGAATAAGTTAAAGGAAGTTAGGAAATTAAGGAAGAAAAAAAATACATGGAAGCAAATGAAAATGAAAACATGAGAGTCCAAAACCTTTGGGATGCAGCAAAAGTGGTCATAAGAGGGAAGTATATAGCAATACAGGCCTACCTCAAGAAGAAAAATCTCAAATACACAACCGAACCTTATACCTAAAGGAGTTAGAAAAGTAACAGCAAATAAAGTCTAAAGTCAGCAGAAAAAGGGAAATAATAAAGATGACAGCAGAAATAAATTATATAAAAACAAACAAACAAACAAAAACAGAATAGATCAATGAAACTAGGAGCTGGTTCTTTGAAAAAAATTAATAAAATGTATAAACCCCTAGCAAGACTTATAAAAAAGAAAAGAAAAAGGACTCAAATAAATAAAATCATGAATAAAAATGGAGACATTACAAGCAACAAAACAATTTTAAGAATATTATGAAAAATTATATGCCAAAAAATTGGGAATTCTGGAAGAAATGGATAAATTCCTAGAAACATACAAACTACCAAAACTGAAACAGGAAGAAATTGAATATTTGAACAGACATATAACCAACAAAGAAATTGAATCAGTAATCAAAAGTCTCCCAACAAACAAGTCCAGGGACAGATGGCATCCCAGGGGAATTCTACCAAACATTTAAAGAAGAGTTAATACCTATTTTTCTCACACTGTTCCAAAAAACAGAAATGGAATGAAAACTTCCAAACTCATTCCATGAGGCCAGCATTACCTTGATTCCAAAACCAAACAAAGACCACACTAAAGAATTACAGGCAAATATCCCTGATGAACATAAATGCAAAAATTCTCAACAAAATACTAGCAAATCGAATCCACCAGTATATCAAAAGAATCATTCACCATGCTCAAGTGGGATATATTCCTGAGCTGCAAGAATGGTTCAATATTCCCAAATCAATCAATGTGATATACCACATTAATAAAAGACAAGAACCATATGATCCTCTCAATAGATGCAGAAAAAACATCTGACAAAGTACAGTGTCCATTCTTGATAAAAAACCATCAAGACAGTGGGATTGAGGGAACATATCTCAGCATCGTGAAGGCCATACACTTAAGACTCACAGTGAATATCCTCAATGGGGAAAAACTGAGAGGTTTTTGACTATGGTCAAAAATAACACAGGGATGTCCACTCTCACCATTGTTATTTAACATAGTACTGGAAGTTGTAGCCTCAGCAATCAGACAACAAAAAGAAAGAAAATGCAGCCAAATCAGCAAGGAAGAAGTCAATTTTCACTATTTGCAAATGACATGATACTCGGTACAAAACCCGAAAGATTCCACCAAAAAATCCCTAGAACTTATACATGAATTCAGCAAAGTCACAGGATACAAAATCAACATACAGATATCTGTTGCATTTCTATACACCAAAAATGAAGCAGCACGGAGAAATCAAGGAATCGATCCCGTTTACAATTGCACTAAAAACCATAAGATACCTAGGAACAAACCTAACCAAAGAGGTTTGAAGAGGACACAAAGAAATGGAAAAACATCCCATGCTCATGGATTAGAAGAACAAATAGAGTTACAATGTCTAGAGTACCCAAAGCAATCTACACATTCAGTACAATCCCCATCAAAATGCTACTAGCAATTTTCACAGAGCTAGAACAAAAATCCTAAAATTTGTATGGAACCACGAAAGAACTAAATAGCCAAAGCAATCATCAAAAAGAAAAGCAAAGCTAGAGGAATCACAATTCTGGACTTCAAGCTATATTACAAAGTTGTAGTGATCAAGACAGTATGTTTGTGACATTTCATGTACTGGCATGGAAACAGACACATAGATTAATGGAACAGAACACCCAAAAATTGACCCACAACTATAGGGTCAACTAATCTTCAACAAAGCAGGAAAGAATATTCAATGGAAACAAGGCAGTCTTTTCAACAAATGGTATGGGGAAAATTGGACAGCAACTTTCAAAAGAATGAAACTGGACCACCTTCTTACACCATACACAAAACAAATGCAAAATGGATGAAAGACCTAATGTGAGACAGGAAACCATTAAAATCCTGGAGCAACCTCTATGACCTTGGTTGTAGGAATTTCTTACTAGACATGTCTCTGGAGGCAAGGGGAACAAAAGCAAAAATGAACTATTGGGACTTCATCAGGATAAAAAGCTTCTGCAGAGCGAAGAAATCAATTAAAACTAAAAGGCAACCTACAAAATGGGAGAAGATATTTGCAAATTACATATCAGATAAAAAGTTAGTAGCTGAAATCTATAAAGAACTTATAAAACTCAACACCCATAAACAAATAATCCAGTTAAGAAATGGGCAGAAGATATGAATAGACATTTTTCCAAAGAAGACATCTAGATGGAGAAAAGAAACTCGAAAAGATTCTCAATCTTACTCATCATCAGGGGAATACAAATCAAAACCACAATGAGATACCACCGCACACCTGTCAGAATGGTTAAAATTTAACAACACAAGTAACAGATGTTGACAAGGATGTGAGAAAGGTGAACACTTTGCACTATGGGTGGGAATACAAACTGGGACAGCCACTGTATTAAAGAGTATGGAGGTTCTCAATAAGTTAAAAATAGAACTAACCTACACACTCAATTGCACTACTGGGTTATTTACCCAAAGGATACAAAAATACTGATTGGAAGAGACACCTGCAGCCTGATGTTTAAAGCAGCATTATCACCAGTAGCCAAATTATGGAATGAGTCCAAATGTTCATGGGCTGATGAATGGATAAAGAAATCCTGGTGTGTGTTTGTGTGTGTGTATGTGTGTGTGTGTGTTCTCTCTCTCTCTCTCTCTCTCTATATATATATATATATATACACCTCTATATATGCACACACACAATGGAATATTAACCATCAAAAGAATGAAATCTTGCTATTTGTAATGATGTGGATGGAGCTAGAATGTATTATTCTAAGTGAAATGAGCCAGAGAAAGACAAATAGCATATGATTTCACTTAAATGTGAAATTTAAGAAACAAAACAGATGAACATAGGGGAAGGGGGGGGAAAGAGAGGGAGGCAAACCATAAGAGAACAAACTCAGGGTTGCTTGTGGGGAGGTGGGTGGGGGATGAGCTAAATGGGTGATGGGTATTATGGAGGCCACTTGTTGAGATGAGCATTGGTGTTATAGGTAAGTGATGAATCACTATATTCTACTCTTGAAACCAATATTACACAATATGTGAACTAAACAGAATTTAAATCAAAATTTGAAACAAATAAAAAAATGTTTCACTAGGGCATGGGGTTTCTTTTTTTTCCTAGCTACATGTATTTAATTTACTGGAGAATGTAGTTTAGCAAAATTTTTACATGACAGTCACACAGCTTTTAACATGGTATGGATTTTTTTCAAGTTACTTGTTTTAATCATTAAAAAATATAAAAATTGAACATCTGAAATTTAAATTTCATTCTTTTTAATTTTTTTTTTTCATAATGAGAAGTGTACTCGTTAATCCCCATCCCCTATTTCTCCCATTCCCCCATCCACCTCCCCTTTGGTAACCATCAGTTTGTTCTCTATAGTTAAGAATCTAAGAATCTGTTTTTTGGTTTATCTTTGTGTTTTTTTTCCTTTGCTCATTGTTTTGTTTCTTAAATTCCCCTATGACTGAGATCCTATGATATTTGTCTTTCTCTGACTGACTTATTTATTTTGCTTAGCATTATACTCTCTAGCTTATCCATGTTGTTACCAATAACAAGATTTCATTCTTATTGATAGCTGAATAATATTCCACTTTTTTATCCATTTATCTATTGATTGTAAATAATGCTTCAAAAACATACGGGTGCATGTGTCTCTTTGAATTAATGCTTTTGTATTTTGGGAGTAAATACCTCCTAGTGTGATTACTGGGTCCTAGGATAGCTCTGGTTTTAAATTTTCAAGGAACGTCCATACTGTTTTCCACAGTGGCTGTATCAGTTTGCATTCCCATCAACAGTGCAAGAGGGTTCCTTTTTTTTCCACATCTTGTCAATACTCATTATTCCTTGTCTTTGATTTTAGCCATTCTGACAAGCGTGAGGTGACATCTCATTATAGTTTTGTTTGAGCATGTGGTTTCCTGAAACAGTTAAGTTGTCTTAGTCAAAATATCTGAATTCAGGAATTTTCATTTTGATCAAAGACAGAAAAGATGGAAAAGGACAAGATCTACATAGACATTACTGTTAGCACAGAGAGGTTATTCCTGCCCACTTCACATAATAAATTGGGAACACAAACCTTAGGTAGGACAGAGGGCAGCCAGTATCATGACAAAGAAAACGTAATTTGTTTGATGTTAATGTAGGTAATTTTTTTCCTATAAACACAACATTTTTAAAAGTAGTTGCCCTCTCTAAAATTCGGAGGTCCCCCTTTAAAATATATGAATATAATTGGCAATTCAATGATCTATGTAATTAATAATTTTTGTTATTACCTTTTACCCTTTGTTAAATAAATCCCAAAGTAGTCTTGATATAAGAGTAGAGAGCTGTATAAAAGTCAGAAATGCCATTGTCTACATTCATCCTCTGAGACTCCAGCTAGTTAAATTTTGTGATCCTAATGATCATTCAATTATACATTTATAAATCACCTACATAAATATGCTGTAGAATTTCACATATATCATAATTTAATGGGAGTGGGATGGACAGGTAAACAATCACTTATAACCAACCACGGATGCTATGAAATTTCTACATATTAGGAGATCGTTGTGTAAAAATAAAATGTTGAAAACAGGAGCGCATTGTCTCTACCTGCAGGGATGCTGCAGGAAAGAAGAGAGAAAGATGACCTGGTCTAATCCCTTTGCAAACACACTAATTACAGCCCTTCTGGTAACCACACACGTGTGGTTCTCCCATTACACTGGTAACGGGAGAATCCTTAAATTTGAAATCCTTTTCCAAGACGTGCCTAGCCTGTTCAGGACTGCTTGTGGAAAATAAACATGGTATTTTAGGATCTACTGGGAAACTCCTTGAGAAATGTAATATAAACTATGCAATTACTAAAGTATAACTTATAGATGTTTCATGAACAAAACAGTTCCCTTTTGTGTAAATGATGACCTACATGCATCACTTAGGGATCACAGATGTTAAAACCAAACCAGAAAACATCCTAATACACCAAGAAACAATCTGGGGAGCCTGTGGGAAGTCCTACACTTCTCCACGCTTCTTCAACTATGTTTCAAATTTACTGTTACTTTGAAATTTTGAAATTATTAGTAAACCTTAGTATTGGTTAAGAGTTCCAATTTTTGTGAGATTTAACCATCTCAAGTTGTGATTTATCTGGGGTTGGTAATCTGGTTTGAAGGAGAGGATTATAAGATTTGTTTTGAAGCCGCTTGAACAAAGCAATTACTCTGTATTTACATAGACTGCATATTCTGAGGTATTGTAATGAATGGATTAATGGGGATTACAGAACTTAATACTCTAAATCCATCTACTTCTTGGCACTGTCACTGTAGTGTAAATAGTATACCTGCCTAAGAGATAAGAAAACCTTATGTGTAATAGGTACATATCAGTTACTTGGGAAAAAGAGATGAGACTACATTGTCACTTTTCATTTCCTGTGCCATTTTTATTAGTTTACGAGGTCACTAGGTGGGCCAGTAAAGAATATTCAACAAACAAATGACATATATGGATTTACATTTTAGATAAATATATTCTGCACTTGACAGAGAGAACCAATCGGAGAAGGACATAAGCAGAGGCCAGGAGAACAGCTGGTAGGGTTGGGGGTGGAGGACTGTAGTTACTGAGGGGGGAACTTACACAGGATTTATATACTGACAACAGTGAGAGGTGCTGAGATAACATGGCAGATTGGCTAACCGTCGCATGTCAGGATTATGGATAAGGGCAAGGTTCAGGATGAATGTTATTTGTCTTCCATAAGTAATATTTGTAGACAAGGGAGAAAGGAGTTTTAAGAAGAGTTTTAGAATACCACAGTTTGTTTTCTTTTTCTTTCTCTCTTTTTTTAATTTTACTTTTTTCATATAATCCATTGGTATAGAGAATGGGGGGGGAGGGTGTTAGAAAATCTATCCTGTGGAGCTAGTCTTTGTGAATGCCTCCTAAGTATTAATAGGGACATGACCGGTTGCCATCAAATTTCTCTTTGGCTGCAAAGAAGATGTTATCAATAGCCAAACTCTTCTCTGAGCTTTTCTAAAGCTGTATCAATCACTTAATCTCTTGGCAAGTGCCTAAAATTGCAAGCATGTGGGAGAGACTGAAGCATAAGGAAAGGACACATCATCCTGAAGAGCCAGAGGAAATTCATATTAAGAATACAGTTTCAAAAGGCAGAAAACTTAGTATAAATAAAATGTTGGGGGAAACAGGGAGGGTCCACCAGAGCTTCCATAACTTAATATTCTTTGAAAGCATAAACAGTAGTAGCAAAGGGCAGACCACCCTCCGCTCTAGCCCAGTGGAAAGAGGAGTGCACACACAGAGAGCTGGGCTCTTGTAGCTCTTCTCCCTCAGGAACGACATGCTGGGGGTGGGGAACAAGGTAACTCTGATGCAGAGGGAAAAAAGAAAAAAAAGGTCATTTTTCTTGGCAGTGAATGAGGATAAGCTGAGGCCACATTGCCACTGCGTACCCCCAGTGTGTGTCTGGGCCAGTCTGGGGATCCTCTGTTCACTCCCTGAATTTGTGCCCAGAGATGAGGGTACTCCAGCACTTCACGGGTTGCGGTCAGTTTTGTTAATAAATTGGTCACTGAGGTCAACCGGTAGGATCAGGGATAGGAGGCTGAAGCATGAGGTGGGGACCCCGACATTCATGGCCTCACACCACTGTGCTGCCTGGCGAGTTACCTGGTTGGGAAGAGATGCCCTCTACCACCGACTTGCTGGGTGACGTGGACCAGCTTCCTTCCTCCTGCCTGGGCCCCCTCTCCTCACTGTGAAGGTCTTGGCCCGGCCCAACTGAGGATGAGGCCCTCCGCGGCAGGCGGTGACAACGCAGTCCTCCAGCAAAAGGGCCATCTTGCACTCCAGGGCCTCCAGCAGCGCACCCCAGGGATACACAGCGCTGTGTATGGTGTAGGTGAGGACCTAGGCTGGGGTCAGCGGGCCGCGGAGCACTGGGCCTCCTGGCATGTCATCCCTGTGCACGCCTCCACAGCTGCCCAGGCGAGTGTCGCCCAGGCCAACACTGAAGGGAGCATCTTCCTCAGCAGCCCGCTGCGTTCGGGGCTCTGTGGGAGCACAAGAGCGGGCGGCGGGGAGCCAGGGCGGGAGGCACCCGCGGGCATGCGCAGTGCGCTGGGAGCGTGGCCCCAGGACAACGCACGCGGCTGCGCCGCAGCAGAGAGCTCCTCCGTGAGCTCTCACCCGCCCCGCGTCCTGGCTCGCGGGAGCTGACTCGGTAAGTGGTGGAGCCGCTTGGGCAGAGCGGAGAGCAGCCAAGCCTCAATCGATAGCTCTAAGCCCTTCCTCCTCCTGTCCATTCCATTCTCATCACCTGTGGCTGCCGCCGCCCACTAGGTCCTCAAGAAGTAGAGAGCCAAGGCCACAGCCTTGACTCAGGACCAGTGGCTATGGAGCAGGTCACCACTCGGCCCTTGGAGAAGGGTCACATGGTGACCAGATCATCTTTGCCACTTGTCACCCATGTAGCAGCTGTCAGGGCTTCAGAACATGCAAAGCAGGCCCTCCAAAGTAGCTCTTTCTGAGTGCGCACGGGAGCGGGAGGTGAGCGTGGAAGGAGCTCTGGAGCGCCTAGGTGTCTCAGTCGTTAAGCGTCTGCCTTTGGCTTAGGTCATGATCCCAGGGTCCTGGGATCGAGCCCCGCATCGGGCTCCCTGCTCCGCTGGAAACCTGCTTCTCCCTCTCCCTCTCCCCCTGCTTATGTTCCCTCTCTCTCTGTGTCTCTGTGTCAAATAAATAAAATCTTAAAAAAAAAAGAATTATTGTGTCAGATACTTATTTTTAGCTATGAATAATAGTGAAAAATGTAGTATTAGTTAGTTCAAAGCTGAGCACATTGTCCCCAAACTAAATATAGAATTCTGTTAGTTAGGAAGGAAAGAAGATCAAATAATGAATCTGTAATTGTCAGTGTGTGTGCACACATACACACATACACACAAACACAAAGGTTTGAGTAGAATATACTCTATTAACTCTAACATAACCTGTTCGCTGCCACTAATATAGCATACGTAACAGTCCTCGATCGTCTCTGTTCTTCACTGTTCATCCTTTTGCCTAACACATTGCCTAGAAAATGGGGTTATTTAAAAAATATATGTTTGTGTTTAATGTGTGTATTTTTATATGAATAAACTGAGCAGATTAGCTTTGAAACTGGCAAACATATGATATCAGAGGACTGACTGACTACCAGAATTCTCTGATGGTGACTGTCAACTAGAAACTTTTAAATAAGACCAAGTGGAGATTCTGTTGAGACCAGAGGAAAAAGTAGAGTCTGTATTTTTTTTAAGCAAACTTATATAGCATTATTTTGTACTCTTTATCAGAAAAGCAATACATATGAAAGGTTACTGCCGCTGCCTGAATTTTTGTGTTTGCTTTTAAATTCGGTGGAAAAAAAAAAACAATGTTAAGAATGAGTCAATTCATATGAAACTCACACTAAAAGTCAGCAATATTCCAGGATAATGAATGTAGCATGCCAGAGCACAAGAAAAATGAGTATAACTAAAGAATTCATTTCAGGGATTTGAGTATTAATGTATGTTTTGTGCTTTTCAGGTTTGTTTCATTGAATGCATTCACAAAATAATAAACTTTCTTATAAACCGATTAGAAAAAACTGAGGAAGTATTCTTTTTCTGATCAGTTTATGAGCAATTGACAACAAAGGCAAAGAGAAATATCAAGTTGTGTGTGTGTATGTGGCAACTGATAATAGAAGCTATATATTTAATCCTCCCAACAAACCAATAAGAAGCTATTAGTATCCTGATTTCACGGATGAGGGAACTGAAGCTCAGAATTTAGTAACTTCAAGTACATACGCTGAAAATGGAACCTCTAGAATGTGTAGTCAGGAATACTTCACTCCAAAACCTTTTTGTGATATAGGACCCATTCTACCTACAATTTTCTTTTTTTTTATAAAGATTTTATTTATTTATTTATTTGAGAGAGAGAGAATGAGAGAGAGAGAAAGCACATGAGATGGGGGGAGGGTCAGAGGGAGAAGCAGACTCCCCGTCGAGCAGGGAGCCCGATGCGGGACTCGATCCAGGGACTCCAGGATCATAACCTGAGCTGAAGGCAATCGCTTAACCGACTGAGACACCCAGGCGCCCTCTACCTACAATTTTCATCCAAATGTTTGTTCCAAGGAATTTGTTGTTGCGGAATAAATGGCCTTGATATAATTTCCTGCCTTGGCTACTCACTGGGCAGGCACATTCTTTAATAAGATCATGTACTGGTTAAAATGCGCTTCTTAAGAATTTTCCAAAGTACTTATACAAAAGTTTTATATTAGAAATTTAAGTTTGTTGTATATCTGAATGTGTCTTAGTTTAACTCAGCCATGACCCTAATAATTTAGCAGCTTTTTTGTTCTTTTATGCTGTCATTTGGCCCTCGAACTTTGCTATTGAAAAGTCATGTTCTTTTCTATCCTTTTTCAATTTCTCCTTATACAGCAGTTATTTACATCTATCTATCTATCTACCTATCTACCATTTCTATGTTTATATCTATATGTGTGTTCACTTGTGTGTGGGTGTGAGTGTATGTGTGTGTGTTTCTCACTAGTCTTTCCCTACATATCGTTTGATTGTAACTTTCTGAAGCTACAACATTCAGAGTTCAATAGGGCATTCCATAATTTTAATAGTCTTTTTTTTTCTGGAAGCCTGTACCTCCCATTCCCCTTTACCCATTTTGCCCCCCACCCCACAATCACCACTTTGTTCTCTGCATTTATAGGTCTGTTTCTGCTTTGTTCATTTGTGTCCTTGGATCAGACACAAAAGAATTTATTCCTCAGAGTATCAGCATTTTAACCAGTTTACGAACCTCAGTTCCCACAGAGTAGCTCAAATCTATCCAAATGACACCTGTACACATAGTGGCTGTGTTATAAGGAAGAAACCTTGAGCTTAAGAAACCTGGATTTTTTATAATGGGCAGCCAGTATGCCTACACTTTTCACCAGATGTAAATATTATCTTAATTAAACTGAACAGTAAATGAGGCTGCACTTTACTTCAGAAGGTGGCATCTTTATCTTCCCAACCTGTAAGCAAACCTTCCCTTTGCTTCAGAGAGATTCTGTTTTTGAAAACTATACAAAATAAAATAAAATACATAAAATAAAATCTTCAAAACAATACCAAAAGAAAGAGCAGTTAATGCTTTGTTCATAAGACATGTGGAAACCTAAGAGAGATGGAAAATCATCTCCCAATAATCTGCATCTTACCTTCCCAAACAAGGCCTGCTCTTTTCCGAATGTAATTTGCTGTTTTGATGTATATATTATCTTATCACTCTTTAAGTATTGGTTAAAGTAGTTTACAAAGATATTCATATTGTTTAATCCTACTTTCCCAAAGTTCAACAGGTCACAAGATAACATGATTGAAGGGCAAATATATGAGGTAAAACAATAAAGAACAAAAAACAATAGACAAAAATTTCAAGGTATACGTACCTACTGAGGAGTGGGAAGTATAGAGTCGGGAATTAATTCACAGAAGTCCTGCCTGGGATTATAATAGTCTATACTTAAGCTGGGTACTGAGAGATATTTTCTCCTGACAAATGTTAGAAATTGTATTTTATACATACTTACCAGCATTCAATAAAAGCAATCAAATTACTATTTTAAAAGATGTGAAATCTTTACAGTACTACAATCTAAAGACTATTTTTTTCTAAGAAGTACAGTATATGGGTTGAATTTGTTTGCATACTGTGGTCTTAACTCTATTCATTGTTCACATACTACACTGCCAACACTGAATTTGGGTTTTTCCAAATTCAAGCTATTGATGGTAAAAGGAGGTAGTAGAAGAGCTGCCTAATTGGTAAACCTTTCGTGTATCCATGGAGTTGCTGATAAAATCTGTGGCTGTGAGGAATCTCATGTGAGGGAAACTGCTGCACACATCATTACCAAATTATAAAACCAATACAAATAATTTCCCCCTGACCAGGAACCAAGGCATGTTGTAGACAAAGTGGGACAAGGTTTTAGTAAAGCCGTACCTCTAATTAGGTTAATTTTATTGGGAAATAATTTAGTTTTTTGTCTCTTAATTACCATGCTATGAAATTACAGAAATAAACCTAAGTCTGTGAAACTAAAACATTCCAGGATTATATGATCGTTCCTCTGAAAGACTGCATATTTCCTGCAATGTAAAATAATAAATGTTAGCACAAATTTTTAAGAGTAAATTATACTCTTTTGTGACAGGTTTTTAAGTTTTTGCCAACTTACCAACTTATCTTAATAAGTCTGTTTAAAGGTAAAATTACATAAAAGTAAATTTCATTAACAATTCTGCATTAATTTCATTCTAAAAATACCAAAAATATGTTACCATTTTTCTTATTTTGTATTATGTCAATTCCATTTGTTGTTTATGTATGAATTCCCTCTTGTTTTCAGGAAACACTATGCAGCTTAGTGATCTTCTTAAGCATCCAGACATTCCTGGTGCAGTTAAGAAATGGATTAGAGGGGTGCCTGGGTGGCTCAGTCAGTTAAGCATCTGCCTTCGGCTTAGGTCATGATCCTGGGGTCCTGGGATCGAGCCCCGCAGTGGGCTCCCTGCTCAGCAGAGAGCCTGCTTCTTCCTCTGCCCCTCCCCCTGCTCACGCTCTCTCTGCTTCTTTCTCTCTCTCTCTCAAATAAATAGATAAAATCTTTAAAATAAAAAAAGAAATGGATTAAAGTCCCATTATAGTGCTTTATGACAATTTTTATGAGACTCAATGCACCATATTCATATTAGAGTCATACTAAAAGTAGCATAGTACTTGAAATTATTGTTAAAGTAGTGTGAAAAATTTAATATAGGTATTGTAACATGTTCTAGAGGAAACTGTCAGTGTTCTCCTTTTTTAGATGTGTGACTGAGTTAGTTATTTAAAAGCTTTGGGTCTCAATTTCTGGCCTTAAGAAAGGGACTCAAAGAAATAGCATTATAGGGTTGTTTTGAATATTCAGGAGAATGTATGCACATTAAAACATGTCACATAGTGTCTGTAAAATGTAGATTTCAGTAATCAGTGGATAGTATCATGTTTCTTTTACATTTCAAAAATTGCAAATAACTGAGAAAAATTAAGGTAGGAGAGGATGAGATCGCAAGTGTGTGTGTGTGTGTGTGTGTGTGTGTGTGTGTGTGTGTGATCCTAAAGGACTAAAAAAATTTTGAAGAAAAGTTTAAGAGCAATAAAATTATGGAAAAAAGTCTGTACAATGGCTAAGGGACCTTGTCTTCAGCACCTTTTAATTGGAGCATATTCTGCACGTTTTGGATTTAATATTGAAAGCAACCAATGCACTTGAGTGCACTGATGACGTAAAAGATACTGGTTTTGAATTCTATATTTGATTGATTAGATTTACTACCCTCTTACATTTTAACTTACCTAAACAAAAGTTATTTAAGGGAAAAAGTCATCATGTATAGATAATATACTGGGGTATCTGCTATGGAGCATTTAATATCGTCATTGCCCCACATTCTTAGTATTTGAGAGGCAAGCACGTCAAGGCCAGCAAGAATGTAGGATTTTGCAAATTTGGTAAATGAATTTGGTTGCTTAATATGTTTATGTTTGAATTACATGGACTTTATATATTTCATTTGTTAGGCAAATATATTTTTCTATTTTATTTTTTGTGTGAACCATAGTTGTAAAACATTTTTTGTACATTCACAGAAAAGAAAAATTCAGGAGAAACAACAACAACAAAAATCATAACCCTATATTTTGTTATAATTAAGCATTGTTTACTCACCATATTTACCACAGTTAGCAAGCATTTAAATGTTCAGCAAAGGGGGAAAAGTCATTATCCAAATAGACTTGGTTCAAATCTTAATGATTATGCCATTCAAAGTCCATTAAATATACCATGGACTAATTAATTGTCTATAAAGTTAAATGTTGAATTGCAGCTTGTATTTAATTGTGTGAAAAAAATTCAGACCCAAAACAATTTTTAATAAAGCAGTTTTTGACAATGACCCATGTCATAATTAAAATTAAGATTAGTTAGATCTTGACATTGTTAGTTATATTTCTAATAATTTATTTTACCAGAATTTAATTCATATCAATGTTCTATTAATGTGAAGATAAACCTACTGAGAAGACAAATATTTACCAAGCTACTATATTCTAATATGACCTTGATATCACCTGTCCATAAGCTGACACATCAAAAGGTCTGTGGAAAAATGAGGAACAAAGCGGCAAATTATTAATTTAAGGCTCTACATTTTGAGACCTGGAACTAGCAAGGAAGTCTGAGGACTGATTATGGTTCTCATTAGCTGGGTGGTCTTGGGCAATATAAATAAACTTTTTAAGCGTGAGTTACTTCTTCAGTGAAATGAACATAATAGTTCAACTCTAAGCATATGGGGAGGATCAAAGACTTAATATTTGCAAAGCATTTAGAACATTAGGCATCATAAACACTCAATAAATGCAATTTTCTAAAACTCACATACTTGCAACTTTCTCAGACTCTCTAAATTATATCACCTTCATTTTCCCTTGACAAAAGACAAGAGGCACAGATTAAAGGACTACCTCTAAAACTTTAATGAGGATCTCATTAGAGATGCAGATTCTGATACATTTTGACTGGGGTGGGATCTGAGTTTTTTTTCATTTTTAACAAACTTCCTGGTGATGCTGATGCTCTGGTCCTAGGACCACACTTTGAGGAGCAAGGCATTCAAGTTTTCCCTGTTTTAAAAAGTGTAGTAATCACAGGAAGCCCCACAGATCATAGGCAAATACCACCATCTCCTCCAAAATCATCCATTTGAAAGATGCTTAGAGATTATGGAAAGTGTAAAGAGTTGTAGAAAGCAAAAGGCTCACCTGCGCTTTCACCCTTGTTCCAGATGACTCCTTTTAGGATTGCTGTGGGGATGGTAATCTAAGAGCTGCTCTCTCTGGATGAACGGTAGTGCATCATTTGGCAAAGATTTTTACTACATTTCCCCCCATGCTGTGTAGGCATGCCAAAATAAGGAAAATAAAACCACTCTGAACTGACAAAGTCTGGCTTACTTATAGAAAATGTTTTAGATTGTATTTTAGCCTTTCAAAACCTTTTTTTTAGAACAACCTCGTTAAAAAAAAAATCATACCCATGTCTGGGGGTTGTCAATTGTTTCATTATAGACAATATCATTCTACAGAGGACAATAAAATACATTTCCTAGCATATAAATTCAATTATGTTTATTTACTTTGCATATGAATAGACATAATTTGATTCTAGGTAGAAAAAAATTAAAATTTGCCTCTTCCAGGGAAGATATTAACAATATTTGGTTTAAAATGTTTTTTTGTTGTTGTTGCTGTTTTTATTTTTCTATTTTATTTTATTTTTTATTGGACAGAGAGCACAAGCACAGGGAGTGGCAGGCAGAGGGAGAAGAAGGCTCCCTGCTGAGCAAGGAGCCCGATGTGGCACTGGATCCCAGGACCTTGGGTTCATGACCTGAGCCAAAGGCAGGTGCTTAACTGACTGAGCTACTCAGGCACCCCTTAAAACGTGTTAAAATGTTATTTTTTTAAGATTTTTTTTTATTTGACAGAGACACAGAAAGAGAGGGAACACAAGCAGGGGGAGTGGGGGAGGGAAAAGCAGACTTCCCGCTGAGCAGGGAGCCCGCGATGCGGGGCTTGATCCCAGGACCCTGAGACCAGGACCTGAGCTGAAAGCAGACGCTTAAAAAAGTATTCTTTCCTGTGCTGTTTGTGTAATCAGATTCCTAGAACCTTGGAGTTAGGTGTAGGCTGAGGAGTTAAACCTTCCCATTCACCTCCCTTCTCCAAAGGAATAGTACAAAGACATACACAGAACAAAACATGAAGAAGCTCAGGGATTGGACTGTTGTTTCACTTTTATCCAGTATGTGTAGAGCTTTCCTTTTCATTTACTTCAGAAGAAAAACTAAAACTAAAAAAAGGGTCAGAAATACAAAGAAATATTTCATAAGATTTTACTGTCAATCATAGAATTCTCCCTTCACACTGCAGAGGACTCTCCACTGCCACTATCTTTGGTTAGCTGTCCCACTAACATATAAGCTTTATGTCCAATGACAGATTATTCAGAGACAAGATAGTAGCCTAGCAACCAATATTTGTTGAATGAATAAATGTTCATTCAGGGATGAGATGCTCACTACATCATAGGGAGGCCCAATAACACTGGAATAAACAAAACCTTCAATACATTTATTTATGGGAAATTCTTACACTGAAGTGAAATCATTTTTTTGTAATATCCTCTCGATGGTTTTAGAATTTATAAAATATTTTTCCCAAATAAAAGTCACTTAAAAATTTATCACATCTTACCACTTTTCTCATGATCTATATATTCATAATTTTTCTTCATCATATGGCTTAGCATGAAGATACAATTCTCTGTAGACATCCCAACTTTATATGGTCCTGTACCAAACTTAAACATTTCTTACTGTCCATCTAGTCAGGCTATTTTTTTTTTATTTAATCTTTTTCTATGTTATCTACTTAGCTTCTAGCCATAATTATGTGGAATTTTTGGACTAAATGGAATCTCTTACCTTGAACTTCATAGAAATTGTCCTGCTTTTATTTTGCTTTATTTTCAGACCAATGATAAGCTTGTGAATATTGCATTTATAATGGATCATATGACTTTGCCCTATAAGTCCTATCCATATATATTATGAGCATGGTTGTGAATGCTGTATCTATACTGTTCAATATGTAAAATGAGTTTTATTATTTCATTCAAGTCATTGCCAGTATTTTGAGCTCTTTAAGTAGAAGATCATATAGCCCTATATCTGAAATTTATTCTAATAATATTTATGTTTTCTATTAATTACAGCATTCCCTTAAAAAAATTGAATGTGCGCCTGGGTGGCTCAATCGTTAAGTGTCTGCCTTCAGCTCAGGTCATGATCCCGGGGTCCTGGGATCTAGCCCTGCATCCGGCTCCCTGCTCCGCGGAAAGCCTGCTTCTCCCTCTCCCATTCCCCCTGCTTGTGTCCCCTCTCGCTGTGTCTCTCTCTGTCAAATAAATAAAATCTTAAAAAAAAATTGAATGTGCCAAATGTAGTATAATACTATGAGAACCCTAAAATGACTAGACTATTTCTTAAGTCTCTTATTAACTTTTCACACACACAAAATCCTCTACTTTCCTATACTTTTTTGTAGTGCTGATTGATTGTACTGAATTATGCACACATTCTATGTAGATGTATCTAGTGTTCAACTGCAAAACAGATGCAGGACAAGACTACCATCCCCAATTCTAAAACCAAGAAATTTATGCTTTATAAGGCTGACTTAATATCCACAAGTGTAGCTCCATTAGTATTACGGTATAACCAACTGTAATAAATAGCTAGAAACAATGCTTAACACAGGTCCAGAGATAGCTATAAGACTAATAATCTTAAATTAATCATCATCATGATCATCATCATCCCGATCAGGACTATGATGGTTATGAGTTGGTCATTTAGTTATGACTATCATCTTTCATCTTAATTCATAATGGTGTAACTATCTGTTCTATAAAAGACAAGGAGAAGCTGACCTCCATTGTCTTTTTTACCAGAGAATGTCTAATGACCCACATGCATTGCAGGGACATAATTGTAGGAGAATAATTCAATATTTGACAGTTTCCAGAGCATATTTGTTGGCCTTCTAGTCTCCCCCTCCCCACACTGTCTTATCATAAAAAATCCCTTCATTTTCTTTCCATAACTAGTGTAGAATTTCAGTGAAACTCCAATGTCCATATTGTTATTGCTGTACTTTCTTCTAAAAGGGACCATTTTATGATATATTCATAATTTTGACATTGGAATCAGTGGTTGTGAATGCTGTATCTATACTGTTCAATATGTAAAATCAATAGAGAGAGAAAAAATCAGTGAAAAGTTGAACATATCAATGTCCAACCTTAAATATTTATGCCAATTTCCAACAATTTCTACTTTTATAACAGGACATATTTTCTCTCTATCTCCTACTCCTTGGATTTCTTTGTTTATTTTCTAAACTCAATGACCAATTTATTTCCATTTGTATAAATTTAGTCCTATTTATCATTGTTAAATATGAATGAGAGATCTTTCCCCACTAAATATTAAAACACAATACAATTAAAATAATTACAATGATCATATTCTCATAAATGTTGTAGCATAATTCATAGTGAAGAATAGAATCTATAACCGTTTACTCTAATGAAAACCATCTCATAAATAAGGAACAAGTAAAAATTATTTAACAAAGGTGATGGAACAAAAGATTTTATGGAAAAATTAAATTTAGATATAACATGCACCAAAAACAATTATATCTGGAGTCAGAATATAAATTTAAAAGCATTAGATAAATAAAATACAACTTACTACCTAATAATATTTATTAAAACTTTTTTGAAGTTTGTCTTCAAAAGAAATATTATATATCAGATATTAAAAGTTATAAAAATAAGATAATTAAAACCATTTTATTTAACCTGCAGCTTAGGAATTAATATATTAAAATATTGAAGCTTTCCCTTTATTCCTTACCAAATAAAATACATATATTACTTACATCCTTCTTTAGCAATCACTGCTGTCTATTTTATGTAACACAGTCCTATTTCCTAAACATGGCACACAGATTTAAATATATTTAATATTTATAATTTTAAATAATGTTTCATATATTCTTTTATAATTTGCTTGGTTTTGATCAACAGCATGTTCAAGAGAGATTTATTCTGCTTGTTCACCTAGTTTTATAGTGTGAAAATCCATTGAAGGATTATGGTAAAATCAATTTATGCATCAATATATTGATAGATATTTAGGATATTACCAATATTTTAACTTTTAAACAAATGCTACTTTCCCCATTGGCATTAAGGATAATAAAAGATTACTATGTTGTGATGAGCACCAGATGTTGTATGGAAGTGCTGAATCACTATATTGTACACCTGAAGCTAATATTAACACTGTATGTTAACTAACTGGAATTTAAATAAAATCTTAAAAAAATGATTATTATAAACAAGTCTATGTCCCCGAATTTGGTAACATAGATAAAATGGATCAATTCTTTGAAAGACACAATCTGCCAAACTCACACAAGAATAAATAAGTAAACTTACACCAATGAGACACCGCTACACACCTATTAGAATGGCAAAATCTAAAACACTGACGACATTAACTGCTTATGGAGATGTGGAATAACACGATCCCCCACTCATTGCTGGTGGGAATGCAAAATGGTACAGTCACTTTAGAGGACAATTTGACAGTTTCTTACAAAACTAAATGTATTCTGATCATCTGATCCAGCAGTTGCCCTCTTTGTTATTTACCCAAGTGAAGTGAAAATTTTGTCTACACAAATACCTACACAAGAGTACTTATAGCTTTATAGCAGGTTTTAAAACTTGGAAGCAACCAAGATGTCCTTTAGTAGATGAATGAATAAATAAACCCTGGTACATCTAGACCCTAGAATAATACTCAGCACTAAAAAGAAATGAGTTAGCAAGCCATGGAAAGATGCAAAGGAATCTTAAATACATATTACAAGTAAGGAAAACAAACTGAAGAGACTACATATGTTGCATGATTCCAACTATATGACATTTTGGAAAAGGCAAACCTATGGAGTGAGTAAGGTGTTGGTGGGAGGGGGGTTGAATTGGCAGAGCACAGAAGATTTTTAGGGCAGTGAAACTATTATTGATTTTATAATGGTTGATAAATGTGTCATACATTTTTCAAAATGCATAGAATGAATGTACAACACCAAGATTGAGTCCTGATATAAACTATGGCCTTTGAGTGATAATGATGTGTCCATGTAGGCTCACAGGTTGTAAAAAAGATGTACTCTGTTGGAGGATATTAATACTGGGGTAGGCTGTGTGTGTATTTGGGGAAGAGGTATGTGGGAACTCTGTATTTTCAACTTAAATTTTCTGTGAACCTAATATAGCTCTAACAAATAAAGTCTTTTTATTTTTATCTACCTTCCATTAGATCTTGCAAGATTAAAAGATAAAATAGAGAGCCATCTGAATTTCTGACCTATAAAGAATGCTTAATACGTGTTGTTTACCTTAAAAAGTGTTACTTTGAACATCTTTCTACAACATGAATATTTGTATAATTATAGTAATGACAGTGGAAATAAATATATATTTCCGTGGAATTACTTGGTAGTACTCTATGCACATACTATACATCACCAACTTTACTAAATATGACCAAATTGTTTTTCAAAACATCTTTACCCTTCAGGAGTATAGAGATCCATTGCTTGTATGATTGCAAACACTGGGTATTATGAGAAATTAAATATTTCCAGTTAAGAAAAAAATATTCAGTCTCTTAATAGTTAAAAAGAAAAAGAGAAACTGGAAAGAATATTAATAGAGAATTCATAAAGGAAAAATACCAATTGACAATACAGATTAAGAAAAATGTTCAATATAACTAGTAATAAAGAAAATGTTCATAAAAATGTTAGGTATTAACTCACGGGCATAAACAAACAAATAAATTAAGCAAAACAAACAACCTGAAACTCTGAAATTTTACTTCTAGATGTTTTCACAGAAAAATGCTTCTAATGTATAGAATGATATGTACAGAAGAATGTTTATTACCGTACTTTTTGTTGAAGTGAAATACTAGAAAAAATTTAAATGTCCATCTATAAATTGTTCATCTATAAGAAAGTCAAATAGTGATATTTTTATATGATGGACAGCTACACAGCAGTGAAAATAATGAACTAGAATTGCATGCATCCATACACATATATCCTGAAAAAATCCACTGAATCATTATGTAACAATATATGCATAATAAACTATCATATATATATATATAATATTATAAAAGTTGCAAAACTCTACTCTTGTAACAACATACTAAGGTTACATTAAAAGATTGTGAAAATTTTCATCACCAAATTTTTTTAATGATTCCTTTCTGAGAGCAAAGGTGGAAGACTAGGGTTGTATAGGTCTGCATATGAGGCTTCAATTTAGAGTTGATTTTTTTAAGAACACTGCCACTACCCAAAATAGTAAACATTTTGTAAAGCAATATGGCAGCCATGAAAATGCACCTGTCATCTCCTGCTGCCTCAGCTGCTGCAATCTGAAATCCATCAGTGAGCTTGTGCTAATGTGGCATTTCCTACAGGATGCTCCCACCAATGACTGAGCATAATAAGGAAGAGTAAAGCAGATTTATACTTGAGAGATGTGCCACTTATGTTTTAGGTGACTTTGCCTCCAGGAATCCCTGTCAAACTTGTGAAAATTTAGAAAGGCTTTGTAGTCTAAGGCATTTCTCCTTCCTTCCCTCCCTCCCTTCCTTCTTTCCCTCCCTTTCTCTTACACTGCATTCAAACTACATCATCGTCCAATGGCACTCCTAATATCCTCTTACTTGCTCCACATTTTCCTCAAATTGTTTTCTCCAGTAAATCTCTATGGGTTCAGGGACACCTAGGTGGCTCAGATGGTTAAGCTTCTGCCTTCCACTCAAGTCATGATCCCAGGGTCCTAGGATGGAGCCCCACATCCGGCTCCCTGCTCAGGGGGAAGCCTGCTTCTCCCTCTCCCTCTGCCTGCTGCTTCCCCTGACACTCTCTCTCTGTCAAAATAAATAAATAAATAAATAAAATAAAATCTTTAAAAAAAAATCTCTGTGGGTCCAATCCCATCTTGACATTCTTCTCAAAGGATCTAGATTAACACAAGCAAATCATGTCCAACCATTCAAATTAATCTCCAAACTGGGTACACTGGTAAAACACATTCATTATATGAAATATTCATAATTTTAAAATTTAATTCGAGTACTTGTATTATGGGTAATTTATATTTCCTTCCTTATATTTTTTTTCTATTTTCCAAACTTTTAAAATTATGCAATGATTGCTTTGTGATCTGGAAAGAATACATAAAAAAGACTTCATCGATCAAACAAACCAAGATAAAAATGAAGCAGAACCTTATCTTTATCCTATTGTTATTTTGCTAAAATTTTACAATGTGACATGAATATTTAATATTTCTGTCCTGAAATTTAACACTCATGTGCTCTTTCCACATATATACTACATATCTGCTGAAAGTGAACATTTATTCCATGAATTAGAAATTTGAGGCTGGGGGCCCCTGGGTGGCTCGGTCAGTTAAGTGTCTGACTCTTGATTTTGGCTCAGGTCATGACCTAAGCATCTTGAAATCAAGTCCTGTGTCAGGCTCCATGCTCAGTGGGGAGTCTGATGAAAATTCTCTCTCTCCCTCTCCCTCTTCCTCTACCCCTCCCCCCTAAACTAAATAACTCTTAAAAAAAAGAAATTTGATGCAGAATCACCTCTGTCTGCTGATATTAAAAAATACTTTCAAATATGTATACATGTGTACATATAGTTCTCTCACCTTCAGTAAGAAAAGGAATATAGACACATTGTTCCTCTTCTCTTATAGAGATATAAACCTTCCCTTTAGTAATTTCTTTCCTTGAGCAAGCTTTACTTTACTGTTCATTTTAGCCACAATTTCCCCATTTCCTTCTTTCACGGGAAGTCTTGATGGTAGGCTCCTGGGTAGACTTGCAAGGTTTATCAAAGATAAATCTTTAGCCTTTATCCCACAATTCTTATACCACTATTCACAAACCCACTATTCCATTTTCACCTGTTAACTGTTTCCAATGATAATCTTCCATGATGAATTACCTCTATGAGACATCAGCACATATTCACTGCTACCTCTAAACATTTGCTTTTGCCACTCATACTATTTGTAATGTCCTTTCCAGGTGTTTATGTCAATTTGAATTTATAAATGTCTTCAAAATATATTTAATTTTTAGTTTTGAAATTGTTTTCTCAATCACATTATCATTGTACATGTCTTTAAAGAATTAGAAGAACTTTCTTGAACTTTATTTGCTGCTTCACAACCATCTACTAATTATTTGATATTCCTAAGTAGTAAACACTTTGAAAGAAGGGACTGTATGTTTAAAGTAATTTTTAAGACCTATATAGTGTACAGCTAGAATTCTCAGATGCATGAATGTTTAATTAATGAGCCAAATACTATTACTCTGGAGAGAACTCAGGAAGAAGCATTCACCAGTCATTTAAAATGCCTTTCAGAATATAATTTAGCACAAGCTTTTTTGAAAAGCACTCTGTCAATATATATCAAAAATTTATTTAAAGATGCATTCTCTTTATGAGAGTAATATCAGTCCCAGACATTTATTTAAAAAGTAGTAATGTATATGTGGGCAAGGATTTTTCTATATGGATGTTCTATGAAGCATTGTTTAGAATTTTTAAATTATGAAATTTTAAATTCAAAAGCAGGAACTTATTAAGGTAACAGTATTATAAACATACAATAAAATACTACATAGTCATTAAAATAGTATTTTAGAGAATATTTAAACATGCTTAAATTTGTTAATGATATTTTGAGTAGAAAAAAAGCAAGTTAGAAACCATTATATCTGCATATATGACTTCTTTTTTGATAAAATATTTCAATAAAGATGCATGCGTAAGATGTTATGCAATGTACTTTAAAATAGCGCCAGTAGTTATTGGAAATTATTGTAATTAGATAAGTTTTCTTGTATTTGCTCACTTATATTTCCTACTTTTTGCAATAAGTGCACTTAATTTCTCTAATTAAATAATTATGTGCTAGATAGGCATTTAAAAATACTTCAAAGAATATTTACATACATAGGAAATGTTTATAACAATGTTAAATGAAAGTCTATAAACTGTATTTTGAGCACAATCTTACTTATATAATACATTAACAGGTTAAGAAATTTTTCTTTCTGATTGGGTAATTAATGGGTACCTTTTGTGTGTATTTGTGTACAGTTTCAATTTTTCCTTTTCCTTTGTTAAATTTTCTGATGTAAATTTATTTTTTTACTTTAAAAATATTAAATATTTAAAGGAAAATTCAATTCCTCTGTAGCTGGTATTCCAAGTTATTTCTAAATAAGTTTCTGTGTCGGAAGAAAAGGTAAATCACAATTGTTTTATGGTAATTAAGTATACTAACGATAAATTCAATGATGCTTTTCCTTATACAGTGTACCACAGAGAGCATCCTCATAAAGTAACTCTGTATATGTCGGTCATAGGTATGTTAAAGAAGAAAGAAGGTTCTTGATGATGAAGACTTTTTTTTTTTAGCACTCACTAAGAGATGACTTATTTTGTCTATAATGACAAGTTTTGTGTTTAAGACTATTTGATTGATGAGCAACAAATATAGCTCAGACTTTCCAATTTCCTCTATTTGAGCATCTTGATTTATAGCCCTAGAAGGAGGGCATTGTCCAAATATACAAACTACTTTTCACTTATAGTTGTTTAAACCTGTATTCCTTTCTTTGCTTAGGCTTGTCTCTACTGAGGACCCCTTAATATTGCTGAAGCCAGAAAAAGCCTGTGATCAAAAACAAAACTTTTCTCTCATACAGTGTGAATACAATGCATTAAGCTTAATTAGTTTGTTGGAAAGAATGACCTAGCTACAACCCATAGCTTTAGTTTCTCCGACTTCATTAGTGACCTAGTAAGAGTTACACTGCTGCCCTTGAAGTGTAGCTGCATATTCTCGGAAATACTACAGAGACAGTTTATTTGTTCTAGGAAATTCAACCAGGAAGTTCGGTTTTTTCAGCAGAGCTTGTGTGCAAACACAAGGATGAAAGGTTTGTTTCGTTTCCACAATGCCTCTGTAAGTACAGGTTCTTTCCATATACTGAAACACATCAATTATATTTAAGGCAGGGTTTATCAACTTGGCACTATTGACTTTTGAGGCCAGATAATTCTTTGGTGTGGATCAGAGCGGAGTGCTGCCCTGTACCTTGCAGGATGTTCAGCAGCATTTTGACTCAGCTCACAAGATGCCAGGAGCATCCTCCAGTTGTGGCAACCAAAGAAGTCTTCAGACATTGCCAGTGTGCCCTGGGGGTGAAATAATTCTCAGCTGAGATCCAAGGGAAATTATAAAAAAAGCTACAATTTCAAGAAAGATAGATATACTTGAATTTGTACCTTTTATCCTATAATAGCAGTTACTTAAACTTACACTTTGACTCTCAGTTTTCTCATCTATAAAATTTGGATAGTTTTTTTTCACATCTACATCACAGCCTACAATTCATCTGCAACTCCTGTGCTTCTCAATGTGGATAATTTCATTCCCCATTAAGAGTAGAAGTTCATTTCAGGAGAAATGTGAGAAGATAAGAGTGATGGGTAGTCTCCTCCTGCTGCACACATCTAAAGCTACCAGGTGGAAATTTGCACACTAGTGTTAAGGTGTGTTTGCCTTCGAAGATTCCAAAAGGAATTTTCTTCCTTGAACCAACGAAATCTGCATAGTTAATTCCATGTTTAATATTTCTTTTAGTTCAACTGGAGCTAAAAATACATGAAAACAACATTGCACTAAGTTAACTCAAAAATAGGAAGAAAAAAGTTACTTTTCACTCAACTCCATGGCAAAGAGTTAAGACTTGCCCTACTAGAAACAGAATCCCAATTCACAGTGGACCACTTCTCCAAATTTGATAATGCATTTATTTAAAGAAAATTAAAATACAAACAAAAATATATTTAAACACATAGTGCAGTTGAAGTTTGTCTTTCCACAACCAAATGGACTTTGAAACATTGTACAGTTTTTTGAAAAAAACTTCTAGTTTAAGGAATTTCTCCTACTTTGGTTATATTTGACCATTCTAGGTCCTTATAGAAAGATATTTCTCTTTGGCACATAAGCAATAAGCTAGCATTTATTTAAAGGAATACTTTGTTTCCATCTCGTGTAAACAGTTTTTATTATAATATCATTCAGATGGATTTCAACAAAACATAGATACTATTGATGACGAACTGATACCCTGATGAATCATTACCATAGAAAAAGGAAACAGTCATCCTCAAAGAATGATAAACAGGAATTGGTGGGACAGTGGCTCTTTTATTCTATGGATGAAACCTAAGAGTTTGATTCAAAGCAAGGCAAAGAGATAGCAGTGGCATGCACAGAAGAGAGAGAGCACACCAGAAGTTAGAGGACAGATATCTTTGTCATCACATCAGAGACAGAGAGAAAGCCTAGAAGATATGTTGTGAGCAATAATCTGCATATAAAATTAAAGATTTGGGGAATTAGAAGGCAGGGTAGAGTTTGCTTTCCTTATATAGAATGTCTTTTCTCCTTTTTCCCATGGATCTTATGTATCTTTCTCTTTTTAGATTTTGCATGCCATTATTTTTTAATTGAATAGTTTATCACAGCAGAGGAAATAGTCTCTATTTAGTATATCATTTACCCTGACTTATGTGCCACTATTTGATGATTGTCTATTTTATAACACATACAGGTTGGATCTTTAGTGTAAAGGAAGGAGAGTTCCTCAGGTGACATATAACCCCTACATGTAAACTGGTTAGTAATGCTTGGTGTGTGACTGTCCCTGTGAGTTCACTTTCGCTTTGAGGCTTGCAAGATCTGAGTCTGGAAATGTGTTTTGTGATAGGAAATCCAGTGATAGTCAAAAATAATTGGCTGATAAGTCACACGGGACAAATGTCTCAGAAATCCCTTAACGTGATATTGGTTATGATGCTGCACATCTAGCTTTATTAGAAAGAGAAGGTATTTAAGCAAACTGGGTTAGAAACATTGACTAGATGAGTGAGAAGTATACACGTGTGCACTGAACTTGTGGTTGAGTAAAACTCAAAACAACTTCAACAAATCATTACTGTGGACACACCTAGGACATTTTATATCACCTGACACAACTCCACCTTTGAAATGATATATTCAGGTAGCCCAATTTCATGACAAGTTCCCGTCTGTCTAGCTTTATCACATAGTTACTCACAACACCACTGCTCTTTGACCTCACAAAGCTCTTTAAACCATTAGTTACTCTTTTCTGATTAATCCTGAACCATTTCTGTCCTTCTAACTTAGGTTTTTCTGTCCAATGTTATCAAATCTTGTATTGATTATATTATCTTCTCAGTACAACCAGGGAAAATTCCAACCCTAGATAAAACTTTTCATCTCCTCTGAACCGAAGTACTATCCAGAGAGAAATCTACCCACACTCACAGATGGGTGCTTCTATATATTCATGGTTTTCAACATAAATTGGATGCTGGCAATCCTATTATGTTTATTTTTTCTCCTCTTTACATAGTAGATATTTCAAAATTTTCCATTCTTATCAAAACATTTTTCACACCCTATACATCCAATTTTATTTTTAGCTGATGTGTTTGCATAATGTTCATAGAAAAGAGTTGAGCAATAAGATGAAAATTTGAACAACTTCCACCTACAAATTTACAGATGGAGTCAGCCCCACTTCTGCTCCCCTACTAATGCATCGGAGCGCTCTTTCTACCATTATTTATTTCTAATCCATCCCTCCCCATTACAGTCTTAAATCTCATTCCATTTTACAACCTTTCAGAGCTCACTCTATCTGCTACTTCCTCTTTTTCTTACACATAACTTCTTCCTTCTCTGCATTAAAATTGAAAGGAAAATATGTATTAATAATCAGTGTTTTCAGTCTACATTCTCCCCCACTTCATGCTCAGGAACAAAACTCATTCCATTTTATATCCAACATCAGGAGTCCATTGAACACAGAATAAATGTCTTCCTAGACACAAAAAGATTAAATGACCTCAGTAAAACAAGTGGAGAATAAATACAGAAGTATTTATTTATCTATGGACAAGTAAAGAAAAGAAAAATTCGGGGACAAAGGTCCAGGGGTGAGGTTGAGGGCCAGATTTTGGTGCACACATGTTGCACCAGACTATAGCTTCATGACTATGGATTAATTTGGGACAAAGTTGTTTTAGTTATGAGACTGCAATGACATTTCAGACAGACACCATGGGGGCAATACTGAATTTGGAATTTCAGTTTTTGAAAAAAATCTGAATTGGACATTTCGTTAAGAAAACAAGACTTTAGTGACATTTTTATTTCATAAAACCTAGGGAGTTTAAAAATATCTTTTCCATTTGCAAAATAAGTAACTTTTTAAATTAAAAGTATATAGCAATGATATCAATGTCAGATCTGCCAAAGTTATTTTAATAATGCCATTCTACACTCCCAGTGTAGACTGAATACTCAGAAATAAGCTATTAATTATGGTACTTTAATCAAGAAAGCCTTAAAACTAGGGAAAGGGATACCACTACCAGAAATATTTATGACTTTATTTCATAAGCTCCTATTTTTGTTTGTGGATGCAATAACTTCTCATCTGAGAATATTAATTGAAATTTTGTAGCAGTTCTCTTCTGTTCTCTGTTTTACTTTTTTTACTTCATTGACATAAGATTAAGCAAAAGAGGTAACACCTTACCAACACTTATGCTTTTTTCCCCCTCTTTATATCCAACCACTACTAAAGACTTGTTTTAAGACTAATGAGAAGATGGTTTCCTATCCAAACTTAGGTAAGATTCTAGTATTTCCCATAGGTAATGATTTTCAAAGTTACAATACAAATTCTATGTTTCTAGGAATATTATAAAGGAAAAAAGGCAACAGCTTATTATTGCATACCAATTGTTTTCTAAAATCAATAGTGGCATTTAGATTTTATATTTGAATTTTTCTTGTTCTGACTTCTCTCTGCCACTGTTTTCATTGATTAGATGGTACATGCATTTATGTACATATGTAAACATACATACATACATACTCTTTCTAAAAGACTGAGCCCAAACAATTATAGCTTTTTTCCTATTGAAGTTTATGTATTATTAAATATTTGGCAGTTTTACTTTCAAATTTCATTGTAATTCAGCTAACAGTGACTGAATGATTTCTATTAATCATATATTGGTAATGTAACAAGAAGGATAAAGCTGAATTATTGGACATGTCTTTTCTGGGAGATAGAGATACCAAAGAGAGATACGCAAATAACCAAGCAATGTGAGTAAAGTGATACACCACAAAATAGGTATATGTATAAAGTGTTGGAAGGGGACAAATTAATTATGTGATGTAATTAGAGAAAATAGATGTCCATCAAGGTGTAAATTATATAAAAAAGGAAAGAGATGGAAGAATTATCAAGAACTTATTGCATGAACAAGACTCAAAATATGTTGTTCCTTTTGTCTTTGAAATTTAAAAAACTCATCACAATAAAATTCCCAAGATTGCTTTAAATTCAAAACAGGACAGATAGGGCAGTAGAACTTCCAAAACATCGAGAATAAGCCCATGTGGGTCTGTCATTCATATAAATATCATTCATCACCTACACTATGATGGAATAAACTTTCTGAACACCTATAAAGAAATACAAAGTGTTATTGACTTCATGCTAAAAGGAAAACATGTCATTATGGAGGTATTTTATGTAGCATTGCATCATATGACTAAGGAGAATAATTTGCTAAAAACCATGGCTAAATGTATGTGTACAAAGAGACACAGACACTTATTTCTGTGTTGGGAGGGGATGCCGAGACATAAGGCATTATTTGTTGCTCTTTGGCACAGGGAATTTGAGAACTTGATTTAGATTATTAAAGAGAAAGTATCTTCATGGGAATACAATTGTGTTGAAGAATAATAATTAAGCATAAATACATAACTTGCCCAAATTATTCTCTCAGGAGTTCACCACTCCATTCAACATGCAACATGTCATCTTGAAATTTGAGTGGACTTCTTAACTCCAGGAAGGTGTACCTTCTTTTACTTTAATTGGAATATGCTTTCCTAACTACTCTTCCATCAACCTAACCCATAAACTTTTTGGTAAAAAAATGCATGTTTTAAAATAAAAATAAGCCTTAAAGTAAATTCACTTAGAGAAGTAAATTCATTAATTACATATTAACACCAAGTTTATAGCTATTGCAGAAGCAAAGAAAGTAGAAAGTGCAATTGTCACAGGAAAAAATGCAACTGAAAACTTATCCGAGATTTTGTTCAAATCAGCAAGATCACTTTTAAAAAGAAATACAAACCTATAAACTTCTATCCACACTTACAAAACAAGCCTACCTCAGTCAGATGCCAGGTGATGTTTCACAGAGTAACAGAGATGGATAAAAACAGTCAAGGTTTTTTTGTTTTGTTTTGTTTTTTCCCAAGATTTTCTTTATTTGAGAGAGAGAGTGTATGTACATGAGCAGAGGCGGGGTTAGGGGCAGAAGGAGAGGGAGAAGCAGACTCCCCACTGGGTGATGAAGCTGGGATCAGTCCTAGCACCCTGAGATCATGACCTGAGCTGAAGTCAGATGTTTAACTGACTAAGTCACCCAAGCACCCCCAAAACAGTCAAAGTTCATGTGCCTTTTGCACTTAGCATTCTTTACCTTATTTACCCACTCTATCCCTTTCCTTGACAGTACAATTCAGTATAACTGGTTTCAACCTTGACTAACTCCAAATGGGTAAAAATATAAAACCTGATGTATTCAATAACATACACAATAGAGTTCTGTGAGTTGGGGCAATTAACTACTCCCACTTTTGTAACTGAATTCTTAGAGGAATCTCTAGGATAGAACTAACATTTTTATATACCTTTTCCATCTTTAATTAAAATATTTATCCTCTAGGAATCGAGGCAAGAGAGACTAAAGATTAATAAATTACTATATTATTTAGGAAAAAAATTCCTCCTCTGCTTTTCAAAAATATGCTTCCTACCTGCTACACCTATGGAGAGCACTAATTGTAATTCCTCTTTCTCTTGTCTCTTTAAGTTACTTGAAAATGATTGATTATTCTACTTGGTTCCCCTGTTCCAGATTAAAACTCAGCTTGAAAGGATTAATTAAATATACCAACCACATTATCTCCATGTAATAGACATTTGTCATTCTTTTTGGCTGCCTGTCATGACTGAATGTTTTTTCATATATTTGAGAATTCTCCCAAGGAAAAATATAAAAATTTGCCTTTCCTTACAGAGCACATAGATTTGGCCTAGGTTCCACAAATCGGAATCAATGTGTGCAGTTTTAATCTGAAAATTGGTCATGTGGAGAAGTAAGTGCAACATATAGAATTCATTATTAAGTCCTGAGTGGCTGCAATGATGCTCCATTTTCAAGGGCAGTTCGGCAGGAGTTCCAGCAATGGCGCCCAGTGGCAGCATGCACAGGGCAAGCTGTGGCGTCTGTGCCCGGGACTGGCTGGGGTCAGTATGTTGCCATTGGAACAGTCTTGTGGTATCATTTTCTTGAAGCTGCTATCAGTCACTAAAGTTTAGTATTCAAGCATTCCTTAAGATTCTGTGAGTTTCTTGGGGAAACCTCCGGGTTGCTGGAGGGTAGAGGGGTGGGGGAGATGGGGTAATTGGGTGATGGGCATTAAGGAGGGCACGTGATGGGATGAGCGCTGGGTGTTACATGCAACTGATGAATTATTGAACTCTACATCTGAAACTAATGATGTACTATATGTTGGCTAATTGAATTTAAATTAAAAAAAAGATTCTATGAGCTTCTAATAGCAATTGATAAATTCATATCTTCTTGAAACTGTTTAAAGGATAATTTTGTTCTTTGAAAACAAAAACCCTGATTCATATACTTCAATACAAAATTTAAAGCATATAAAATAATTCATTGTTTCAGGTTATTTGAAATAAGTGAGAGAGAACTTATATTTATGAGAACAGAGAACAGAAACAATTTGAAGGCAGAGTACCCCTGCCCACAGATATAGGAGATGAATAATATTTTTCCTGTTGTTCTGTGAGAGAAAACATTTTTCTCATAATTCTACACTTTATGGCACTTTCATTTTATACTCGAAATTTATTATAGTTCATGTATGCAAGGAAAAAGATGATTTCCATTGGAAATGTGGTTAATGTACAATTTTAGGTTGTGGCTTATTGTCAAAAGATGTCACTTTGGGGCACGTGGGTGGCTCAGTCGTTAAGCATCTGCCTTTGGCTCAGGTCATAATCCCAGAGTTCTGGGATTGAGCCCCGTATCGGGCTCCCTGCTCAGCCGGGAGCCTGCTTCTCCCTCTCCTACTCCCCCTGCTTGTGTTCCCTCTCTAGCTGTGTCTCTCTGTCCAATAAATAAACAAAATCTTAAAAAAAAAAAGTCACCTTGCTCTATACTAGCACACCTTTAATCTTTGGGAGAAATATCTGAGATGCTGATGACTCTCTAATTTTTGGCTTATCAAGATTTTCCGTAACTTTCCAAGTGGGCTGTGACCTTTTGCTTATATGGTTGTTTTGTTCGTGTTTGTTTTTCATTTTTTGTTTGTTTTCTAAAAATATAATGATATGGTCACCTTATTTTGTAAAGACTTTTGAAAGAAAACAATATAGGGACAATACCCTGAGCCATTTTTAACTATATATATATAATTTATATATATAATAGCATATAGGAAGTATCTTGTTTCAGCAGAAAGAAAAATTGTTAGAAAAGTTGACAGAATAAGATTTCTGCTATGAATTTAAGATCACCTTCACACCATGGTTTAAAGAGCAATGTTGGGTCCAGGTAGAGGATACAAATAACAGAGAGCACAGACATCTTGGTCTTGAGTTAGAAGAGAGATGCAATGTTAAGCAGGAATCCAAGGGATTAACAAGCCAATTTTCATACTTCTTGAGAACCAGCAATTAGAATCTCTAAAACGGGAAGCAGACAACCTAGAGCAGATGGTGTGGGTAAAGAGTGAGGTGGACATGACCAGGAAATCAGCGTGTGGACTACAAGCGCTCAGTCTACCGTGGTCAACACCGATTCTGGCAGGGTGCCTGAAGATGGAGATTAGACGCTAGTACGCTTATCTCTTACGAATTTTCCCTATATTCATGTGTAAGTTGTTTATAGCTATTTATCTGTCTGTGAAACGAAACCCCCCCCTCTATTTTAAACATGACACTTTGTCTCGATTAAACAATTAGAATAAGTATCTCTCACCTGAGGCTGCTCCCCTTCTGTGAAACAGAAGATATGTAAAATCTCAGTACCTTATTATCCTTCATGCATCCAAATAGTTTTATTGGAATATGGAATACAAAGTCAATTTGATAATTGTAAAATTAAAGAGCATAAGAAAGACTTAAAGTCAAGTGTCCTATCATAAAGAATTCCATTTCATATGCAGTTACTACATTACTGCTATAGGCTGAATTTTGTCCCCTCAGTTTCCTGTGTTGAAGCCCTAAGCCCCAATACCTCAAAATGTGACTTAGTTAGATATAGAGAATTTAAAGTGGCGATTAAGTTAAAAGGAAGCCTTTCAGGTAGGTCTTAATTCAATCTAACTTGTGTCCTTATAAGGAAAGGAAATTTAGACATACAGAGAGACACCAAGGATAAGCTTTATCCACAGAAAGGAGAGGTCATGTGAGGATACAGTGGGAAGGCAGTCATCTGCAAACCAAGGAGTGAGGCCTGAGAGAAAATCAAATCTGTTGACATCTTGATCTTGGAGTTCTAGCTTCCAGAACTGTGAGAAAAATAAATTTCAGTTGTTTGCCACTCAGTCTGTGCTTTTTGTTATGGCAGCCCTAGCAAACCACCATTGGGTATATGTTGGTGTTGCACATTAAAGCAATCTATGAATAGTACACTGCATTCAATGAATATGACTCACTTCAGCCTATCATTGTCCATCTCTAACATCTGCTAACAATTGGTACACACTAATTTTCTATAAACCTTGAAGTTTTGCATGAATGCAAAAAGCCATATCAAAAGGAAGAGCTAAAATATAAATACATTTTGTATATGCCCATGTTGAAATGTCTACTATCTAGTTTTCTAATTAAGGGCACATTAACTATACATTCTCCTCGAATGTCTGCTCACAGCAAGGTGTCTTTGCAAGATTTCTCTGTGTGTTTGTACATTGAGAATTAAATTTAAAAAGGATATTGCTTATACTATCATGATCTAACATCATAGACTATGTTCTAAGCTATGAAATATCCTTTATGACTGAAGAGTCTTTACTTTGGACAGTGTGCAGTAGAACAACTGAATGTTAAAACAACTCCATTTGATGCTTACTGAAGGTTTCTCTTATAATTTCCATTTACTGACATTATTTACCAACTCCCATCTCAGAAAGTACCTATAGAGGCAGTACCTATAGAGAAGTGATGGCAAGCTTATATGTAGGATTATATCTTTGCCTGATTCACAATAAAGAAAGAGCTTAGCAGTCCTAGATATAGTGGATCTACTAAAAAATTTTGGTGGCCGTGCTCATCAATTTTGAGAAAAGTGGTTTAATGAAGACTGGTATGGTGACAGCTTTTCCCAACCCTTCCCTACCCAGACATTGAACATGCAGTTCTACTTTCAGGAAATTTCCCTAATGTATTGTATTCTGAATTCCAAAATGTTTGTGAGCCTTAATTTAGCACTCCCTATAGCCCAGAGTATAACACATAGTCAGTCTTCAGTGTGTGTGTGTATGTATAGGTGTATGTATATATGTGTATATATGTACATATTAATGTATGATACAATGTTTTGAAAAATTGTGCAGCATCATCTGAATGATCACTTAAATATTTATGTATTATAATATGAGCAACTCAATCAATTGTATATAGCTTAGTTTAGGTCTGGATCCTGAATAAAACTATGATCAAGTGAATCAAATGGTTCATTATGGGCTCAATCATGCTGCAAAAGCGAATTGTAAAACTGAATCCTCATTTGGATATATTACCCAAATTTATTACTGACAAATTGCTTACCATAACTTAATTCACTGACAGTAATATATTATTTCATTTTCACATTAAAATGTGAGATGAAAATACTGAAACTGTAATTCTAATTGTATTACCAGGTACCTATATTAAATTGAGAATTAATCGTGCATTTTAAACAGAAGATACTCCATACAAATTTTACATACCATTTGCATGATAGGCTCATGTAAGTAGCCTATTTATGAATTTTTGTGAACTTCTAATGCAATGCAGGAAGTCCACCATACTACTCTTCACACACTTTAGCCCTCTAATTTGGGGATGGTGAGGAAAAATTCTTACTACTAACTGCTAGTGACAGCTTCAGCTGGAATTTTATCTCCCTCTCGATACCCTGATTATACTTGTGGAAATCTTTGAAGACATTCTTCCTGTTCTTGGACACATTTTTTAAGGTAGATTCTGAAATTCAACCAAATGTTTTACTTTTGTTTGACTCTTCAGCGTTTTCCAGAAAACTGGGGACAGAAAAATGCAAAAAAAAAAAAAAGTGTCTATGGATTATTATATGATTTGATGACTATGACAATGTGTTTTATTTAATATTTCCTGAATGCTGAAACTTAAAGCTTGATACATCTGTTCATTTACTCAAGAAATATATGGAATGCCTTATCTTTTCTTGGTAATAAGCTAGTGTATGTTTTATGTAAAGATTAATGTGACCTAGTCCCTAATTACGTTGAAATATAATAGACTATGGATGTATAGTTATTTGACTCCAAAATAATTATTGAGTACCTATTCAGAAACAAATACTCTTCTATGTTTTATGGTGTTATTGAACGTAGTAAAAGCTACAAAATAAATGTTCTCAGATAGGTAGGGGCCTCCTCGGTAGAGAAGATGTACACATATACTATTAGGATTCCAGACAATAGATAATTAAGTAACAAATTCAGTGGTAGAGACTCTAGGTATGAGCTCTAGGACGTGAGTACTGAACAAATACATTTTGTTGGATTAATAAATGAATGCTGTCAGGTTTCCTACAACTCAATGTTGGCTTAAATCCCCAAATTGATTTCTAGAGATTCTCATAAATATGAAAAGGAAGGTAATATTGGTAAAGAAGAATTTGAATATAAATTGTATAGTGACCCCTCTTCTATGCATTCCCATAATGTAATGAGGTGTCTTCCTTAAGTTTTTCCCTATATATCAGCATTCTTTAATGATGCTCCCATACAATCCCAACTTCCATAACCAAATAAAGCACAATCCACTAACAAGATTTCATACACAGGTTAATAAAGTTCCTAGACTTGCTCCTGCTAAGGATGAAAAAGAAAATGAAGAGGAGGAGGAGGAGCAAAAACAGAAGAGAAGGAAAATAAAAGGAGAAAGAAATTGTGGTGAAGGAGAGGAAATTCAAAGAAAAGGAAATGAGAAGAAATCAGAGAAAAAGAAGAAGGAAAAGGAGAGAAAAATTAATTTGTATAGATATTAGCTACTATACTAAGTTGTCCTGTGTCTTAGAATCCTATGCTTGTTTTCTGGTTTGCCAGATTAAATCTGTATCATTTTCCAGCTACTCATTGGGTGAAGATAGGATCCAAACTGCTTTTCATGATCTATGTCCTTAAAGATCTAGATTCTACAACCTCTCTAATTTCTTCATAGATCACTATTCTCTATTTAGTAGCCACTAAATTCATTCAGTTATTTGCTTCTGTCATTTTTTCTATTCCTTCCCATTCTTTTTTGGGGTGGTGGGCAGAGGGAGAGAGAGAGAATCTTAAGTTAGGTTTCATGCCAGTGCAGAACCCAACACAGGGCTCCATCTCACAACGCTGAGATCATGACCTAAGCTGAAATCAAGAGTGAGAGGCTTAACTGACTGAGCCATCCAGGCACCCCTCTATTTCTTCACATTCTTGATTATATTTGATCTTTTCCCATTTTCCCCACTGATTCTTTGCATAGCTGATACCATGTATGCCACATTCCTGATAGGCTCTCAGTGTCATTATTATATAAAGCAGCTCTTCATCTGTGCATTGTGGTACTATGTATTATTTATTATATTTTATAAATTAATTTTATTTGTTGCTTTACCTTTATTTAGATTCTATTCCCTCAATGCCAAAAATGAAGCAGGAGCAATATATATATTACTGATCATCAACTACCTAATGCTGTGGATATGTACTGTTTATAAAGTAAGTGCTCAAGGGAACAGTTTTTAAATAATGGAAATGGTGGATACATTAATTATATAAATTTTAAGAAGTGTATCTCCTTTTTTTCTTCCACTCCTATCGTTCCAATCCTCCTATTATCTTGATAGCTCTTTGAGATTTCCAAATATTTATTTATCTGGAATTATGCTCTCTGGCCACACTTTCATTTCAAGATTTGTTTTGATTCTTTTGGTCATTCTGGTCTCATCTCACCATAAAATTTTGAAGTATGGTTGCATTTTAACAACCTTTATTATTAGTTCATGTTCTGATAACATAGCAGGCCTTTTCTAGTTACCTGAATAACAACCAATTCCTTCTTTCCTGTTGGTAGAATTAGAGTTTGTTCACTAATATGACTTAAGAGTAAAAATCTAATAGTCAAATTTCATTGCTCCATTCTTCTTAGCAGTGACTGACAATAAAAAGAGATAGGTAAAAAGAAACACTCTCTTCCACAGGACTTTTGGTGCAGAGTACTGCATATGTCATTGCTTTATTTATTAATTTTTTTGAGAGAGAGAGAGTGAGCAAGCATGAGTGAGGGGAGGGGCAGAGGGACAAGCAGATTCTCTGCCGAGCAGGGACCAGGATGTGGGGCTGGATCCCAAGACCCCGAGATCATGATCTGAGCCCAAGGCAGATGCTTAACTGACTGAGCCCCCTAGGTGCCCTATCATTGCTTTTTCTATAATGTTCTACCTATATCAAGCCAGTGTAGGAAGAAGAGCCTTAAGAATGGCCAAGAGCCAAATTGGGAAATTGGAGCTCTTATGTACTGTGCTATGAGACCCCTCTCCTGTTCTGCTACTTATAGCCAAAAGCTTATTAAAGAGACAACAAAACAAAATAATACTATCTTATATTAAAATATATATACTTCCTCATTACTTGTGCTTAAACATAGCATATAGAATATTCTTGAGTCCTTTCTACTTGATACCTTCAGAGGCTTTTGTTGGGTAATAGTTCTTTTTATACTAATTATAAATGTCTTCTGATAGGGGTGCTTGGGTGGCTCAGTCGTTAAGCGTCTGCCTTCGGCTCAGGTCATGATCCCAGGGTCCTGGGATCGAGCCCCACATCAGGCTCCCTGCTCCGTGGGAAGCCTGCTTCTCCCTCTCCCACTCCCCCTGCTTGTGTTCCTGCTCTTGCTCTCTCTCTGTCAAATAAATAAATAAAATCTTTAAAAATAAAAAATAAAAAATAAATAAATGTCTTCTGATAGCAAAGTGTGTTTGTTTATTTTTTCTAACTCCTCAATTTGATTTCTTCACCTCAGTTGAACATCCTTTCAATTTGTTGGCTTTAAATATATACACACAAGTTTATAATTAGTAACAGTTGATTTATAAGTTTCTCCTATGGTTTATTTTGTTTGTTTGTTTTATACCTTTATTTGACAATCAGTAAATAGTTATCATCCACATTAACTGTCTGTAGATTTTTGAAAGTGGTGACAGGTACATAGGTAACCAACGTGTAGAGCTTGTTTGGTGAATCCTCATCCTCGTTACATTTTCTGGACAACCACACACAAATACAGTATGGAACATTCCTTATTCCTTTGGCTCAGACAGCTTTGTTGAGCCTGGTGTCAATGCACACATCTGGAGTTCCCAACTCCTTCATGGCAAATTTCCAGATCTCTTTGAGTGCCTGAGAGGCACACTTCTTGAAACCCATTCCATGGATGTGCTTGTGAATGTTGATGGTATTCTCTGGTCACTACTTTGTTGATGGCAGAATGGCCATTCTTCTTCTCGCCACCCTTCTTCGCAGGAGCCATTCTGCTGGACCCTGGTTGGAAAAGTCTCCTATGGTTCAAAAGAGCAGTGCTTGTACATTTCATTTTCATGACTCCTAAGAGGTTTATTTTGCTTATTTTTTCATTCATGGCAATATTTTAAATGACTGGCTTTCCCAGAAATCTAGTCCTATGACAGAAACTTTGTATTTAGTATGCAATATAAGATGCATATGGAGCCTACCAAGCACTAAGGAAGAATATAGGCTAATTCAAAGATTTTTTAAAAGATTTTATTTATTTATTTTACAGAGAAAGACACAGTGAGAGAAGGAACACAAGCAGGGGGAGTAGGAGAGGGAGACGCAGGCTCCCTGCTTAGCAGAGAGCCCCACATGGGGCTCGATCCCAGGACCCTGAGATCATGACCTGAGCTGAAGGCAGATGCTTAATGACTGAGCCACCCAGGCTCCCCTTAACAAATTTTTATTATTAAATACCTGTTCTGTATTTGTACTGCAGTAAAATCTTTTGTCCATTTGTCAGTATCTCACGCTTCATTGATAATTACCATCCTCATTGTTTGACCTAATAATTGATGTTACATTACTTCTGAAGTTATACTAAAATATTTATTGCAAATAGAAAACAAAAACATTTCCATTTGTAGCAGCCACTTTAAGTAGAGGGTAAGGGTCTCTTTGCTATTAACCACATTTACTTAAAGGCATGAACAAAGTGATGATTTAGAAAAGCAGGGTAAACCCATATAAACTCCAGCTTTATAACCTAATGTTGTCTCTTATAGCTCTGACCACCACTTGAAATATAAACACATGCACCCATAGAGGTAAATCTCTCTGGAGTTGTCTGTCTAATTAGTCTTAAATTATCTTCCAAGGCTTATTCTTTTAGCTAAAATTCCAAATTTCAGTAGAGTTTGTTCACAGAGCCCTAACTGTGTAAAAACATAAAAGTTTTTCTCTACTCCTCCACAACATGTTACAGTCTTCTACCGTAACTGCAGATTTTTAAAAATTTCTCCCCCTATGTTGTCAATTTTTGATTCAGGTGAGCTTCTATTATTAGATGCATATACATTTTCAATTGTTAAGTCTTCCTGATATATATTTTCCTTGTATCACTCTATGTCCCTCTTTATCTCTTCTCTGATGAGGTTTTTTTTTTTTTGGAAACCTTGTTTATCTGTATTTTACAAGTCATTCCAGACTTATGTTTTCTGTTTGTATTCTATATCTTTTTCTATTCCTTTACTTTTGATTCATCATTTTCTTATATTTAAGTTGTGTCTTTTTCTATATAGTAATTCCTATTCAATCTGTGCTGTAGTATGAATGGTGGATTTTACCTTGGACATTTTGAATGTTACGTTGCTTTTTAACTGGAGTAGTTCGACAATTACTATTTAGTAATATGTTAATTACTGACATGGTTGAATTTAGGTCTACTAAATTCAATTCTTTATCATTTGTTTTCTGATTGTTCTCTCTTATTTCTCAGTTCCATCTTTTCTGACATCTTCTGGTTTATTTGAGTAATGTTAAATTACATATTGATTTATGGCCTCTAGTTGCTCTAGGTATTACAATATACATATCAGACTTTCCCAGTCCGCTTCTTATGCTATTGCTATTAGAATATGGAAGGCTAGGGGCGCCTGGGTGGCTCAGTTGGTTAAGCGACTGCCTTCAGCTCAGGTCATGATCCTGGAGTCCCGGGATCGAGTCCCACATCAGTCTTCCTGCTCAGCAGGGAGTCTGCTTCTCCCTCTGACCCTCTTTCCCTCTTGTGCTTTCTATCTCTCATTCTCTCTCTCTCTCTCAAATAAGTAAATAAAATCTTAAAAAAAAAAAAGAATATGGAAGGCTTACAACCATGTAGATTCTTCCCTTCTCCCTATGACTTTTATGTATAGTTATGCTATTTGTTACATATGCATACATTGTATACCTCACCTCAAGATTTTATATGTGTGTATCTATATCACTTAAATAGAAACATACCAGCTGTTTAGTATTTCTCTAGTTATGGTCTCTAATTCCTATTGATCCATATTTCTCTCTGGTATTATCTCCTTGTAGGCCAAAGAACTTCCTTTAGGAAGTACTTGGAGAGCAGGTCTTCTGTTTGTGAAATCTTTCAGTTTTTATCATTATTTGAAAATATCTTTATTTTGCCTTCATTCCTGAAAGATATTTTCTCAGGATATAGCATTTTAGGTGGAAAGCTGTTTTCCATCAAAATTTTAAAGATGTTGTGTTACTATCAGTGGTCTCCATATATTTGATGAGCAATCTGAAGTGATTTGAATTGTCCTGTATATGATGTGTTATTTTCACTAGAAGACTTTTTCTCTTAAGTTTTGAAACTCAGCAGTTTTATTTGTGCTATGTCTGTATGTGTGTGTATATGTATATGTATTTCTTGTGTTTGTTTCTAAAGTTCCTCCTCTTTGGAGTTCACTGAATTTCTTGAATCTCTAAGTATACGTTTCTCAACCAAATTTGGTAAATTTGGGCCATTATTGCTTCTATTTTTTTTCTGTTCTAATAACTTTCTCTTCTCTTTCTGATACTTCTATTAGCATTAATGGTAGTTCTTTTGATCTTATCACTAGGTCTTTGAGGCTTTATTCACTTTTTTTTAAACTGTTCTCTTTCCCTTTTTCAGACTGAATACATTCTATTGATCTATGTTTAAGTTCAGTAGTTCTTTTCACTTTCATCTCCATTCTGTTTTTCAGTCCAACAAGTGACTTTTTAAAACTTTTACATATTTATTTTTTATTCTAACATTTCCATTTTCTTCTTTCTTTTTAAAGATTTTATTTATTTATTTGACAGAGAGAGTGAGAAAGCGGGGTGGCGGGGAGAAGGCAGAAGGAGAGGGAGAAGCAGACTCCCCACTGAACAGGGAGCAGGATTAGAAGGCTCAATTCCAGGACACTGGGATCATGCCCTGAGCTGAAGGCAGACGCATAACTGACTGAGTCACCCAGGTGCCCCTACATTTTCTTCTTATTTATAGTTTCTATTTCTATTCTGAGAACTTCTTTTATTAATTTAGTGAAGCATATTTATAATAGCCACTTTAAAATTTTATCTGATAATTACACTGTCTAGATTTATTCAGGTTCAGCAACTGATTGTGTTTCCCTTAAGTGTTGGTCAGATATCTGTAGCTCTTTGTGTGTTGAGTATTTTGGATCATACCCTGTAAGTTTTGTTTTGAATGTTGTGTTGGGCAGAGCCTCTCCTCAGGAGAATGTTAGGTTTTTGTTTTGTTTTGTTGTTTGTTTTATTGGGCAATCAGCTGTGTTAATTTCAGGAAATAAGCACTGGCAATACAATTTCTAGTTCATTTTTCAAAGCTTATGCTTCTTTGGATTTGTCCCATGCACACACCAGTCAGAGATTAATCTGAGACCTGGGCCATGGCTAAATAACTGTGTAGTTCTCAAAGACTTTGCTATGTTGCTTGCCTTTCTGTTGTTGTTGTTCTGTGTATGAGCCCATGAGTGAACTCAAAACTTGTTCTTATTCATACATGGAATTAGGGTACCCACTTTCTCTGTTTCCTCTCCAGGAGTCTCTCCACAGTCTTCAGCTTAAACAAGCCCCATTTACTATTTATTTTCTTCAGAAAAATGAGGTTCCTGACTATTGTGGGCTGAACTGTTTTTTTCCACAAAAATATGTTGAAGTCCTAACTCCAGGTACTTGTTAATTGACCTGATTTGGAAATAGGGTCCTTGTAGATGTAATAAATATGTTAGATGATTTCTTATTGGAGCCAGGTGGGCTCTTAATCCAGTATGACTGGAGGGGCACCTGGGTGGCCCAGTCGGTTAAGCTGATCCCAGGGTCCTGGGATCAAACCCTGAATCGGGCTCCCTGGTCAGCGGGGTGTCTGCTTCTCCCTCTGCCCCTCTGCCCCTCTCCCCTGCTCATGCTTCCCCCCATTTCTCTCTCCCAAATAAATAAATAAAATCTTTTTAAAAAATCCAATATGGCTGGAATTTTTTTTTTTAATCTTTATAAGAAGAGAAGACACACAGAGACACACACAGAGATAAGAATGTCATGTCTCTGAAGACAGAGATTCATAGGAAGATGACCATGTGATTATGGAGACAGAGATTGGAGTGATGTATCTACAAGCCATGAAACACCAAAGATTGCCTGCAAATACCAGAAACTAGAAGAGGCAATAAGTAAATAAGTAAATACATAAACAAAATTAAAAATTAAAAAAGATTCTTCCCTATAGGCTTAGAGGAAATGTGAACCTACAAACACGTTGATTTTGGAATTCTGGCTTTCCCAAAGCTATGAGACAAATTTCAATTGTTTTAAGCCACCCAATTTGTGGTACTTTTTTATGGCATCCCTGGGATGCCTGGGAAACTCATACGTTACGTTTTCCTCTCTTGCAATACTATTCTGCCAGGTAGCTCTGCAATAGCTGCCTATACTTTGGGCAGACCTAAGAGAGGAAAGAGAAAAAAAATAAACTGGTAAAATCATCTTTGAATGGATCACATTTCCAACTTTGGAAACCCCTTTACAGTCTTCCTATTTTGCTTATTTTTTAGAGTTCTTAGCTGGTTCATTAGTATGCAACAAGGCTTACCAGCATATGGATCAAGGACTGACTCATCTTTAACTTGTAATTTCTAGAATTAAATCCTTTATTCTATCCTGTTTATTTTAGGTTTTACTCCAAAATCATAGCTATTTCTATTATATATTTTAATCTAAAATTCGATAGGATTACCTCCTTTATTTTTCTCCAGTTCATTATAAAATATGGAAAAGGGCAAGAACAAAGATTTGTAAAATGTCATTAAAAATAAATCCTCCTCCTAGTTAGATGTCAATCTTAATTAACCTTATCTTATCTCTGCCCCTCTGCCCCTCTCCCCTGCTCATGCTTCCCCCCATTTCCAAACTACTTTTTTTTTTTAATTGTAGAGCATTTGGCAAAAGTCAATCATGTGGTACCATTGCAGTTCATAATTGCAAAGACTGTGAATGATGGTTCTTCTAGTTCATTTTAGAGTCCTCATCCCCTGCCAGTTCCTATCTGTCAAGTGTATGGGTTGGAAACATTATCTCTTTGGAAACAACTCTGGTATCTCATGACTTTTTCAATTACATTTGGCTTTATTTCACTCTTATTTAGGTTGTAATTATACTTTCCACATAACAGATTGTTTTATTATTACACCATTTTCCCCAACTAATTTTTCTTTTTGTTTTCCTTAGAATCTCATTGCTCAAACTATTTTTCTTCTATCGTCCTTTCACTTATTCTGCTTATAGATGTCACTTTCTAAAATTTATATCATTTATTCATATTGACATTTTTGTACATGATCTTTTAAAATCAGAGGTAGTCAATTAGTTTTATGTGCAGGCATAATGATTCCATTAAATCCTAATTCACTGACGTTATTTATTTTTGTATTGTCAGAATTGTTTTTTTACTGATTAACATAGCCCTTGGACTTCTCTTTTGAAATGACTAATCAATGAAATGCACTCTTATTTATTTATTTTTTAAACATAAATATTTTGTGAGCTGCATTCCTTTTTTTAATGTGGATAACTTTATTTATTTTTTTATTTAAATTCAATTAGCCAACATATAGTACATCATTAGTTTCAGATGTAGAGTTCAGTAATTCATCAGTTGCATATAACACCCAGTGCTCATCACATTACATGCCCTCCTTAATGCCCATCACCTAATTACCCCATCCACCTACCCACCTCCCCTCCAGCAACCCTCAGTTTGTTTCCTTTAGTTAAGAGTCTCTCATGATTTCTCTCCCTCTCTGATTTCTTCCCATGCAGTTTTCTCTCCTTTCCCCTATGATCTTCTGTGCTGTTCTCATACTCCACATATGATAATTTTCTTTATCTGATTGACACATTTCACTCAGCATAATACCCTCCAGTTCCATCCACGTTGATGTAAATGGTAAGATTTCGTCCTTTCCGATGCCTGAGTAATATTCCACAGTAGCTATATACCACATCTTCTTTATCCATTCCTCTGTCAATGGACATCTGGGGTCTTTCCATAGTTTGGCTATTGTGGACACTGCTCCTATAAACACTGGGGTATAGGTGCCCCTTCAGATCAGCACATTTGTATCTTTGGGGTAAATACCTAGTAGTGCAATTGCTGGGCATAGTGTAGCTCTATTTTTAACTTCTTGAGGAACCTCCATACTATTTTGTATGGAACCAGAAAAGACCCCAAATAGCCAGAGGAATGTCGAAAAAGAAAACCAAAGCTGGTGGCATCTCAATTCCAATTTCAAGTTCTATTACAAAACTGTAATCATCAAGACAGTATGGTACTGGCAAAAAAACAGACACACAGATCAATGGAACAAAATAGAGAACCCAGAAATGGACCTTCAACTCTATGGTCAACTAATCTTTGACAAAGCAGGGAAGAATATCCAGTGGAAAAAAGACAGTCTCTTCAACAAATGGTGTTGGGAAAACAAGACAGCCACATGTAGAAGAAAGAAATTGGATCATTTTCTTACACTATACACAAAGATAAACTAAAAATGGATGAAAGACCTAAATGTGAGACAGGAATCTATCAAAATCCTAGAAGAGAACACAGGCAGCAACTTCTTCGACCTCAGCTGCAGCAACTTCTTGCTAGACATGTCTCCAGAGGCAAGGAAAACAAAGGCAAAGATGAACTATTGGGACTTCATCAAGATAGAAAGCCTTTGCACAGCAAAGGAAACAGTCAACAAAACCAAAAGACAACCTATGGAATGGGAGAAGATATTTGCAAATGACATATCAGATAAAAGGTTAGTATCCAAGATCTATAAAGAACTTATCCAACTCAACACCTAAAAAACACATTATCCAGTGAGTTGCATTTCTAAAAACTAGGATATTGCTTTAAATGTTTGGTGCATAGATTGCTTAAATAAAAATATTTTTATTAATTATTAACAATTCCAGATTAACCCTAGGCCTACTGAACTAAATTCTCTAAGGGAGAGAGAGAATCTTATGTTTGAATTTTTAACAAGCATTTAGGTGCTAACTATTGAGAACCATTAGACAAGGATTACACTTTGTTTGTTTCTTCATTTGGTTTGTTTTCTCTGCTATTATGACCAGTAATATTAAATCATGGCTTCCTTCTATTTGATTTATTTCTTTTGAAAAATAATACAAGTCCTTTATTCCAGTCTTATGTACTACCTAACAGTGTCTGTGAAATTGTTCTAAAACAGTGTTCAACTTCATTTATTTAAACATTATTTTCCTTTGTTAGTTAACCATGCATTCTGTACTCACATACTCTCTGTCATTGCTTGGATCCCCAAAGCATTTTTTAAAATTCTTATGACCCTCACATTGTACCAAATGTTTGTTTATTTATGTACTATCTTTTATACTATTCTATCACATTAGATTAAAAATTCCTTAAGGATGGGAACTATGTCTTTAGAAGCTCATTTTAGAATGCTGGCAGCAAGTGGCACAATATTTTTACATAGGAGATGTTCAATATATTTGATGAATTGAGTTGAATTGGCCTTCTTGCCTGATAATTTCTTCTCATTATTACAAAGAGCTTGCTTCACCAGTGTTTTAATGTCTCATTTGCATTCATCCATCTTACTGACTCTTCTGATCTTATATATGTAGATATATATATTTTTTTTTTCTCCCTGAATCTCCAGATGCATGCTATCCTTTGCCAGAATATTCTCCATCATTTTTATATTATGAACTCTATGAAATTGCTGTGTGATCCACAACTTATTATTTTATTCACTATCAAATGTGTGCCTGAAAATATTTTCAACAGTGTCTCAAAAACTTTTTCTATGCTACTCAATTTAGAAAATACTGAGATGAATAAAGTTGAAATGAATTTTTTACTGGAGAACTTCCCAGGTCCTTCAAAGTATTAATCAATAAATGACTATAGTGTTAATCTTTCAAATTTATTTACCCCAGGAAAAATAAAATAAATGAAATAAAGTGAATAAAAAGGGAATTTATATCTATCTGTAGATATAGATAGACATACAAATATAGTTAGGTAGATACATCCCAGAACAGTATTACTTTAATTACATATTGATAGTACTAGTAACTTAGAAAATTAGTACTTAGTAAATTAATAAATTGATTTTGGAGGATGTATTAGAAAAAAAAACAAAAACAAAACCCAGTATCCTTAAAATATGTGCTTGGAGAACACAGGTTCTTAATTATAAAACAAAAACAAACATAAAATTCAGAAAACAAACAAAAGCTTCCTGGGAGATTCAGGGGCCTACATTATAGTCATAACTTCTGCAAAATTCATTCAACAGATATTTATGGATAATTATTTTAAGCCTCTACCCAAAAACTTTTCATTGGTAATGAAAAATAAATTCATTTTTTGTCAATTCTTCCCAGGATCAACAAATTACACCTATCAATCATAGATGATTTCACATCATAGGATAAACCACTGCAACTAATTACATTAACCAGAATCAAAACTAACATTGAATTAATCTTTTTTCTCCTCATCTTCAGGACTAGAAATAATATATTTTTTTTAAAACGTGTATAGGCCTAAACTTCTAACACAATGCTAAATCAATATTGAACATGCAATAGATGCTTGCTTGATTCTTACTCAAATATGGTAAAAAAAAAAACAAACATAGAACTGCCCTGCATTTAATTTTCATATAGAGTTTACAAACTCCCTAGTTAACCATATGCATAGTCTTATGATTTCACAATTATAGAAAGCACGTTATTATCAGAACTTAAGAAAGTGTTTACTATCTATCACTACACATATGTCTTCATTTGTGTCCAATTATTCTGTGGTCTTCAGTTAGTCCCTTGGCCAAGGGTCCTCATCTTCCTTCCCACTGAAGGATCCAATCAATCTTAAACCATTCATTTTTTTCCTTTTTCCTTCTCTTTTTTTCTTTTTCTTTTCTTTTTTCTGATTTTTAGCAAGGAGTTTAGTTTTATTTTCTCTGGGCATTTGCAAAACACTTAGAACCAAATTTAAAAAAATAAAATAAAATCTCCTGTGCAAAAAATTACACTTAAAAAAAAAAAAAAGGCTGAGGGGATTAGTGCCTTAGCTCCAGGGAGGAACAGCACTCTGATTGGTCCACAGCATTCCCCTATCTTATCCATCCACACCACGTCCTTCATGGAGAAATTCCCAGTCTGCTAGAAGCCTTTCATTATAACTTGTTACTGCTTCTTGGCATTGTTAGTGCACAATTAACTAGGAGTTAAGTTAAGAGCTGATGATGAAATTAATCAAAATGTTACAAATACTAGGCTCCCTGCTTAGGAATATTGTTAAAAATAAAGCTGAATCCTTGGAGCGACAGGAACATTTGGCAGCCAATTACAAGACTTTAGAACTTAAGAGTTCAATCCAAAACTAATGATGTAATGTATGGTGATTAACATAACATAATAAAATAAAATATAAATAAATAAATAAATAAAAGAACTTAAGAGTTCTATTGTTATACAAAGATGGTATAGTTCTCAGCAAATTTGATCTCAAAAGAAATGCTGTTCTGAGCCCTCTTCCTTACTTTATTAAGAGTTTGACTAAAAGGCAGAGTTTGATTATAATTTTTGCCATATATTTCATTTTTAGGTAAAAAAAATGTATTGTAACACGTCAACTTAAGTTTAGAAAGTACAATTTATAACAGTGTTTTCAATATAGGATTTCCATGGAATTTCTTTCATATAATCCTATAGAGCTTCTACAAAAAACAAATAGCATTAACCCAACTTAATATCCTTTAGAATCTGGTAGAATCTAAAACTTACTTTTACTCAATCCTTCCATACAATGTTATAACATAAAAAAATTATACATTCTTTACAAGATGAATAATATGTAAAAATTCAAATTAAACCAATCCTTTCACTAGATGAAATTAAATTGGTCTTTAAATTAATTCACTCATTCCTCACTCTAAATCCATAGATAAAATATGACAACAATTTTTACATATGCAATACTCATGTTACTATTCATTTTTTATTGTATTCCTTAGATATTTATAGTCCCCATTTTGCTCTGGACAACTCAAATATGATGCTTTGTTCAATGAATCAATTCAATTTTTTTCTCCATATAGACCAACTAAGTAACCATCAACACAATAGTTTTAAAAAATACAGAAGTTACAGAATTAATCAGTTGAATAGTAAAAACAGTTGAAGTATTAATGCATGTAGCTAAAACTCCTTCAATTTGTCTAAGTCGACTGAGTTTCACTTTTGCTCTGCCAAGTGTTTTGTTCTGATATTTTCTCTCTTAATTCTGAACACATCTATATTTCTCTTTATTCATGCCAGTTCTTCAATTACCTTTCATTCTGTGCCCTTAAGTAATAGGACTAAGTATATAACAACAAAAAATTATCATATTTGTTTAGTAATAGCTGCAATTAATAGTGCATAGATTATTTAGAGAGCCTGCATAAATAACAGATCCAATAAAAAACATATTTATGAGGAGTAATCATTATGTTTTCTGGAAAAGAGTGGGAGTTAAATAATTGAACAAAAGAATAATAAGCATCTCTGTAAAGTATGAGGGAAACATATATTCTGCCTCCTTGGAGAGAAATGAGTCTGGCATGATCTTTTTTTCATAAGGTGTCTTCTCTTTGGGTTGGACCCATAATACCAAGCCTATAAATTCATCTGAAAAATCACAAATAATAAAGTAGCCATGGTATTGAAACTATGAAGTATATAAAATATATGTGGCTATAGTTTTGTCTGAAGAGAAGCTTGATGTGGTTGTTTTGACATTATGACTACGAATGGCCAAGAATTAAATTTCAAGGTCAGGAAAGAAACCAGACCTAAGTCAAGTTCCTCCTGAAATAAAATAAAATTATTTGGCCTTTCTCCCATCATTTAAACAAAATATGGATCTGAATTTTTTATCTCTTGAAATGGTAGAGTAAGTTGTCACACACAATGTGAGTTTTGAAGCTTGATAGAAGTATAGTAAATTTTGCCTGATAAAAGCAAAATGAGGCAGAATGAAAAGATAATTCTAGACTGACAAAAATGGTATGGTAGAGTCAAGATGATGAAAATGATTGAGAAAAATTTCAGATAGATTTTCTATAGGTTTCTTCATTCTTCCAGAACTTGACATCCTAATAGATTTCAAGAAACTTTTTTTTTTAAATTCAGTTCCTAAATATATATATAATATCTTAAATATATATATATATATTCAAGTTCTTATATATACTATATATATTGAAGACAGGAAATAGCATGTTTAAATATTAACTATGAAATATTACTATTTTTATGCATTTCAGAAAGTCCAATAAATAAATGTTTGCCAGTAACAGTAGAATGGGATAGTGTAAGAATTTTAACTTTTAATTTTTCTAGTGATATATATCATTCACCAAATAACTGGTGGATATGCTGCTAAAATAACTAATAATATAGAGGTACTCACAAAGAACAGTCCTAAAATATTTACTAAAAGTGGCAGATTCTAGAAGAAAGGAATTGTTAACAGTCTATAGTATCCATGCTAGGGCAAGCACAGGAGTTATAAACACAGCAATCTAGTTCTTGTATTCAGGCATGTGGCTAATTTGCATCAGGCTATAAATTGGGAATTAAGTGAGACAGAGAAAGCATGTGACATCAAAGGTAAAATTGTTAACCAAAATATTGATTTGGTTAAAAGCTGGAAATTTAAAATTTGAAGGTGGGGTTGTCAGAGTGAAGCACCTGGCATTGCATCACTGTGGATCCTTTAAGGGAGAAAAATCACAGTAAGCAAAGCAGCCAAAATGCAAGCAGTGAGAGAAGGAGAAGCAGCCAGAGGCATGAATTATCCTTGTACTGGACTGGAGAACCAACCACTGAATAATTGAGAATTGACTTCATGTTGAACGTTGAATTTCCATAGTGTGCAAGAACTCTGTAGCCCTTAGGTAAGGATTTGATTTACAAAGATTAGATCAATAATAAAAGATAAATATAGGGGATAAATAAAAATCCATCTTCAGCTAGAAATCATGCTCTTTAGGTTTGTTTAATTGAATTCTTTGTTGGAGCCCAGCAGGCAAACTCTTCTGGCATTGAAAATCAATTATCTAAGTCACTCTCCTCCACAACACAAGAGGAAAATTAGCAAACAGTGAAAACAATTTGTTTATGCACTTAGAAACTATTCTTCAGGCTCATTCAAAATGCAGTTTTGGAAACAAGATATGCTGTATCAGCAGTAGGGTTATGATTTCATGAAACATATCTTTTATCAATCCCATAATAATTTTTTTCAAGTTCAAATACTATATTTAGTTGGGATTTTTTTCTTCACAAATTTAAAATTGTGTACTAATAATAATTTGTTTCTTCTATAGTATTTATTTAAAAGTTGTATTGCTAAAGTCATTTAAAAATTGCTCTCTTGTATCACCACTATTTTAGTTTTAAAATATGCTTTATTTATCTTACGATTTTTATACTATATCTTTAATGAAACTCATTATTGTAAAAGATGAAGTTATTTCAACAAGTTCCCATATTACGAAATCCATTATGGCATCAATGATACACGATCGAAGTATGCTCTATGCACATTTTTTTAAAAGATTTATTTATTTATTTATTTATTTATTTATTTATTTATTTGAGAGAGAGAGAGCATGAGGAGGAGGGGCAGAGGGAGAGAGAATCTGAAGCTGACTGCGCTGAGCACGGAGCTGACACAGGACTCGACCTCACGTCCCTGAGATCATGACCTGAACTAAAGCCAAGAGTTGGATGCTTAACTGACTGCCCCACCCAGGCCCCCCTTTCCCTACACACTTTAAATTAAATTAAATTAAATTAAATTAATACAATTTAGACTAAAATGATTTATAGTAAATGATACCTTTTAAATCGTGGGCTCTTTTGGAGAATTTTTTGCTTCTTTATTTTTTTATTAAGGTTTTATTTATTTATTTGAGAGAGAGAAAGAGAGAGAGAGAGCATAAGCCAGGGGGCAGCAGAGGGATAGGGAGAATCAGGCTCCACACTGAGCAGGGAGCCCCCATGCGGAGCTAGATCCCAGGTCCCTGGGATCATGACCTCAGCTGAAGGCAGATGCTTAACCCACTGAACCACCCAGGGCCCCAGGTGCCCGCTGTTGCTTCTTTAGATTGTGTATTGGTGCATAAATGATTTGAATGACTGACCTCAATAATTACCTGCAGACTTTATCAGATTATTTTTTAATGATGTCTGTTGGAGTTATAAGTGCAACTATATGAGGATGATCACTCGAACTGAAATGTAAAATACATCAAATGTGGGATTCTAGAATTTGGAATATTTTATATTCATCAGGATAGCATATTTCAAGAAAAACAACTCTCTTCTGTTATCTCTGTCTTAAATCTCAACTCTGTGCACAACCCCACTTGTAGGTCAATATTTCCAAAGAAAAATGACACAACAGTGCTGGCTAGTCTCACTTGATATTCATAATCATGAATCTCTTATGAGCACTCAACACTGTCATCAGTCCACATATATATTTGTCTGGTGAGCTTTTCTTCCCAATCTCTGAGAAGGCTATTTCATACCACCTATTCCTTACCAAACTGTTATTCAATCCCCCACACATTCTCTCAGCTGATGATTTTGCCTCATTTTTCACTATATATATAAAGAAAGAAATTCAGAAAAGTCCTTATCTTCTTACAATTAAGTGAGTTGACAACCTACATCTGTACTGAATAATTATTCCTTTATTCTTGTTCTCTGCTGCAAGTTTCAATTTTCTTGATTTCTGGGTTTCATCTCCTCTAGAACACTCAATACCTTCGTTATGCAATTACATTGTTTCTGTTCTATAACACCAATTCTTCCCTGTCTTCAGAGTCATTCCCAATAGCACATCATCTATTTTAGTTTTAAGTTTCTCTTGACCACATTATTTACTTTGAAAATTCTTTTATCGGGCGCCTGGGTGGCTCAGTTGGTTAAGCAACTGCCTTCGGCTCAGGTCATGATCCTGGAGTCCCGGGATCGAGTCCCACATCGGCTCATTGCTCAGCAGGGAGTCTGCTTCTCCCTCTGACCCTCTTCCCTCTCGTGTTCTCTATCTCTCATTCTCTCTCTCTCGAATAAATAAATAAAATCTTAAAAAAAAAAGAATCTTTAAAAAAAAAAGAAAGAAAATTCTTTTATCTCCTTACCAGCAAAATGTCCCAAACGGAAATCAAGTTGTGTACAGCCAGTGTCTCAGCCTTCTTATAGCCTCTAATCTTCCCGCTTTATGTTCTCTGATTCAGAGAAACTTCTGTTTGTCAGTCATCAGTGACATTCATGTTGTACTATCCAATGTTCCTTTTGGTTTGTGTTTCTCCTCACCTCTAACCAGCAGATGACATGATTGGACACTCCCTGTTTTCTTGAGGTATTTTTGGACTGTGCTCTCCGTAACTACATACTACTCTGATGTTCTTCCTGTCTTGCTATCTCTCCTTCTTATTCCCCATTGCCTCCTCTTTGCATACCATCAAATTCTGAATGTTGGCACGTCTCAAGACTCTGTCTTGGAATTCCTTTTCATCTCTATGCCATGTTCAGAAAGAGAGAGAAGGCCAGTGAGGTTGGATAACACGTTTGTTGTCTTTGTCTGGTATGGACTTTCTTCAGATCTCTGTAAGGTTGACTCCTTTTGAACATCAGGTCAGTGTCCTCTCTTTAGGGGGAATTAATAGACTACTCCATTGAAGATACCCACTTCTCTCCTCCACCATTACTGCTCTTTGTTATACCCATTTCTTTTGCTCTCTCTTCGGACTTATTTCTATTGAAATTATCTTGATTGTTTGCTTAACTACTTTTGTTTTCTTCTAAAATGTAAGCTTCTCTATATGTACTACTTATATTCAGATAAAGCACCTGGCATATAACAGGCAATCAATATATATTTGTTGAATAAATGATAATAGTTTAAAAATTCTGAAATATTAATATTGAAACGTGTTGAAAGAAATGTTAAATTTTAATAAATTAATAATATGCTTCAGTCTAGGAAGATAAAAACTAATATTGCTTAAGTTCTTAAAAAAAAGTAAAGTGAAGGCCATGATTAGAGTAAACCCTCTCTTCTTCACTCTTTTGTGAAATCATAACAATTTGAGAAGTTAATTCCATGAACTTTACTTCAACTTAATTTGCCTAAAGGTACATATGGTGCATGGCACAGGCTCTATTGCAGGTGAGGTGAGGAAGCTGCCCTGTGACAAGGGAGATACTTCACACATAGTAAAAAGGAAAAAAATAGGATGGCTAACTTATACTGAAAAGAGTCTTGAAGGCAAATGTGACATACAACAACTAAGAATTATTATTGGTTTTGAAGAGCAGAACATCATGGAAAATCCTGAGAATGATACATCAAGCAAAAGTTGGCAAATGAATTGGAAGGAAACCTGAGGATAGTCTCTGCACAGTGAGGTGCAGATAAGTTGGTATATGGTAGCTAGGAACTTAACAGAGATGGGCAGCTATTTAGGATGTGGAGAGGCAGACCAAATTTAAAATGGACATGGAATTTTTAGACCTACTGATAAATGAGATGTGGATGAGAATGGGGACTAGGAGAATGAGAGGTTTCAGTTTTGAGCTTGGGCAACCAGAGAGGAATCATAGCAGTGGCAGTAAGAGAAGAGAAGTGTGACATCCAGGAATAATGATATCTTATGGGAAAGAGGATAGACTCAGTTCTCAATGTCAATGTTAAGATTTAACAATACCTCAAAATTAAACTAACATCATGTCTGAGACAGAACATAAACAGTGGTGATATAAATAAAGGAGAATGAATCCTTTCTTCCTTTCCATAACCCCCAGGCAAATTCAAACTCTGTCTGGTTGCCCATCACCCTTATCTTTCTTTTAAACCACATTGTTTTTTCAGTACAAGACATCAGATATGTGCTAAGGCACTCTAAAAATTTACTTAACTCACAAAAAATACCACTCTCCCCATAATTATATTACAGCAAGCTAGAGGACGGTAATGTGGTTGTGGCTGGGTTCTTTCTCATCATAAACAGAGTTATAGGTTTCAGGCCTATTACACTCCAAACAGCTTGGTTTTCATTTAAAACAGTATTTTATCCAAACTCAATAATCACTAGCCCTTCACCCCTTGTTGCCACCAAAATCAGAAGCATCCCCTAAATCAGTGTTTCCCAGGCATGAGTATCGAATCACTATTAAAACAAACACAGGAAGATAAGCCTGCTCTAAACATTTTCTGTTTTAAATGGGTAGGATTTTGACTCACAAGGGTTTTGTTTAAAATAGTTATTAAATGCATCTCCACCCATGTGTGGACATACACACACACACACACACACACACACACACACACACACACACACACAACATAACATGAAGAAACTTTTTATCATAGAGCTTCAAAATGACTATCTTTAAGAAAAAGATTGAGGAATATAGTGTTACATTGAAGTGTATATTTACCCTAGAGATTCTGCTGGAAATTCAATACACAAAGCAAAAATTGTGTTTGGTTTGAATCCTACTTGAAAATCTCTCAGGGAATCCATATTTGATACCAACACAGACAGTTGTTTTTCTCTTATTGTTATACCTAATCACTATTTCTTTATTTCGCAATGCCATGTGATAGTTCTCTTGTATTTAGGTATTTATCTAAAATCCATTTCAAATTATTCAATATTTCATGCATAATAAATACAAACTTTTTATGACCAATATAATAAACACCCATCTCTGCACAGATGGTTTCTCTACATGATCTGCACTGCATGCTGTGATGCATGGGTTACATGCCTTAGAGCAATGAGCTTTTTATAAACATTGGATTAACACCATAGTTACACTTAATTTGGAGAAATGCTGACATTAAGGAGGTGAAAGGCAACTACGAGAACTGATAAAACAGGAGAACCAGAAATCCCATATTACACTGGGGCATAAATTCATCAAATGTAGAGTCACGTAGAATCAAGAACACTACACACGTTATTCTTTCTCTTTTTCAAGTGTATTGGGTTGATTTCACATTATTTACCTGCTTGTAATTGTGGTGTCCCTTTCCTCCAAAATCGAATTGTGTACATTACAATATATTTCAATCTACTTCTTAAAAGACCAGTCACAGATTAGGGGATGAAATAAGTGAAGAGTGAAAAAGTCTGCTTAGAGTTCTAACAGAATATTAGAGCCAACAAGAGAAATGCAACTGCTGACTCAGGGAAGTTGTAAATTGCTCAGACTGAGGAAATGATGTGGGTGTTTATGCCACACTTCCTGTAATACATGCGATGTAATATATAGAAAGAGATACAGTCAGTCCATGTCCTAAAGAGAGGACGGTTATGTGGCCACTATATGACTCCTGCCTTCCCTTCCTGATTATGATATTTGCATATCCATTGCATATTGACTTGTTTACCCTATTGTGCTCTTTATGTTGATGTATGAATATTGCTGGATTCTTGACCTCAAGTAGTTTTCAGTCTACCCAGGGAATATAACGTGTAAAATAATGGCACTTAATAAAAATTGCTTGAAAGATAAGGAGTTATGGATCACTTGCCCACCTGTGGTGCCTCTAGTTGTGAGATGTGACACTTGAAAATTCAAGACAGAAGATGATCATTCAGTATGAAGGGCTGGCTAAAATTAGTGGTAAGAATAGTTTTATGGACTTGATAGTTGATATTTCCCCTGGTATCAGATTCTTTTTTTTTTTACTTTTATTTATTTATTTAATTTTTTAATTATGTTAATCACCATATATTACATCATTAGTTTTTGATGTAGTGTTCCATGATTCATTGTTTGTGCATAACACCCAGTGCTCCACGCAGAATGTGCCCTCTTTAATACCCATCACCAGGCTAACCCATCCCCCCACCTCCTCCCCTGGTATCAGATTCTTCTAAGAAAGAACTATCTTTGTTTATAAAACAGAAGTTTTTGTGTATGAAAAGGCAGGCTTCAGGTCAGAGACTAGAACCTCATAGGAAATACCAAAACTAAAAGAGGGCTGGGTTACTCTGTTTAAACAGATAAATAAAAATTGTTGGAATTTATTTATTTTCTTTGTTTTTTGTTTGTTTTTCATCTAGTGACATAGAAAAAAAAGAAAAATTAGAGGGTCAGATGGAGAAATACAAAGAGATTAGAAACCAAATTTTGTCCTTTTAAAAGCTAGGCTATGAAATACTCCATTTTAAGTTATTTGTATTGCTACAAGACATAAGTTTCAAAACTGTGTGTCCTACAGGCACAAAGACCATAAGGAAATATTTTATTTTGTGTAAACAAGAAAAGATCCTGGGATAGGAGCAGCATTTGCAAGATAATGATATCTCCGTATACTTAAACAATCAAAGCAGAAACTCAGAACCAGAGGTGACATGAGAATGTAAATCTCCTGAGAAATTACTTTGTATTTTCCACGGAGTATGGTATTGGATTTAGTTTATCTTCTCTAGATATTAAGGGATAGAATGATCCTAATTTGCATCTGACATTGCTACTTTCCTCTTGACCATTAAAAAGATAGTTAGGGCCACACCTCTACCCCTGTGAAATGAAAGTGATAATGTAAGCAGTCACAATATTTGCCTTGACATCATTGTCCCTCTAGCTATCTTTTCTTACATTTCATTTCTAAACTTTGGAACCAGGGACGCCTGGGTGGCTCAGTCAGTTAAGTGTCTGCCTTCGGCTCAGGTCATGATCCCAGGGTCCTAGGATCAAGTCCCACATCGGGCTCCTTGCTGAGCAAGGAGCCTGCTTCTCCTTCTGCCTGCCTCTGTCTCTCTCTCTCTCTGATAAATAAATAAAATCTTTAAAAAATAAAAATAAAAAAAATAAACTTTGGAATCAGCAGAACACAATGATTGCATTTACCTAATTACTGCCTACGTGTTATGTAAATCCCAGTCTACTGGTAGTAATGCTATAGGCTGGACATTCCTCAGGCATTTGCTTGGCTGGTATTACACTTAGCAAACTGCCACAGACACGTCCCTCAGACCTGGGCTCTGTCTTTATTAGGTTTCAAGGGTGAACTGTCTAGTGTGCTGGGTTCACTCTTTATTGGCAAATTTAAAGCATCAGAGCTGATCCTCTGGCCATTTTTTTAATCAGTTTTTTTTGTTGTTCGTTTTTGGTGTTGAGTTGTGTAAGTTCCTTATATATTTTGGATATTAATCCCTTATAACATATATCATTTACAGATATCTTCTCCCATTCAGTAGGTTGCCTTTTTCTTTTGTTGATGGTCTCTTTGCTGTGAAAACTTTATTTTGGTGTAGTTTATTTTTTCTTTTTTTCTCCTGCTTTAGAAGATAAGTCTAGAAAACCTTGCTAAGGCCGATATCAGAGAAATTACTGCCTGTGTTGTGTTCTAGGATTTTTATGGTTTCAGGTCTCATATTTAGCTTTTTAATCCATTTTGAGTTTATTTTTATGTATGGTGGTAGATTCCTGATAGACACATGAAAAGATGTTCAACATCATTAATCATCAGGAAAATGCAAATCAAAACCACAATAAGATGTCACCATACACCTGTTAAAATAGCTAAAATCAAAATGACAAGAAATAACAAGTGTTGAGGAGAAATGTGGAGAAAAAGGAACCCTCGTACACTACTGTGGGAAGTAAATCGGTACAGCCACTATGGAAAACAGAATGGAGGTTCCTTAAAAATTAAAAATAGAAATATCATATGATACATTAATTCCCCTATTGGGTATTTGCCCAAAGAAAATGAAACACTAATTTGAAAAGATATATGTACCCTTATGTTTATTGCAGCATTATTTACAATGGCCAAACATGGAGATAACCTATCATATATACACACATGTACATAGGAATAATGCATCCATAAAAAGGATGAGATTGTGTTATTTGAGCCATGGATGCACATAGAAGATATTATGCTAAGTGAAATAAGTAGCCTAAGAAATATAAATACCAGTGGAATCTAAGAAGAAGAAGGCGGAGGAGGTGTAGGAAAAGAAGACGACGACGAAGAAGAAGAAGAAGAAGAAGAAGAAGAAGAAGAAGAAGAATGATGATGATGATGATGATAAGGGGGGGAGAGAAAAAGAAGGAGGAGACGAAACAAATGAATAAACAAACAAAAAGCAGAATTAGACCTATAAATGCAGAGAACAAACAGATGGCTACCAGAGAGAAGATGAGTGGGAAGTTGGGTAAAATGGGTGAAGGGGAAAAGAGATAGAGGCTTCTAGTTATGGAATGAATGAGTCACAGGAATAAAATGCACACCAAAGAATATAGTCAATGATATTGTAATAGTGATATAATGAGACAGTTGGTAGCTACACTTGTGGTGAACATAGCATAATGTACAGACTTCTCAATTCACTAAGTTGTACACCTGAAACTAATGTAACACTCTGTCAACTATGATCAAAAAAACAAAAAACAAAAAATTTTGAAAAATAAACAAATGTTTAAAAAATAAAAATAATAAAGCATAAGAGCAGGAATTAGAGTGGAGAAAGGGATTACTCAAGAGGTCAGTTATCTTGGTCACTCGGGGCTTTCTAAAACTGGGAACTTCTTAGGTGGGGGCAGCCTAATTCCTGATCTAGTTGTTTTGCTGGTGGTTATGTCATAGCAGGCAATATGTTTATTCAAGATCAGTTTCTTTTAAGATAGTAGGAAGGAAAAAATGAAGAGGGGGAAATCGGAGGAGACAAACCATGAGAGACTATGGACTCAGAAATAAACTGAGGGTTCTAAAGGGGAGGGGGGTGGGGAGATGGCTTAGCCTGGTGATGGGTATTGAAGAGGGCACGTACTGCATGGAGCACTGGGTGTTATATGCAAACAATGAATCATGGAACACTACATCAAAAACTAATGATGTAATGTATGGTGACTAACATAACATAATAAAATAAAATTTAAAAAAAAGATCAATGTCTTTTGAAATTCATTCCTTGGCAATGGAAACCTTAATGTCAGGTACTTAAACTATATTGTCCTAATTCCTTAGTTTCTTTTACATTATTTTAACTGTTTTCACAGTAAACAATATTGTGCTAATCACCAAATACAACAACCTATATTAGACCTCACTTTTCATGGCTCCCAAACCCTGTCCGATACCTTCTAGAGACTCATGTCACCTGGAAAGCCTCATCTTGCAGCATTTGAAAAATGGACTAAGTGGGCTACAAATTAGATCAGGAGTAAAATCATGTGAAATGGAAATTCTATGGAGCAAGTTTCATGTAATCATTCTGTCACATCAGAATTCATATGGAAATCACTGCTAATAAAATCTGATCTTACACAAACCTTCACTACTGATTTTCTCATTTAATAGCATTTAATCACTGTTTGCTAAAACCATCATGGTTTTCTCTGATTAAACATCAAATCTATAGGCAAATATAAATATCAAAAAACGTCCTTCAAGAAATGACTATTTTATTTCTTATTCATTATATTTTAATTCTTCACTTTATATACTGAGTCCCTAAAGGAAACAGAACATCAAGGACAAAGTTTCTATAAAACAAATAACAATTATGTTTATCATTGTTTTTAATTATACTTTTTTTTCTAAATAGCACTTTGAAAAAGACTTTTCTCCTTAGTTAATTCTGTCTTCACTTTAACAAATTCTTTTTTTTTAAAGATTTTATTTATTTATTTGAGAGAGAGAGAATGAGAGAGAGAGAGCACGAGAGGGAAGAGGGTCAGAGGGAGAAGCAGACTCCCTGCCGAGCAGGGAGCCCGATGTGGGACTCGATCCCGGGACTCCAGGATCATGACCTGAGCCGAAGGCAGTCACTTAACCGACTGAGCCACCCAGGTGCCCAGTTTAACAAATTCTTGCAATCCTTACAATCTGTCATTGGTTATAGATGATTCAAATACAAGTACTGAAAGAATAAATTTGGTACATGTTTTACTTTAGGATGACCCTAGAAATAATAACTATAATGAAAAGAAATCAGCAATCTAAAATATTATATATCTAGTTATTTGCCCTGTTTGTTATAATCCAAGTTCATCTGGTTTTTAAATCACTTTATTCTAGTTATAGATTCCCAGTTTAGTATTTATACATATAAAATATGAAATATAGATTATTAATGTATTCATACATTTTAAGAGATCTTCGGTTACTCTGTTTTAAGCTAGGGACATTTTTTGAAAACTGTACCGTTTATATTAAAGGTCTGTCTTCATTTCCATTACATCCTCTTATTTTTTAGTACTTCATAATTTGGATTATAAAAAATACACTTCAGCCACAACTTAAGCAAAAATGATTTCACCTTTAGGAACACATTTATTAAAAAAAAATGAAAATCCAAAAACCAAAAATGTTTATGTTGTTAATCAATTGGATTATGTAATTACAAAAGGCATGCTTTTTTCTACCCTTATATTACTAACTATACCTCCATGTGAAGGCACAAATGGAAGTGTCATTCATTGCAGACAGTGGCACAAAAGACCACTTTTGATTTTCTGTTCTTTCAGTGGTTTGTGACCCTGGGCAAGCCACAAAAAGATTCAGCTTTCCAAGTAAAGAAAAGAAACTAGTTCCTCCCTTCCTAGCATGACTTATAACAATAAATGAGTACAATGATACAAAGATAAGCAGTCACTCATCTTAGGAGCATGTCACTAGACTTTCCACTCCATACATCTCCTCTAGTGCTATTCTAGCTATCTAGTGCTATCTTTTGAAATACAAAAACACTGAGGTGTCCTCTATACTCCTGTTTCCATTACTACCTTGTCAGCCTCTCTGGAAGCTGCATTGATTCTCTCATGTCTGTCACAACTAAAAGTCCTCAAGCAATGGTTTTCTGAACGATTAACAAAATACTTTCTATCATTTCATAAAGATTTGAATGTACTCCCAAGTTATCGTCAAATTTGTGAGACAAAGTGTTTCGTCTTGGGAGAGATCCCCTTCCTTTATATTCATTAAGTTTCCATTTCTAGGCAATCAGTCCAATATTTCTTTTAATTGACAAATATTTACGGGGGCTCACTAGATGTTTAGACCCATGAAGTCATTAAAGAGGATACAAAGAAATTTAAGAAGGTCCCTATGGCTTAACATCTTAGTTGGTAAAATGAGATTTAAATACATAATGCCATTATATGACAGTGTAAATAACTTCTGAGCTATCATAGATGTAAGACCTGGGTTGGGCTCATAAATAAATAAATTCTGCATAAACATAAGGAAGTAGAGAGCATTCTAAACATTTAGAATAGCAAAGTGTGTTGGGGGTACAACGTGGACAATAGAGGAAGCAGCTGTCTGACTGGAACCAGTACCAGGAGGACAGAGGTTGATGACAAGACCTGAATTCTTGTCACGTATGTGTTTTACATTTTTTCCTATATGTTAAATACTGCATTGCCTCAGAATAACGAAACTTTCTTAAGCTAATCCTACATTCTTTATACTAAAAGTTCGCCCTATATCAGAAATTTTATCAAATAACCCTTCAATTCAAAAGCTTCTTTTGGTTTCCTATTGCATCTTTGTTCAAGCTCCTCCAAACATAATCCCTTCCTTAAAATTTAGATGACCTGGCAAGCTCTCAAATGTAAGTGTACCAAGCTGAACTCATCCTTAATACCTTTCATGATCTGTTTCCTCTTCTTGCTTCCGCTCCATAAAGAATTGCATCACCATTCCCCATGTCACCTGAGTCAGAAATCAATTGCACTTCTGGGTATTTACCACAAAGATACAAATGTAGGGACCTGAAGGGGTACGTGCACCCCAATGTTTATAGCAGCAATGTCCACAATAGCCAAACTGTGGAAAGAGCCAAGATGCCCATCGACAGATGAATGGATAAAGAAGGTGTGGTATATATACACAATGGAATATTATGCAGCCATCAAAAGGAATGAGATCTTGCCATTTGCAATGACGTGGATGGAACTGGAGGGTGTTATGCTGAGTGAAATAAGTCAATCAGAGAAAGACATGTATCACATGACCTCACTGATATGAGGAATTCTTAATCTCAGGAAACAAACTGAGTGTTGCTGGAGTGGTTGGGGGTGGGAGGGATGGGGTGTCTGGGTGATAGACATTGGGGAGGGTATGTGCTACGGTGAGCGCTGTGAATTGTGCAAGACTGTTGAATCACAGATCTGTACTTCTGAAACAAATAACGCAACATATTTTAAGAAAAAAGAAAAAGAAGAAGATAACAGGAGAGGAAGAAAAGGGGAGTATGTCAGAGGGGGAGACGAACCATGAGAGATGATGGACTCTGAAAAACAAACTGAGGGTTCTAGAGGGGAGGGGGGTGGGGGGATGGGTTAGCCTGGTGATGGGTATTGAGGAGGGCATGTTCTGCATGGAGCACTGGGTGTTATGAACAAATAATGAATCATGGAACACTGCACCAAAAACTAATGATGTAATATATGGTGATTAACATAACAATAAAAAATTAAGAAAAAAAGAAATTTGTCAATATAGGTTCCTATCTTTGTTTATTCAAATTTTAATCATTTTTCAAGCCTTCTTCATTCTATTTGCTAAATAGTTCCAGATTATCACTGTGTTTCTATTTGTATGCTTGTTTATTTAACCAGGCTCTAATTTTTTTCCTGGTTCTCATCAGTTATTCCTAGGATTTCATTTAACATTATTCAATTACTACTTTTATTTTTACAATAAAACAAATCTTCAGTAGAGTCTGCCCTCTTTTCAGACTATTCTCCCATAGCTCTCTTCCTCCTTAATTACTCTGGATCAGCTATTCAGAATTAATTACATGCACCATAATGAGCCATACTCTTTAGAGATCTGTGGATCTACCCATGCCAGCACTACATCCTACAACTTAATTCCTCTCCCTTCCTCATCTTGAACCAACTCTGGTCTTTCAACTCTGCTTAAATATCTACCCTCTCAAAACCTTTTGTAAACCTGATTTGGGATTTTCTCTTTATTTATCAGATTACATGGTGTCCCTTATCATGGCACTTCCAACATGTGCCAAATTAAAATGACCAAGTCAGTTATTTGTTTCACCTGCATTCTACAAGCTTGAGGTCAAGGCCTCACCTTACCCTCTTCTTCTGGCAGAGGCATGATGCTTGTCTGGTATATAATAAGGGTTTGATATTTATTTCCTAATAAAAAAAACCTTACTCAGTTTCCCTGACATTTCCATAAGGGAAAAAACAGGGATGTGGTGGGGAGTGGATACTCAACCAAGATTAACAGGCCATGACTCCATGCTTTTGAACAAGTCCCTTTATGGGAGATCACAGAAAGTCTCTGAAAATTAGAAACTGTATATGCTAATCCTATGAAAGTCTGATCAAGAAGAGCATCTGTGTGTGTGTCAGAGTAGTTGAAGCAAAACTTTACTAACTGCTTATGTTTAAAAAGATAATTCATGCCTCAGATAATACTTCAATTTCATTTTTGAACTCCAATTTTCTTCAAATTTTACATCTCAATCAAATCCAAGATATATTTTTGAGCTTTATCATATGTCAGGCATCATGTTATTCTATGAAATGCCCAACATACCTATGAGGTTGTTAGATTCCAGACTCAATATTTTAGTCGCTGAGTTGGAAAGTCAAAAGAAGTTTAAGGAAAAGAACTTCAAGGAGCAGATCTTAAGGTAGTAATTTGCAAATGCCAAACTGAAAATAAACATTGAAATCATTACCTTCAGGGAGGAATACCAGCATTTTTATATCAGACTATACAAAGCATGTATACTAGGTTTTTTTAAAACAACTTCATACAGTTGAGTTTGCATACTCTGTAAAATAGAAGCTTAGAAGCGAGAGAATGGTGTCAGAACAGGCAGGCAGCCTTATTTTGTGGAAGAGGTCTGAACACAAGGAATCAGTCGAACAAAACCTAACCATGCTTATCGAAAAATAGAAAAAGTTTTACAATTTAAACAACTCTGGGGTGCCTGGGTGGCTCAGTGGGTTAAGCATCTGCTTTCGGCTCAGGTCATGATCCTAGGGTTCTGGGATCAAGCCCTGCATCGGGTCTCCCTGCTCTGCAGAGAGCCTGCTTCTCTCTCTCTCTCTCTCTCTCTCTCCCCCTCTGCAGCCCCCCCCACTTGTGCTCTCTCTAATAAATCTTAAAAAAAAAAGACATTGCTTTGTTTTTAAAAAAATAAACAACTCCTTTGTATTTTCATCATTTGCATGAATATCCCTATTTAATCAGATTGGGGTATAAGTTGAAAGGGTAAGGAAGGAAGCCATCTTTTCCCTCTTCTAGAGGATCAATTATCTTTAGGATACTTTTCTTTATTATAAAATATTACAGTTTCCCCCTAAAACCACATAGTCTATCTCATCAGAAGATAATTAAAAAACCCCTTGCAATAGATGTATCTTCATAATGTGTATCTATAAACTTGAAGAATTTAATTTCATAAACATAGAGCAAATAGCTACTGTTCTCCAACATAGTCAAAATGAGGTAACTGATAGTCTCTCCGTATTGATTGGCATTTGCTTGTGAATCTAACATGCATAAATACTCTGAAGCAATCATTAATTGATTTACCCATTTCAGAATCAGATACTTTCCCCTTGAATTATTTATAAGAAAAACACGACTTAAACAAAGCAAATTAAAGATGACAAAGGAATAGTATATTGCATATACAATAGTTGTTATTCCATTTTGATGTTGACCTGCCAGTAACCCAAATTGATTCTTCTTAAACATGACACCAACAATGACAGCTTTAAATACTATCTCCATTCAAAGGGCCAAGGGGATTTTTTTTTCCTAAATGACTATTGTACAAAGTTGCATGAATAAGTTAAAGAGATAAGCTTATAACATAATGGCTATATATTTGCCTATTTATTAATTAGATAATCAAATGGGAAATATGTCTGAGCACCCAGAAATTACCATCTAAAATAGACAATCAGAGAGGTCTAGTCACAGAAATGGTGACTGATTTCCCCAACCTGGTAAATTCCTTTTTTTAAAAAAAGATTATTTATTTATTTATTTATTATTTATTTGCGGGGGGAGAGAAAGAGAGAGTGCATGAGTAGGGGGAGGGGCAGATGGAGAAGCAGACTCCTCGCTGAGCAGGGAGAGGGATGCAAGGCTCAATCCTGGACTCCAGGATCATGACCTGAGCCGAAGGCAGACTCTTACCCAACTGAGCAACCCAGGTGCCCTGAAACTGGTAAATCCCTTAGTAAATAGAAAAAGATAAAATAAACCTATTTTTAATTAAAATAATAATATCCATATACTTTTACTAATTTTCATTTTGCCACATCCATAAAATTTATAATGTTCATAACAGAGCTATCAGTCTTTCTCATTCTTTTACTAAGACTGACTTTAAGAACTCAGCAGGGACATAGGTCTTTGGTACTCCAATTCATTCATTTTTCCAGACAATAATTAATGTATTTTGAACTGTAAAGATGAAATTACACGCCTGCCAATAAATGAAATTATGTCATTTCATGTGGTTCCTTTATTCCTTTATTCTTTTAATTGTATTTCCTTCCACATGTTGACAAATTTGTAAAATTCAGTAATCTACAGATTGTTTCTCCAGTTACTATAGTGGCCAATTTTTCTTTTTGGATTTTGAAGGTGACCTTTCAGTCACAGCATCCTTCCAAATGAGTTTAAGGCTTGAGTCTACAATCACCTAACAGCATAAAAATTGCAAAAGAAAAACCCTAAATTGCACCCACAAGCAACTAAATGCATAATTAGCCACTGGAATGTCATGCCAAAAGTACAAATTAGCCACTCAATTGCACCTGCAACTGGTCACCTGCAGGCTCAATTAGACACACATAGTTTTGCCTGGACAATACATATCTGTCACAAAATAACTGACATACATTTTTAGATCAGGAAAAGGTAATGTTTGACCTTTTAGAACTTCCCTGAAAAAACTCAGTTTTGGAATATTTTCTTATACCTAGAAATTGTCAGCTCTCAGGCAACTTTCTCCAAACATTTAAAAAATGTAATGTATTGTCTCTATGCTTTCTCTTCTCATATTACCTGTTTAGTTTGGTGGACCACACAGAGTTAAAAAAAGTTCTGAGAATTACTACAACTGTGTTCTACAGAATTACACATATTATCCTTCAGTGCAAACCGATTAATAATTACCAATGCTTGCTCAGGTAACACTTAGGTTTTCTAAACAATATATTTTCCATTAAAAAATTATATATTCTGGACACATAATTTTTTATTTCAAGAAGGTTAAAGGAAAACAGTGTTAATGAATCATGTACTTACTTATTAGATGTTAGTGTTTTATTACTAAATTAATGTGTAGAACATACTTTTCTTTTATCTGAGATGACACCACCTTGTTTTAAATGCTTATAAAGAAAGTGATGACTCATGCTCCAGGAGAAAACGTCTAAAAAAAATTGTGAAATAATTTCTGTGCCTTTCAAAAATTGCACTGTAAGATATAATGCTACTGCAGGCAAGAAACTGGCCATACATCATTTCTGTCTACGCAATCAAATCAAGCAGTGTAAATTGTTTTGGGAAATTATCAAACATGAAAATAGGCAAGGGGATCCTTCATATCTTTTATGTGAGTCTTTAAGTGTGTGCCTTTATTTGACTTGCTTTTTTCTACTGATTGGGATATTTCACAGCTCTGTAAAGAAAGACGTTTAAAGAAAGATGTCAACTTGTAAAAAGACAATTGCCATGCAAATAATTCTTGTCCAACTTCATTCAGTAAAGATGTAAATGATTTATCGAAAAAATAACCCTCAAAATTTACAGTTTTATTACTTTGTAGGACATACATCAGTTTTTATCTAAATTAGAAATCTTATTCAAACTTAACTTCTTTCAATATCTATAAATACTTTCATCTTTCCCTCTGAACCAGCTTTACCACCTTGTGGATCCTTCATTTATGAACAAATTAAGTCTGACACAACCTCAATTTGCACTTTTTAGTCTTTTTTTAATATTTTAATAACTTTATTTTACAATAGTTTCAGAGTTACAAAAAGGTCACAAAGTTAGGAAAGATAATTTCCATAACCACCTCAGTCACTTTAATCTCGTAAAAACCTTACATTAGTATGGTACATTTGTCACAACCAATGAACAGTTTTTGAAATATTATTGCTAACTAAAGTTCATACTTTATTCAGATTTGCTTAGTTTTTCACTAATGCTCCTTTTCTTTTCCAGGATCTCATACTGGATACATATTACATGTAATGATTATATCTTCCTAGGGACCTCTAGACTGTGACAACTGTCCTTGTTAATAATGACCTTGGCAATTTTGAGGAGTCTTAGTCAGATATCTTATAGAATGTCCTTCAATTGGTATTTGGTGATTTTCTCATAACACTGGAGTTAGAGGTTACTGGGAGGAAGGCTACTGAGGTAGAGTGACTCTGCCATCACGTCATACCAAGGATACGTTTTATCAGCATCATTTACCAGTGTTGTTGACCTTAATCACCTGACCGAGGTAGTTTTCATCAGGTTTCTCCCCCAAATAGCTAGTCCTCTCCCTTTTTCATATTGTACTTTTCAGAAGGCTTTGCAGCCCACACATAAGGATTAGAGAGTTAGGCTCCACTTTTGTAGCAGCAATATCAACCAAAATTATTGGAAATGCTGCCTGGGAAATATTTCTATTCTTGCATTTGTTTATTTAATAATTTATTTGTATTACTATGGATTCACAGATATTTATTTTATACCTTGGATTATAATCCAATGTTACATTATTTGCTCAAATTGTTTCGGGTTGGTCATTGGGACCCCTTTCAGTTCCTTCTCATGTCCTTTGACATACCTTGTGTGTGTGTGTGAGTATATGAGCATTTCTTTATTTTCTGGCACTATAAGATGCTCCAGACTCATCTTAGGTATCATCTTTTCCAACCCAAGAATCAGCCCTTTCTTTCTATTAGAGAATGTTACTAGAAATCCAAATTTTGGCACTGAGTGGAGAGTTTTTTTTGTTTGTTTGTTTCTTAGGGTTTTTGTTTTGTTTTGTTTTTTACTTTTTGCAAATTATACTTTCACAAAGTTAAATGGATTTTATGGAGGCCACAGATTATTTATAGGAGTCTGTTTTCCAAGCCTGTTCTTTGTGGGCAACCCAAACATAAGGAGGTTATCATTTTTGACAGAAGAGCAGACTGCCTAGAGGAACCATCAAAATGGAATGTGAGTGAGGCCTGATGAATCCCTCATGTTATCCATGGGTTTTATAATCAACTAAAATGTAGCAATGGATAAATCTAGCATAGATACAGAGATAGTCAGATATACCTACTCAGCTTCCTTTGCTTCTCATTCTTTCATTCTTGTTTTGCTTTGAAACACTGCACAACTTAAAAGAAACAGGAGAGTGGACATCAGGTGGGCAATTTGAAGAAACACTTAGGTCGAAATCTATACTCATTGAAGAGCACATTTAATGTAATGTTAGAAGTCTTTTGCCCCAGGGAGTTTTCATTTACCTCTACCAATTCGAGTTTGCAGCCATTGCCAATCCCTACTTTAGAAAATACTTTTTGATTGTATTTGTCTATATTTATCATTTGGGATAGGGCGTCACAGAACAAGAATTAGATCCGATATTTACTAATGTTATGAATGTTATCGCATAATTTATGTGTAAGTATACAGAAGTGATGTCCTGCCTCTGTTATGACAGATCCAAATTCAATACCCAATAGAATTTAATTATATCTCAGGATGGATATGCCATAAAAGTATTAGTGTAAGTTGAAGTTCAGATGTCATGGTCAAATAATAATAATAATTATATACACAAGTCATATTTTCAGTTGCTGGATTCTTTCTATTCATTGTTTATTTTGATACATCCAGCTCAATTTTACTTTGGAAATACAGGAGAATTTCCCTTCTCATTGACAATGGGATATAATGAATCCCACATTATTTTTCTTATATTTTTCATCACATATAATTTTTCATCACAATGTCTTTGTCCAATGATGAGAATGGTGCCACCTACATACTCTATACAATAAATACAGAATTTGAAAATTTAGAATAATGTGGACCTCAGGCAAATCCCTGGTTTTTAATTCACAAAATGGGAGCTTACAACCTCACTACTGCTTTAAAGAATTTCTCACTCGCTTTGTTTTCAGAGGTATTCAATGTCAGGTAGTAGGTAAACAGTATAATAAATTGTGCCATTATTTGCTATTAGTGGTAGTAAATTGTTTAACAATCTTTCTAATTTTGTTTTAAATTTCATATGGCACAGAGTCTACTGAAACCCCCTTTAAAAGTAAATCTAGCTTCCAACCACTTGCTATTGCCTCTAAGTGCCCATAATGTATTCCTGGGACCTTTGTGGAGGCAAGAGCCTTACCACATCTATCTGTTTCCCTCAGGGGAGAAACTTGATAAGAAGCATGCATATCTTCATCAGCGATCCTATGGCCCACTTATTTTTATAATGGATGGAATAAGATTAAGAGTGCCATCTTATGTATACTTCCTCACATTGTGTCTCTCCCGTTAGTGCCAGATGTGGCTCCAGGAAAGCTACTGGTTGTAGCAGCTCAGCGCTACACTTGGGATTTGTTCTTTTATAAAAAAGATGGCTAATCGGTAAAATACCCTGTAAAAGGAAAAAGAGAACTAATATCTGGCTTCCTAAATTTCAACAGTCTAAATATCTTTCAAGTACTTTTTGACATTTAAAAAATATATACTTTTTTCTATTTCTAAAAAACTTTAAGACTTTTGAAGCCTCACAGTTTAGTGTAGGACATGAAACATCCTCTGTGTAGCCACTTAGACATGTGCAAATTACTAGGGACTCCAATAAAGATCTCTTCTTGTAAATATTTTGGGGGTCAATCGTGCCCACAAGTTGAAAGTTGTTTCTAGTATATTAGGAGGTAAACATCCTTTCCAGGGCTTTGTCTTTTTCTACCCTTCTCGTCTTATTCTTTCAGTATTCCCAGATGCTTTTTCACAGTAAATAAACTAAGCTTATGCTTATTAATGTAGAAAGTTTTTCTGATTTACCTCTTATGCATGTCTCTTGGTTTTTTTTCCCGTAAATATTAATGAGCTTGCCATTTACAACCGCTATATCCAAATACATTACATCTAGTCATATTTAAGATCATTTAATATTATATTTCTAGCACTCATACTTTATCCTGTCTCAAGGGAAAAACATAAATTGAGAGACTACAGATTTAGAACTACTAAAATAGGGTTATATATAGTCAAAGCATTACTACTACTTTATCTGGACAGCAGACAGCAGTACAAATCTAGCCTTATGCAAATAAATTTTTTTTCGCATTAGGGTGCAACCAGGACACAAATCCAATGAATGACTAAGATGCACGTTTCTCTCCTGCTTATTAACTCCATTTCTATTCTCCCCTTCTTCCTACGTTAAAGGATAGTGGCTCAGGAGGGAAATAAAACAATGCTATAAGAATGGAACTCCTCTTTCTCTCAGAAAGTTGCCCCCACATGGAATAGTATTTAATTCAGCCAACTAAACAACAGAAACTGCTTCCGTATTAACAAAATCTTAGAGGAGAGTTTTTATTTATTTATTTATTTATTTTTCTCAAACCTATTTGGGGATGCTAGTAGTTTCAATGCTCAGGTCAGTGGAATTTTTATCTAACCAAAAGGAAGGCAGTGAAACTAAACTGATCAGAAGACCATGTTTGAGGCTAGTACCACATTATCTGAAATTTTCTCAGCAACTTTAAAATCATTTATATTCTAAGTTATGGTGTTATTTCATTACTGGAGTTTTCAGTTTGAGCATGTCTCTTCAATGAAGTATGGCCTCATGAAAGTCGAAAAACTGAATATCCTGAGTAGCTACTTTGCCAAGAGTTTAATTTCTTCTTTGAAGCACTAAATGCTGCTTTTAAGGGTTAGAAGAGATGAGACACTTCAGAATTCATTTAAATTCTTTATTCTCAACCACTCAAAACACATAAGATGAATAGATATTGTCATTTGATAGAAATAAAGTTACTGTGTGTGATTTAAAAATACCGTCTGTAACTCTGAAATTGCATAAAGGATATAAGTAGGAGTCACAATGATACTGCTCCTTTGGGTTATTCTTTTGCTCTGTCTTCATTTTATTTAATCTCATTTTTGGTCTTAGTCTAAATTTGCTATAGCAGGGGGATTTGAACATTTCTATTACATGGTATAGTACTGTATCTGGTGATTCTAGACTGTAAATAGACACGACCAAGAATTAAGAAGACATAGAGGAAAAAAGTATGTGATTTAACTGTCCTTACAAAAATTAGTTTGATTACAAATTACCTCAAGTCTTTTTGGAAACTGTCTTAGTGTAAGCTAAGATTGTATCAAAAGTCAAAATGTTGACAGCACACATGCTTCTGATAAAGGATGGTGGTGGATTTGACAGATGCTTGTAGGTTTTCTCCCAAATTTCACAAAGCTTGCTTATATTTCTTCTTTTGAAAGCTCAACTAAATATCCGTCTTCTGTCTGGAAACATGGTATAGTAACAAGAGCATGGATTTTGGAGACTGAAAGGATTTCCCCTGAATCCATGATTTACTATTTTCTTTAAAACTACGTGATGGTAATTGTTCTCTGAGTCTTAATTTTCTCTCAATAAAATTGGGAAATTAACACTTTCTTCACAAAAATGCTTTGATAATTAAATAATATATTAGGGGTATATAGCCTATAGTGATGCTCAAAATGTTGGTTTCCATTTCCCCCCTCTTAAATTTGTACATTAATAATTAAACCTTAAGTATTATTTTAATTTCTGAAGGACATTTGATCTAAAATAGCTTGACTTCAAATGGTGACATTTTCCAGGGTTTCTTCTATGAATTATACAAAGAATATTTGCATGCTTTTTAAAAAATCATTTCTTCTCAATGTTGATTTCAAATTATTAAAGAAGCAATCCATATTTGACAAAACATTGTATCTCCAAATCCCAGACTATGATAGACTATTACCTTGAGTTCCACAATAAACCACCCTCTAGTGTTTAATTTTTTTAATGTTTTTATTGTTATGGTAATCACCAGACATTACATCATTAGTTTTTGGAGGACCCTCTAGTATTTATACTCCCACATGGATTCTGGGTTTGACATACAATTAATGTTGGCCAGTAAAACATCATATTATGATGTATGCAGACTTGCTAAGCACTTGCACATTGGTGTTTCCTTGGAGCACACCTTTTTGGAATCCATGCTAAAATAAACCCCAAATAGCTATTTGAAGGGGCCCACATGGGAAACAACCGAGGCTTACAGCCTCAGCTATATCCCGAAGTGGGTGGCTTGCACCAACATGTCTAGCTAAGAGAAAGAGGATATCTTGGGTTTTTCAGTCATCTCAGAAGCCAGCAAATACCACCTGAAGCAGAAGAATCAGTCAACCCAGAGAATCATGAGAAATAACGATATTTTTTTAATGGTGCAATCAAAGGGCCCTAAATCATTGTATGTATTTAAGGATTGTTATCAAGTCTATGATTTGGAAGAAATCAGGAAGAAACAAAAAGCCATAGAAGTACTATTTGTGGTAAAAGGGAAAAGAGAGAGTAAATAATAGAATTAATAATGATAATTAATATGTAATAGAAAATAAAAAGGTACATGTCAAGGGAGAGAAATTTCCCCACCACCCCGCCTTAGTGATGGGAGAAATAAAAGATAATACTACAAATGAGAATATACATTTTGGGGCGGTTGGGTGGCTCAGTTGGGTGAACCTCGGACTCTTGATTTCGGCTCAGGTCATGGTCTCAGGGTAATGAGATCAAGTCCTGGGTGGGTCTCTATGCTGGGTGTGGAGCCTACTTGAGATTCCCCCCCCCCCCCCCGCCCCTCTGAAGCTCTCTCTTCTCTCTCTCTCACTCTCAAAAATAAATAAATAAATAAATAAATGAATGAATAAATAAATAAATAAGAATATACATTTTAAATGTATAAAGATTTGTAGAATTTTTTAACTTGAATAATCATTTACTTATTAGGTCTTAGGAAAATAAAGATGAATAAAATAACTTCTCTACCCTTAAGGTGTTCAGAGAATAGAATGCTCCAGAATTCTTGTGCCACAGATTATCTATTCTTAATTTAAAAAAAGAAAAAAGCAAACAAACAAACAAAAAAAGTCACTCCTTTTCCTTCTAATCCAATCAGCCAAATAAAGCCTCAAAAATTGGCAAAATCAATCTTATTACAAGCCAAATAATTTTGCTCATCTTTTTTGTTCATTTTCTCCCATCCAGAAAATGACCAAGTATATAACTGAAATAACCAAATACAGTGTTTTGAGAATTGATGATAGAGGGTTAACTGTGATTTATTTTAAATCAATGACATTTCCTGCTTTATTTGTCTATGTAGGATTTACATTCATTTCCCTAGGACCCATGAGCCAGAGCCACAAATTCCAACTCATTAAAAATAATCATTTGTAGCCTATAAGCTCCATCCATATTAAAGCATTGTGGCTTTACATAGTCAATGTTCAACCCAAGATGAGATATGAGTGGAATTTCTTGTAATTCTGTAGCTTTTTACATGTGCAAAAATCAATAAGGCTTTATTCAGTCACATCATATAATCTCTCTTGTGCTTCTTAGGCCAATATATAATCATAAATCACATGGGAGAGTTTAGTCATCCTGAATACAAACACACACACACACACACACACACACACACACACACACACACATACACACACACAAATTACTGAGTATTTTGGTATAAATAGAGATAAAAGTTTCATTTTTTTCCTGGGGAAGTTTTTCAAATGTTTTTCAAACATTTGAAATATCAAACATATTGAAGAAAAAGTTTTTCAAATATCATGTATTAAATGATACAAATTGACTTAATATGGAAAACGTTTTTTAATGTAGGGGAATTTGAGTCAAATGTAATAGAAACAAATTAACTTCCTACATACAACAAAACATCTAAACATAAAACAAATCAAATTTCTTTGAAGCAGTAAAATTGCAAAATTACATCTAACTTCTAATATATATATTATCCACACATATAGACATATATACACATATACATACATGTAGTATTTCTTGATTGTTTAGACATATACCCTGCTACAAAGATTTATTTCTGTACATTTGGAATAATACTTTGTTTTATGTGGGCTCCCCTCAAACAAGTGGCAATGAAATCTTTACAGCACCCCATAGACATATTTTATTTATCTTTCTTGTTTTTTTTTCCATTTTCCTTCTTAAATGACATAAATCAACATAGAAACAATGAGGTCATTGACAAGAACTCAGAAGAACAGATTCAATTCAAAGCATTTAACTTGAAAAATATGAAGATAAAAAAGAGATGAAGCAATATATAACATTACCCTCCAATGGAGGATTACCTATAACTCAATACCGTATATAGCAAATTTTCTTTACATCTTGGATTTTGAAAGCAAGTTTCAATATCTGTATATATTCCTCTTAGTAGATTGACAAAGTGGCTCTGAATAGAATCTGGCAATCGTGGTAGCAAATACATTTTGGATTAGGACTTCTAGTGAGCTTGGACAAGTTATGATCCACCCTCAACTCCTTTATCTCTCCATATTTTATCAATTAAAACTCTTTTGGCCTTGTAATGAACACTCAGAAGGAATTAAATAAGTCATATTTCCTTTCATGATTCAGTTGAACTCACAGTCTTGTTTTACAATCCAATTCTTTTCATCACCACACACAGCTATTTATTTCTCTAGGTTGGTCAGTCTACTTTAATTCTTAGGAAATTTTATATTCAAATCTCAGTGTCCCTCTACCTCTGTCACATCTCTAGTTCAGGTTCTATCACTTCTTTGCTGGGTATCTAATGTAATGTCTATATTTTACCCTAAAATATTTAAGCAGGAAAATATAACTTGTGTGAATCAAGGCCACCATTCAGGCATTGGCAGTTCTCCTAAACAGGAATTAACTCTCCAGTGGTAGCATATTGGTGTGATATCAGCAAAGCCTCACTCCAAATACAGTTGCTAAGCCATTGATGTGAAAATGGAGAGAGAGAAAATTTATTGTCTTTTGAAGACAATGAGAATAAAAGAATCCTGTTTCAAATTCTGTCTCATTGGCCTTATGAACCTTTTGTATGAGAGGTGATAGGAAAACCAAAAAGGACAAGGTGTGGGGAATTTATTGAGTTTTAAAAACAGGTTATTTTGTTTATGTTTGTCCAATAAAAATTTGACAGAATTTCACTGTAACCTTCTAGCAAATTTATGTTGGAGTCACTGATATTATCCAACCATAAAATTTTCTCATTGTCAAAAAGAACCTAAATGCTTTGCATGACCAAATTGACTTAGGTGACTTCTTAGTCACATCTCAAGTGTCATCATTTTTCTTGCATCCATTCTATTTCCTTTCAATTCCATTCTCCACATAAGCTCTTGGAAATTTTCATATTACTTATTGTTTAAATTATTTCAATGCCTTCTGAATGCTCTTAGAACATGATCCAAAATCTTTTCCAGCTTGATCAGATCTCAGCATTCTCTTCACCCTAATCTCAGGCCATTGTCTCCCTTAGTCACTCTTTTTTGCCCACCCCCACTTTCTTTTTTTAGGGTTCTTTCTACTTCTAGGAAATATCTCTTCTCAACCATTATTTTCTTCATTTCATTATTATTTCATCATAACTTCTCTTCAATCTGTTTTTTGTCTGGATAATTATTCAGTCCTCAACACAAATGTCTTTTTAGGGAAAACTTAACTGAAACTCCAGAGTAGCTTGGGTTCCTGTGTTAAAGCACACTGGATTTTTCCTACAGAGGGATCATTTTTGCCATGTTAATTGTTCTATCCCCAGTGTCTAGTACTCCTTAGTACACAGCACACCTAAAATAAAATGTACTAAAGAAAGGATGCAAGAGAAAAAGAATGGAAACAGAAAACTATCACTAGAAACTATTTATATATTTCACATGCTCTGTGCAAATAGCTCAAGACTGACTACTGACTTCTGTTCTTCCTTTAGCCTGTCTACAAGACCTAAGAAGGAAACTAGTCTCACTTACTGGTAAACTGGTCATTGCAAATTTAAGTTACTTCAGGGCCCAGGGATACTCCAGCAACATGTTTGCCTTATTTCCCAATACTAAGCCTTTATCCAACTGTTCACAGAGAAAAAAATTATAAAAATAATATGGTCATTACCTGAATATGATTATATGCTCTATTGTTAAAGGTCAGCTGAAAAGAAGGAATAGCAGGTAGGGACAAAAAGCATATCTGCAGTGAGTGCTGGAGAATATGAGGATATATAGAATATGTAGAATATCAAAGTATACAAAACAGGGTATAGAGGCTGAGATGACAAATAGAACAAAGTTGGGTCCCTTCAGTTTGGCTTCAGCATGGTCTTAGAATATAGTGTAACATTTTTGAGCATGGTCATTAGACTCACCGACCACAATCCTTTTTCCATTCCTTACTACACACAATTTACACACTTTTATAACAGGAGCCATGTTCCCTATGAGACAAGCAAATGATAAGTCCCATGTGCATTGTATAGGGAGGAACTGAATGAGGAACAAAAAATATAATTACAATAATTAAAATATTCAGTGTTGATCTGTTCAAGATTAACCCAGTCATACTAAACTCAATTGAAACCCTTGAAAATAACTCAAGGTTTTGAGATATGTCATAAAAATATTTGATAAATCAAAACATGAAATAAATTACTGCAACCACATTACCAACAGTTCCTCAGTGAGGCAAAAATCCATAAAAATCACGAAGAGTCTGTTTCTTCAATGACTAAAAAAAAAGTTATATAGTTTCAGAAGGTAAATTTGGATAGTGGATCATTTTCCTTTTCTATTATAACAAAAAGTCCTCAAATAATAATGGCTTATAGCAAGAAAAGTAGATCACAACACTACATGTGAGTGATTGTGGGTGATGGCTGACTCTTCTCTATGTGTTTTGTTCTGGGGTCTAGGCTTGAAGGAACTGCCCCTAACTTGGACATCCCGTTCTCTTGGCAGAGGGAAAGAGCAAGAAAGGTGGCTGAAACATGCAATGACTCAAAACTTTGGCTCAAAACTAACATATGTTATTTCCTCTCACATTGCATTGAACAAAATAATAGGGTAAGACAATGATGTGAGAATTATACTCTTACACAGAAAGCTAGTATGGCCCATGGCAATGGGCAAGGATATATTAACCATTTATAGTAGTGGTATGCTATATAAATATGTTATATATATGTTATGTTAAGCTATGAATATAATAAAATCTATCACAGGAACATAGTCACAAACAACATTTCTGAAAAATAGGCTGTGGTATGTAATAAATTAATATTTTATTTTATTTTTTTTAAAGATTTTATTTATTTGACACAGAGAGAGAGAGTGAGAGCAGGAATACAAGCAGAGGGAGTGAGAGAGGGAGTAGCAGGCTTCCCACCAAGCAGGGAGCCCGATGTGGGGCTCGATTCCAGGACCCTGGGATCATGACCTGAGCTGAAGGCAGATACTTAACAAGTGAGCCACCCAGGCACCCCTAAAATTAATATTTTAAACCCATGAGAATAAGAGAGATACCAGAAGTCTAAAGTTTGGCATAAATTCAGTCTTTCCATGTGGAAAAAAAACAAAATTGATTTCTCAAACTTCTAAGAATTTGGAGATGAGTCTCAGTGAAATTCTAGAACATAATTTTTAAAGCATATTTAAAGAGCATTTAAAAACAGAAAGGCTAGTCATCTGGATCCAGCACAGTTCATGAAGAACAAGTCATGCCAAACTTTGTTGATATAGTATATCAGAATATAAAAAGGCATCTGACAGATTTCCTCATGATATTTTTGGACTGGAATCCAATGAAATAAACTATCATTCATCTCCTTCCCTATATTTCCAACCTGTCCATGAAAGTTTTATGAGAAAATGTGGCAGATTCCTTCCGAAATTCAGATTCAGTAGGTCAACAAAACTTGGCATAGGGAAATGAGGTAGAAGCAAAGCAAACTCAAAAGATAGGGGCAAGAATGATTTTGATGCTGAGTACCACAGTATTAGTGTAGAGTTCCTCAAAGTCTTCCCTTCTAAATCTCTAAATCATCCCAGAAATTTGTTCTAAGGCTGCCAGTAGAGAAAACTGACTCCAGGGAGAAAGCCGCCATGATGACTTGGGGACACAGAGTTTGAAAAATTTCCAAAAATAACTAAGTCTGGTTGTACTAAAATTCCACATTTAATAAAAGACCGGCAGTAATCAAATGTCATGAAGTAAAGTGTTCTAGATAATTTAGCAGTTTACTCAGTTGCTATCCTTATTGACTGTAGCTACATTGGAGATCAGTTCCATTTGCACCTATTTCCTCTCCATGACCCCATGAACTATAATTTTTTTCAAATTATTACAATTCTATATCATTGCTTCCAATGGATCCTTTTTTATTTCCATAATTTAACTCTTAGTATTTCACAAATTATTATTGTCTGTTTTTTGATGTGATTATATTTCCCCTATCATTTATAACAGTACCATTCCCCAACTCTTTATACTGAGCTTCTGTTTAAGTTTCCCTTTTCCCTATTGCTGCCTTAGTTAAAACACTTAGCAGGATGACAATGTGACAAATGGAAACATGGCACTTAAAAAAAAACAAAAAAAAACCTTGTAGCATATTATTTACACTTTCTTTCAACAGTTTCCAGGTTTCTGAACTAGTAATGAGATTGCCTTCAAGTTCTATCATCACTGCAATGAGAATTAAAAACTAAACTGAACAAACATTTATTTGATCCAAAATTCATCCCATAAACATTTATTATTCCAATTCCATTGTGTTTATATTGTCAGTTTTTATAGACCAGATTTTATGATGCAAATGCCCAGCAGTGGGGGAAAGCAGATATTTTAAAAAATATATATATATAATAGTGTTACATATTATGTAACATAACATATTATGAAACAGATGTATTAAAAGAAAATTATGTCAGAGTAGAAGTTCTAGAGTGCCTGTTAAAAGAAAAGGTAACACTTAGGATGACCTTATAATGGTTAAGACATAATATATGTTAAGTATGTAACTGACAGAGTTATAGGCCCTTTTCATGACTTCAAAATTCCCACAATAATCCTGTAAGTTAGGTATTATTACTTTATCATTATTTTAAAGATGTTGATACTCAGGATAAGTCTAAGCAACTAGCCTAAGTCACACAATGAGTACTATCAGGAAAAGGAATAAAAGACCAAATGACTCTGGAGTCAAAGATGTTTAACTTTACTCTAGGAATTCCCTAAAAGGGTGAGTAGTGGACTGGTTTTTCAAGTAAGGGATGAACTTTTTATTCATTTTTTTGTCACTCAACAAATGTTTCTTGGCCATTTCTTAAATTGCAGGCTCTTGGATTTGGGGATCTAGAAATGTTAAGCCCAACTTGCATTCCTAGATAAAACCCACTTTGTTATTATCATTTTTTTATGCATTGTTAGATTCAATTCCTTAAAGCTGTGTTTAGAATTGTCACATCTGTGTTCATTAAAATATTTGTATATAGGTTTTGTTTTGCTTCTTTTCCTCCTTTTTTTTGTAATTTCTTTGCAATTTCTGATATTAGGGTACTGCTGGACTTGTACAATAAATGAGGAAGGATTTATTGAGAGAGGGATATTTAAAACTATAATTGTTGATCTTTGAGTACTATATGTATGTATATAATTATCCATCTATCATCATCATCATCTGTCTTTGCTTTATGTATTTGGAATTTCATAAAGGCATAAATGTTTAGTATTTTTATGCACTTGCAAGTAATTGATCAGTTTGACATTATGAAATGCCCTCTTAAACTGGTAATATTATTTGCTTTGAAATCTACTTTGTCTTATATGAATGTAACCACTCTAGATCCATTAGTCCTTTAGACTAAATTTAGCATTATGTTTTCCTATCCTTTTACTTTTAATCTACTTTTCTTTATATTTAATATAGTCAAACATTATAATAGCACTGCCCATCTACTAAATATACCTAATATATACTACTTACTATATATATATATATACTATATATATATATATCTTTTACTTTATTTGTTTCTTCTTCAAAGACACTATACCTCAAAAGACTGTACCCTCAAAATTGCAGACTGATGTGGCACAGTTGGTGAAATGTCTGACTTTTGGTTTCGGCCCAGGTCGTGATCTCAGGATAGTGAGATCAAGCCCTGCATCAGGCTTTGCGCTCAGCGCAGAGTCTGCTTGAGATTCTCTCTCTCCCTCTCCCTGTGCCCCTCTCACTTGTGTTCTCTTTCTCGCTCTATCTTGAAAATAAATAAATAAATCTTTAAAAAAATTGCAGACTGAAAAAGAAGGAAATTCGCCGTTTGAGACAAAAGTAATGAACCTGGAGGACATTATGCTAAGTGAAATGAGCCACTCACAGAAAGATGAATACTGCATGTTCTCTCTTATATGTGCAAACTGAAAAGTCAAACTCATAGAAGCAGAAAGTAGAATCATGGTTGCCAAGGACTGTGAAGTGGGAGAGTAAGAAAATATTCGGTAAAGGGCAAAAATGTTCAGTTTTATGGAATAAATGAGTTCTGGATATCTAATGCACAACATGGTGACTATAGTTAAGACTATATTGTATACTTGAAATTTGCCAGGAGAATTGATCTCAAGTGCTCTTACAACACGTACACACAAGGATAACTATATGTAGAGATGGATATATTAATTTACTTGATTTTGGTAATCATTTCACAAAGTATGCATATATCAAAACATCACATTGAATACCTTAAATATATATAATTTTTATTTTTCAAGTATATCTCAGTGAAGCTGTAAAAAATGTGGAACTAAAGTTCTGCTTCAACCAAGTGTGCATAAACCTACAAGAGAATGTCACTCATATCTTAACAAGCATTAGCTAGAAAACTGTGCATAATCAAATCCCATCAGAGAGCAAGTTAACAAGGTAAACTGAATTGAAATCCAGTGAGAAGCTCCTCTGAAGAGAGATGGGGCATACAAACTGTTTCACTCTTGACAGAGTACAAGGAAAAGATGAAAGCACCACAAAAACAGGGCAGGTAAGAAGAAAATGGCTGAATGTTTAACAAGTTCAGAAAGTTTTGCCCAGATACAAGGGTAGTCTCACCAGCTCTTTTCTACTGCCTTCTGCACGGTACTCAAGATAAGATAGAGAGAAGCGCAGGATAAATGACAGATTCATTCTCTGGCACAAAGAAACCAAATGCTGTCCTGTGGTAGTTAATTTAACATGTCAGCTTGACTGAGTCATGAGATGCCCAGATATTTTGTTAAACATTATTCTGGGTATATCTGTGAGTGTGTTTCTGGATGAAATTAGCATTTGAATTGATATAGAGAGTAAAGCAGAATGCTCTTCCCAATGTGGGTTGACCTCATCCAGTCAAAGTCTGAATAAAACAAAAAGGCTGAGCAAAGAAGAATTTGCCTTCTATCTATCTTTAAACTGAGACATTGGTTTTCTCCTGCCTTTGGACTCAGATTTGTACTCTAACTTATACCATTAACTCTCCTGGTTCTCAGGTGTTTGGACTTGGACCAGAACTACACCATCAGCTCTCTTGGATCTCCAGTTTGCTGACTGCAGATCTTGGGACATCTGTCTCTATCTTGCGTGAGTCAATTTCTTATAATAAATATCTGTATCTATTGATTTATCTATCTATCATATCAATTCAATTTCTCTGGAGCCCGTGACTAATGTGCTCAATTCCTGGACATTACTCTTTCAGAAAGCAAGAGCTACAGGCCTCTGGAGGAGTAAGAACCTGCTGCTTCTGGGAATGGGGAACAGAAGCAAAAGGCATATGCTATTGTGGGAGGACCCAAGTGTTCCTAAGATTTCTGAATTACACAAATCAGATTTTCACTACTTCGGGTAGGTGGGTGGGTTTAAGGGAGGGGGACTTGTGGGGAGAGGGTAGGTGGAAAAGCTGATGAAACCCTACTCTGGAATCCCTGGTGCACAGGGCCTGCCCAAGACTTGGGTGAGGCCAAAGGAGAACGGAGAAAGCTCCCTCCACCTTTATCCTATCTCATACCTTAAAAAAAAAATAGAAACTAAGTACAAAGGTTAAAACTATATAACTTTTGCAATGAGCTATACAAGAACATCTCGGAGATACTGAGATAATCTAACAGACTCCTAGATAATCAGAAAAAGCATGAGCCACAGAAGAACAGATTGAGGATATGACTTCTTAAAAGAAAAACAAAACTGCTCTTCAAAGACATTTAACAAAATGAAAACAAAACAAAACAAAACAAAAAACAAAAGCCACAGACTGGAAGGCAATATTTGTACAACACATACCCAACAAAGGACTTGAAACCAGAATATATAAAGAATTCTTGCCATACAACTTCTGTGGAAAACTGTTTAGGAGTTTCTTAAAAAGTTAAATATGTATCTTCCATATAATCCAGTGATTCTACTCTTAACTATTTACCCAACAGAAATGAAAAAAATATATATATATGGCAGATAATTATTTCAATTTTATTCATAACCTATTATAAGTTTCTAATTTGGAAATAACCCAAATGTCCATTATCTAGCAAAATAAATAAACAAATTATATACATCAATTTTATAGAATATAACATAAAATGAACATTCAACAGTATGGATGAATCTCATAAATAAAAAAAAAGACAGAGAGAAAGGGCTACATACCATATGACTCTATATGATATTCTGGAAAAGGCAAAATTCAGAGGAAATAAATCAGGTCTGTGGCTAGGGGTTGGGGTATGGTATCGACTGCAAAGGGGCACCAGGGGCCATTTTGGAGAGATGGAAATGTCCTACATCTTGATCTGTGGTAGTTATGTAACTTAAACTTGAAAAATTCATTGAATTGTACACTTTAAAATAGTGTGCTTTTTTGTATTTAAATTGTACCTCAATAAACCTGACTTTTTAAAAACTGTTAAGGAGGAGCTTGATATAAGCTTGCTAGATATGACAATATAGATGGAAAGATATGGGCATATTCTTCTATCACTTTATTTCTATTAACAACTCTGATCATAACACTTCAAAACTATGTTGAATTAAAGACTAATAAAAACAGGCCATAAAAAAGTACATATAAAATCTATATGATGCAGATATAGCAGTTTCCAGAAGAACAGGCATAGGTTTAAAACATATATCCTAGAGAAGAAATAAGAAGCTAATCATCTATCTCAAGATATTAGAACAAATAACAGCAAAACAATTCAAAGGCAATAGAAGCAAAGAAATAATAATCACAATAGTAATGATCCAGAAAGCACACAGTAGGGAGGATCAATTTACATAAAATTTGGTTCTTGGAATAGACTGATCAAACTGGAACCCTCTGATCAATTGATTAGAAAAGAAAAGCAGCAGAAAACAGGAGAGGGTGGAGAAGAGATGATCATCAACAACAAATTAAGGCCAACAACACTGTAGACATTGCAAACATTGAAAATATCAGCATATTATAAATAACCTTATATCAATACAAGTTCAAATTGTTTTACTAAGTTATACTATCTACAATAAAATTTAAAATTTTTAAGTATTTTCATAATTTTATTTTATTTTTTAAAGATTTTATTTATTTACCTGTCAGAGAGAGAGAAAATGAGAGCATGCACAAGCAGGGGGAGCGGCAGACAGAGGGAGAAGCAGGTTCCCTGCCGAGGAAGGAGCCCAACGCGGGACTCGATCCCAGGACCCCAGGATCATGACCTGAGCTGAATGCAGACACTTAACCAACTGAGCCACCCAGGCGTCCCATATTTTCATAATTTTATACATGTTAGCACCATCACACTCAATAGAACAGCTCCATTGGCCTAAAAATTTTCTTCATGCCTTTTTTTACATCCACCCCACCATGCTCACCACAGCCTACCCTAAGTGCCCGCTGATCTGCCTTCAGTCACAGTTCTGCACCTCTCAAATTTCTTATAAAGGATTTCTTATATATTATACAGAAGTATCCATCTGTATTTTATTTATTTCAGTTAACATACTGTTTTTGAAATTCATCTATGACTGTGTACATTAATATTTGATTTTTATTTATTGTTGAGTAATAGTCCATGGTATGGGTATACTAAAATTTATCTGTTCACCAACTGAATTCTTCCAGTTTAGAGCTATTACAAAAAAGTTGCTGCAAACCTTTGTGCACATGTATTTTTGCTCTATCGTTTTCTGCTATATCTGTCCTCAACACTAAGAATTTTGCTAGAACATAGTGAGGCTCATTATATATTTGTTAAACGAATGATTATGTTCTTCAAGTAGCATAGTACACAGAAAAAGAGAAAATGCTGCTCTCAAAGGCAAGAGAGCTTGCTGACTCTAACAATGACACTTTGCACTCCCTTAGGTAAATCCCTTAAAACCTCAGTTTAACCACTACTTGTTAAATGAGAAAAATAATGAGTCCCTGCCTTGAAGGAATGATGTGACGATTTATGACATAATACTACATGTAAAAATTGCTCTGCACTTTTAGGGAAAGGAGTACAATTTAAATACAACAAATTATTTTCAAATTTTATATCAGCTTGCATCTGTTTCAGTTGTGGTCTGATTAAATCACCTTTAACAGAAGTTTAAAAAAAGAGAGAACCCTAGTGTTGTTCTAACGCCACAGAATAATTTGGATTCCCAAAAAAGTACATCCTGAAGCAAAGTCGATAATTACACAACAATGTTATATTTTACAACTGAAATATCACTACAGATCTTGAGAAATGTTTCCAACAATTCATAAACCTCAGCTACTTACTGTGACCTAAAGATCTCTCGATGTATAGAACAGAATGAGTCCTGCAGGTCACACTGCTTGTACACCCGTGTGCATACAAAATGATTCCCGAGAAGGACAATAGTTAGATCCATTATATAACTACATTTAATTGAATTCACATGCTTCTCTGTAATAAACTGAAAATGTCAAAAAACGATTTATACACTAATTTACTTTTCTCTTAGCCAAAATGATAAATTAGAATTTCATTTTCGTACCAAATAATTCTCCTCTTAAAGCCTGAAAGATGGTAAATTGGAAGGGAGATGGGAAGAGAAAAATATCAGTTAAAAGCAATTTGGATTACAGCAAGTGGTACAGTTGGATAACATTAGAGTGAGTATCTTAAAATTGTAATGGCTGAAATTTACAGAATGTAGACACAAGTATGTAAGGGAGAGTGGACATAGATAGAGCAAAAAAGTATTGTTGAAATATACAGAGTAAATGCACAAAAATACTGAAATGATGGGAATTTCAACAGATTGCACATTTAAGTACAGAGCAAAATGAACATAAAACTGTATTCATAAAGTGTAATTAACCAAATAATTATTTTAAACTTAAGTTTAATCGGTATGTCTTCACTCACACTAGAGGAATTCAGCACATAAATTTCCTGCTTTAGTGATTCCCAAAACTAGCTAAACATTACAATCACCTGGAAAGTATCAGAGAAAAAGAAAAATACTAATTTCTGGATATCATCTGGGATATTAGAATAACTTGGTCAGAATGAGGCACAGGCATCAGTAGCTTTTTAACAACCCCGCCCCCATCCCCAGGTGACTCTAATACAAAGCCAGAGGCAAGAACCACTGCTTTGGAGAGAATGAGTTATTTGCTTCAGTTCTTAAATTATTTGTCTGGATATTAGATGGGTTTGGTAGCTGCATTATTTTGCCTGATTCCTGACTGACAAAATTGTAACGTTTCTTTCTTTTGACTGATATGCGCTGTATTATGGTTGCCTACTTGTCTGTCTCGCTATTTCTTGTGAAGTAACCTATAGCACATGCAAAAACGACTATGATCAGTGAGGGGAGGGATTTGCTAGACTAGGGTTGGAGCATGCAGTCTAGACCAGCACAGTGGCCAGACCTAATGTCCCTTCCAAAGGTGGGAAAGTTTAGGTATAAATGGAGAGGGAAAAATATTAGCTATGGGTGAAGGAATGCAGTAAGGGAAATCCAGTATTACACGAACACCTTGAAAGAGGCTCAAAGCAAGAGATAATACTGTCTCAGCTCTGCTATACCAGATGCCTGAAAAAGTGAAGCCATATATTACTGACACCACATATGCTTTTGGAACCTGGTATCAACAAAAAGAAACCTGCAAACATGAGTGGCCTTGCCTTAAAAAAAAAAAAAAAAAAGGGGCTCCTGGGTGGCTCAGTTGTTAAGTGTCTGCCTTCAGCTCCGGTCATGATCCCAGGACTCTGGGATCGAGCCCCGCATCGGGCTCCCTGCTCCGCGGGAAGCCTGCTTCTCCCTCTCCCACTCCCCCTGCTTGTGTTCCCTCTCTCGCTGTGTCTCTCTCTGTCAAATAAATAAAATCTTAAAAAAAAAAAAAAATGAGTGGCCTTGCCCTGGGAGAATTTTCATATAATATGATGACTGATTGGATACTTATGAATGACTGAATGACATTCTAATAATATGTCAAATATCTTTGGACTTTTAAGATAGTTTTATTATAAGAGATCTATGAGTTGGGGATATTATGATTTATAATGAGAAATACATATTTGGTCTTTGTCCCTGTTCAGGAAAACAGTTCCTAAAACTGTTGTAAACTCGTAAGTAATAAGAACACCAGGAGCACCTTTTTTTCTAACGAAGTGACTCTGGGTGGGCTCTTGGTGCATCTCTGGATGGGGGTTGGTCACCAGAAAGACTAACCCATGATTAGAAGCTTGAAATTTTCAGCTCTACCCACAATTTTCCAGAGAAAGGAGAGGAGCTAGAAATAGAGATCATAACTTACCATGCCTACATGAGGAAGCCTCCAGAACATCCCATAGTATGGGGTGGAGAGTTTCCAGGTCAGTGAACACATCACATACCAGCAAGATAATGCACCTCCAGTTCCAGGTAGACAGAAGCTCCTATGCTCAGAACCCTCCCACACCTCACCCTATCTATTTCTTTCTGGCTGTTCACCTGTATCCTTTATCATATCCTTTAATATACTGCTAAATGTGTTTTCTTGAGTTCTGTAAGCCCCTCTGACAAATTAATTGAATCCACGGAGGGGGTCATGGAAACTTCAGATTTATAGCCAGTTAGTCAGAAGTATAGGTAATGGGCGCCTGGGTGGTTCAGTTGGTTAAGCAGCTGACTCTTGATTTTGGCTTAGGTCATGATCTTGGGTTCCTGGGACTGAGCCCCACGTTTGCTCCCTACTCAGTGGGAAGTCTGCTTCAGGATTCTCTCTCTCCCTCTGCCCCTCCCTCTACTCGCTCTTTCTGTCTCTAAAATAAATAAATAAATCTTAAAAAAAAAAAGTACAGGTGACAACACTGACTTGCACTTGGCATCTGAAGTAGGGTGGGAGCAATCTTGTAGGACTGAGGCTTTAACCTGTGGGATCTTATGCTATCTCCAGGTTGACAGAGTCAGAATTGAGTTTAATTGTAGGCACTCAGATGCTGTCTCAGAGAATTGCTTGGTAGGGAAAAAGCCTTCACATCTGGTGTCAGAAGTGTTGTGTGTGGTAGTCATGTTACATTAAAGGCGAAACACAGAAGCAAAGACGGTTTTTATTTTTCTCCTTTTTAATCAGCAACAGAACAATTATAAAAAAAAACAACAACAACAAACAGAACACCAGTAACAAAATTCTAGTTCATTATGAATAGTCCTCTGATTTTTTCCTACACAGATTTTCCATATTCATGATCCAACCTACATTTAGAGCTTTATATTTCTTACAGTTAGGTTATTATTGTTGCTTTTATCTGCAGTAGGCCCACCCTGTACTATACCATATAGAAAGCAAGTGAAAACCATCAGAAGACTAACATCTATTTCAGGCATTGCCTATATGTAGGTTGTCTGTTCTCCTGTTCAAACCCTGGCTTCAAATTGCTACTTTTGTTCCACCTAGTGGATGACTCCATCAGATATATTTTCTAGCTTGCTAGATTTGACCAACTATTCAAATATTTATTTCTCATGCTGAACTACTGTCCATAACCCTAAGAATTTGGGGTTTCAAAAACAACTGTTTTGAAGAAATGTAGCAGGAAAAATCATGTCTTACTATTAGGCTAGAAATAATAGGCGAGTGGTTTTCAAACTTTATCAAAGAGCTTTTTTTTTTTTTTGGTCAAACAAATGTTTTACAGAACATTAACACACATAGAACACACACTTGCATTCTTAACAGATAGAACTAAGTTACTCTAAAAAATAGGGATTGGACAATGAGGGGGAAAAATCATCATTCAACATGTTTCTTACAGTTGGAAGATGGAAAACTGGAATTATGTAGAAGTGATAATTACAGAATTTGGGGGATACATGGGGCTTTAGTTAAAACAGTCTTGACAGGCGCCTGGGTGGCTCAGTTGGTTAAGCGACTGCCTTTGGCTCAGGTCATGATCCTGGAGTCCCGGGATCGAGTCCCGCATCGGGCTCCCTGCTCAGCTAGGAGCCTGCTTCTCCCTCTGACCCTCCCCCCTCTCATGTGCTCTCTCTCTCATTCTCGTTCTCTCAAATAAATAAATAAATCTTTAAAAAAAAAGTCTTGACATTCTCATGTGATTTATGGTCCATGATGAAGTGTCATAATTAAAGTGGTAAAGTTATGCAGTGCAATGGGGACTTAGCCTATGAAAACATGGATCTCTTAGACCTCAGTTAACTTGTCTGAAAACAGACAAATGTGAAGTGTTGAAACGGGATTAACACTCATGTTTTTGATTCCCAAATCTGTTTACTTAAACCTTGGTGCCACTTAGTCTCTTAAGTATTACTCTTGGTTTGTGTTTGTAATTGGCTAACTTAAGAAGAACAGAGATATACTAAGAATTCCTTAGATCTATTAAATAATTTACATAAAGATAACTCTATCGAAACCAAAAAGTGATGACAAGAAATAAGAATGATCAGTAGAAGTTCTTAGAATATTACATTGCAATGAGGGCAAGTCACAATGAAGAGGCAAATAGTAATGATCCAATGGAAAAAGATCTATCCTGACAAATATATGGAGGTCAACATTTTTATTATGCTATCATAAATCATTACATTGCTTTTTATGCTTAGAAAGTATCACTTTGCAGAATAAGACACTGCAAGTGGAAAGGAAAAAAGTGATTTTCATCCTAAGGGTCACCTTAAAAATATGGAAATTTCCATTTTTATACCATCTGGATACAGATGGTACAATGCAGTAGTTAGAACTAGATCCCAGTTAATGACTCTGGTGACAGAGCCTTCCCTAAGGGAATGCAGTTTAAATAGGGAAATGTCAAAGCCCCATTCAGAGAGCACTAATTTGCTGGGAGATCTGATAGCATTTTAAGTGCTCAGCATTGGGATGACCTGCTGTGCATGCTGATTTTTTTCCCCCCAAAGGACCAAATCAATATTACAGCAAAAGGGAGGAAGACTATAAAAGAAAACCAAGAACTGTACAAACTGGTTAAATGAATACTTGAACAATATATATTGAGTTTATTTTTTAAAAACTATGAGTGTAAACTATTATACGAAACCTGCATGGTATCTCCATGTAATCTGTGGTTGTTGACTGCTCAGGCTGCATTCTTATATCTCCAGGTCTTTGCCACTGCAGCTATTGCCTCTGGATCAAACAAAAATATCCTGGTGGTTCACTGCTTTCTTTATCCTCTGGCTACACATCTACCTACTGATATTTCTCCAGGTAGTATAAAGTTGTCCAAAACGAAGGTGGGAACTCAGGCCAATGTTTACGCTGCATTGCTTTAATTCATAATATTCATAACAATAGAATGAACAGTTGCTGGGGCGCCTGAGTGGCTCAGTCGTTAAGCATCTGCCTTCGGCTCAGGTCATGATCCCAGGGTCCTGGGATAAAGCCCCGCATCGGGATCCCTGCTTGGCAGGAAGCCTGCTTCTTCCTCTCCCACTGCCCCTGCTTGTGTTCCCTTTCTCGCTGTCTCTCTCTCTGTCAAATAAATAAAAATCTAAAAAAAGAAAAAAAGAATGAACAGTTGCTGATGCTTGAGAAGAAGGAATTCACAAAGTAGCATTGCTTCACTAATTCCTGCTGCTGTGCCGTTTAAGGACAAGAGCATGAGCTGTGGTCCAACCATTCCTCCCTACATTGGAATTCAGCAAGATCTCCACATATAGCTAGTTGTAGCATAAGAGTCTGAGTATGTAGTTAGTACTGCATTAAATGTAGGCATTGTGTCTCATGGTATATATGGCAGATAGGAGAAAAGAAATGTATTGGCGCCAAAGGGGGGTAAAGGATAAGCACCCTTAAAGTAATACAGAAAAGAAATGATAAAAAGGTACAGATTGCAAATTCCTTCCCTGAAAGCATGCTGTCTTTGAGGAATCCTTTGGAATGACTAATATAAAATTTCCAGGGCAATGAGTCAAATCAGTGGCTCTCAATGGGGGTGGGTGGTTAAGTATGACTCCCCACCTCCCCAGTGTATTTGGCAAGGTTTGGAGACATTTTTGGTTATTACAACTTAAAGAATGCTAAAGGCATCTGGTGTTTAGAGACCAGTGATGCTGCTAAGCATCATATAATTCACAGGACAGCCCCATACAACAGAGTTAAAAATGCCAGTGGTGCCGAGGTTGAGAAACTGTGGTATAATATTAACCAGTAAGTAAAGCCATGATACAATTCTTTTAAAGAATAATCACATTCAAAACAGTTACTTCAGAAAGTTAACACGGAAAAGTACCACACAGAAATACATTTTTCTACCAAATGAACCTTTTTTATATTGTTAAAGCTGCATGGATATATAAATTTTATACATTTCTAACACTGAAATTTAATTTTACAAGTCTTAGGAAAAGATAAAGAAATTCCATTCACCTTAATTTTTATCTTTAATATTTCCATTTTCATTTCCATTTTCATTTCCATTGGGTAAATTTTAGTCCATAGTTGAAATTTGCATCTCCCTCAATTGCCTCAAGAACTATGAAGGCTGTGAACAGTTTCCTTTTAATATTATGTATTGTTTGATTAAAATATAAATGGTTATTAATTTGATAAAGAATTTAGCTTTATGAAATAAAGACTACTACATGGAAAAATAGTCTCCCAATTTCTTCTAACCACACTACTTGAGATTCAGAGAAACTGAAGTTTGCATGTATTCTACATTTTCAATGTCAATTTTCTCATTTATGGCTTTTCACTTTTACTTTCTAAGTTCCCCTCAAAGGAAAGCAAATTTGGTTGCATGCCACTTTAATAACTGCTGCGCTTTTAGATAATTGCCACCATTCGGGGTCATCATACACTGCTCTGTACATTGCTGTGCTTTGGTTGCCTTTGTTTCGATTTCTGGGATTAGCATCTGCTGTGACTATAAATGTCAAAATAGAAATATTCAAGGAAAAAAACATTCTCAACAAAAATGGGTCAAGACAACACTGACATTCTCAAGTGGATAATTAAGTTAATTTGGATCATTCAAGGCCAAATTATAACTTGAATAAAACATTCAATTTAAACATTTATTTAGCACCTGTACTGTACAAATAATGTATGACATGCTGTGGAAGCTAAAAGATAATCAAGACACAGTCTTTCCTGTACCAACTCTAGAGAGAAAATGTTGGTTTTGAAATTCTTCTTTGTATTTAATTCCACACTAATGAATTTCACAATATTTCAATTTCATTATTTATAAAATAGGAAGAGTGCTTATAGATATAGATATAGATCTATCTATAGATATATTATAGGACCTATGTTTTTTCATGGTATTCTGATGGTGAAATGCTTAAAATAGTTCCTAGGATGGTAAGTCACCAAAAAAGTTTAGCTATTTTTAAGTATAATTTTACTAAGTAGAAAAGGACTTCCAGACTGACAGGTCATCATGAACCAAAGTCCAGAAATAGGAAAATGCAGGATGTATTGAGAAATGATAAATGGTTTGGTGAACCTATATTAATGAGATTGATTGGAAGATACAACCAATTCTAACGAGAAAAGCCAGGTTATGCAAAATACTGAGAAGTTTGAATGTCATACTAGTAATTTCTGGTTTCTGAATCTGTGTTTTGGGGGATGGGCACATAATCAAAGTTTTGAACAGGAACTTCATTTATTTGAGTTTTAAAAAGAAGCCCCAATTGCAATTGGAGTCTGAATCAAGGATACAAAATTATAGGATACAGAAAAATTTAGGAACTATTGTCATCAATCAGATAAGAGATACCAATGTGCATCTAAAGTACTGAGATTAAGAATGGAAAGATCAGATAATGGAGATATAGGAGAAAAATGAAACAAGTGTATTGTTTATGAGAGAAGGGTTGGAGGGAGAGACAGGCATCTGTATTGTTTAGTTTATTTTCATTGTCCCCTGGCAATTTACAATTTCACTTTATCCAGGAATACTTGATGGTAATCTTCCAATTTATACAGATCTGCTCTAGCTATCAGAAAGTTTACATAAACTCTATCCTGATTGTCTAGAGAGACACAATTTGTCCATTTCTAACACTAGGAAAAAACATTTTTGAAAAATTGCAGCTGGTCTGTCTGTTCCATCTTTGGACACATATATAAGCCTTGCCCTATTAGCTCATACTTGTTAGGGGCTATAAGGAAACATTAATGTTACACCAAGTGATAGATACAATATGTAAAAAGGGAATATTGAAGAAGATACCTATATACTTATGAAATATAATTGATATTACAGAATCCTATATCAGCTCCAAATTTTTATGTATAAAAGTTTAATTTGTGACAGCTTCCTTTTTAACCAACTATAGATTTGGGGCTGTCAAGACAATATTTTATGTGAGAAACAAGTTTTCTCCCAGCATAGTAATTTTACTGTATATCAATATTAATTTCTATTATCCTAAATAAGGAGATATATGATCAAAACAATTTTGTGATCAGTGAAGCCTAAAACACAAGCAGGCAAGAATGCTCCACTATTCAATGATAATCTGAGCACACCAGAAAGTTTAATGTTACCAAGAATCAGTCATGGCCCATGAATATTATTGAGTTTTTCTATGGCTACTAGACTTACTGATAAAATCTTTAAAAAAATTCCAAGTTAAATTCTGCAGCACCAAAGTGAAATGCTGTGGTCTTAAGTGAATAGTAGTCTAAAAATGTCCATAAACAAATAAGAAAAGACCAATACTTCAACACGGAAAAAAAAAGAGTATCATAAACATATGAAAGGACATTCGGCTATACTTATAAAGATCATAAGAACTCTCACAACAAGCAACAGTTTTTTTTTTTTCCTATCAGATTGGCAAAGACAAAAATATTTTGTTGGGAAACAGACACTCTCATACACTACTTATAGAATGAAAGTTGATAGCAAGTCTTTTAGGGCAATTTGGCAATATCTATGAAGTTTGAAATGTACATCTCTCTAGGATATTTACCCTTGAAATACACTCCAAATAGGGTGCTAGATATTTAGTACATAATTGTTTGCAACACCAAGCACTTGGAAACAATTTATATGTCCATCAACTGAGGGACTGTTAAATGCATCATGGTACCTCACTCAATAGCATAATAAAAAAGTATTAAAAAGTGTGGTGTAAAAAAAAATGTGTGAGGTGTCTCTGTATGCACTGATCTAAAATAACTTCTAAAATATATTCTTAAGACAAAAAATAATGTAAGGCACTAATTTCTGTGCATAGAACACAAATATGGATGTGAACAATGAAAGAATGGTTTCATATATGTCTGTATTTAAAGAGAATATTTCTGGATGGATTCACAAAAAAATTAACAGAAAATATGTTTCAGATAGAGAATTGAGTGTTGCCAGTGGCAGAGAGAGGGGCCTTAGTATTCATGGTATAAGCTTATGCCCATTCGAATTCTGTATCAGGCGCTTGACTTACTTATATTCAAAACACATGTTAAATCATAATGTTCATGAAAAAATAAAAGAATAATAAATGCTGACTTTCTGGCTTCCTTGTAAATGTAGATTGCTACAAATAACAAAGGTTTTTAGTTGTCACTGGATTCTTAAGGGAGTCAGTCTCTCCTTTCTCTCCTCTCTCCCTCTATCCTACCCCTCTCTCAAAAATGTAAAAACAATAAAAAAAAAATGCTTTCTGTTTTCTTCAAACTCTGTGAATTTATATGCCTATAACTTTTTGTATCTGTACATTATGTTATTATTATTATTTTTTTAAATTTCTGAGCCACAGCCCAGTACCTGCCATATAGTAAGAAGACCCTCCATGAATGGTTTAGAATCCTGAATAACATCACAGGGAAGAATCTTAGTATGTGAAAGAAAAAACACCTATCATTGAGATCTCTTCATGTAAAAAAACAAAACAAAACACTGAGACTTAATCAGATCACATGTATAATGTATTCTGAGATTTATTGAAGATGAGAGTTTTGTAACTTCATATAATTATTATAATATCTACACCTATTCTTCTCTCTATATATTTTCTTAGAATACTTGTAAAGAAAAGTGAGGATCTGTAATGAGTAAACAACAATTCAATAAAAACTGAGTGGCAGTATTATTTTAGATTTTGTAACACCAATAATTTTGTAAATAAAAATGCTATAATGTGAAATTCAAAATATGTATTTATAGGTGTGAATGGAATGCTCATGGGTGAGAGTAGCAGTAAGTAACAATTCTGTGGGTTTGTTTAAACATATGCTCCAGGGGCACCTGGGTGGCTCAGTTGTTAAGCGTCTGCCTTCAGCTCAGGTCATGGTCCCAGGGTCCTGGGATTGAACCCCGCATCAGGCTCCCTGCTCAGCGGGAAGCCTACTTCTCCCTCTCCCACTCCCCCTGCTTGTGTTCCCTCTCTCGCTGTGTCTTTCTCTGTCAAATAAATAAAATCTTTAAAAAAAACATATAAATAAAATAAACATATGCTCCTGAAAAGACATCAAGTAATTTATTTAAAATGTATATTTTAAAAAAATAGAGGAAGTGAGTCAAATGCATGCACATCTTTTACTGTGCTAAGGTAGAATCACCTGCGTTTAACTATGAATTTTCCCTGGAGCATCTGAAGAATTTAGCTGCAGCCCATTGAAGCTCCACCAGTGCATATGAAAAACATATGCTCTCCTTCTATATTTTTGTATCATTCTTAATAAAACTTTGCCACATAAAATTCAGAGTTCTAATCTAACTTTGCAATGACATGATTTCTGCTGTGATTTGGATGATGAGGACTCCTCTCAGGCTATCCTGAATCAAAAGCAGCCCAGATGCTTCTAGGATGCTTCTTTGTTAGGGTTTTGATTATTTGTTTATAATTTATCTTCTTAAAAAACTTTTCATACCCATAAACATATTTTGATTTTTCTGACATGTGTCCTCCTTTAAGTCTTCCATCCCAAAGTAAAATACCACTTCCCACCCAAACTCTCACTTGAGATTATCAGTGCGCTTAAGCTAGTTCTCTAAACCCGACAATTACAATGGCAAGAAACACGGAGATGTAATCTCAGTGTAATAAGTGCTCTCAAAGTCCTCTTCTGACAAAAATGAGAGGTTTTTGTATTTTGTTTTTAAACAATATTCAGAAATAGTATAGCTTGTTTTAACATGATTAACTGATTTATCATAAATAAAATAATTCATTCACTTGGTACACAAGGTAAGTTAAAAATTATATTTGAAAATAATCTATTTTTTAAATTCTCTTATGGAATGCCTCATAATATTTTTGCTGAAAGATGGACATGTTATATGAGACAGTATATAGTATGGTAAATATTCTTTTTTTATGTTTGGAAACAAGAAAACTTTACTTCTGGTATGACTTCAGTGTAGGATCTCACTAATCTAGTCATTGATTGGGCCGGGTTTGAAGTTTTTGCTCAGGTTGATTACTAGATTTGAACTATTTCGTGCTTTTTTTTTCCTTGCTTGGATTGGGTCCTTTCATCGCCCTGCTCCCCAAGGAAAGTCTACCTCTTGCTGTTATATTGTATTTCTCTGTTATAACTGTATTCCTCTGTTATTTTTACTAAAGACTTGTTACCAGAGGTGGTTGGGGAAGCAATTGTCTTCTCCAAAGTTCTGATTAAAACTAGTTCTAAGCAGGAACTACAAAGCTAGGTTTGTTGAGTATGGCCTTTGTAAGAGCCCACATCCCTCCTTTAGGAACAAAGCTTTGTTTCCCCTCATTCTACTAACCCACTATAATGAGTACCTACCAATTTTCTCAAGCTATGAAACAGATGCTCTTTAAACTTCAGTTTAAGGCTTTCATTACTTAAGGAAGGTAGAGGAGATGAATCTGGGTAAACTTTTAGTGGAGAGCCTCCACTCTCCTCCCGAGCCACAATAGAATCCCTTTAGTGCCCCAGGATACAGATTTAATGAGTTCTCCTTTTTTTTTCCCTGTAGTGAAGATATTTAAGATAACTCTAAGCAGATTTCAGCAGTGGTTACTGTTTTCCTGGCCCCAGCCAGCTCCAGGGGAAATCTTTACATGGATTCTCCCCAGTTTTCCTTGTAAGATCCTGATGGTATTCAGGAAGAAAAGCTGTAAGAGGGCAGGAATGCTCCCAAGTCTTAGAACCACAGCCCTCACACTCTCAAGCGAGGTTATACTGGACTTTCAACAATCAGTTAAACATTGTTAGTTTAAGTTTCCTATCACCTTGTATGGTTTGCTGCAGAATCAACTCCAGGCCTACAGTTGTTCTTGGTGCTGTTTATTCCTTGAGGTACCCGTCTCTCTTCAAATTTTGCATTAGTAGTTTATCCTGTGATCTCAGTTTTCTGATTGGTATAAGAAAGTTTGTTAATTTTTAGTTTGTTCAGGTTTTATGCTTGAAATAAAGATTGGAACAATGTTCTTTCCATCTTTTTATATCTCTGAGCTGAAATTGTACTCATGACTTGAGATTTATACTCCAGAAGAATTATGATCATACAAACTAGAGTAAGGATCTTGGATCCAATTAATTTTATTTAAGGCACCTGGAGTTTGTCAACTACTTTTCTAAGCCTTTTTGTATCTATAAGGTGGTGACTATATTCTCCACTGTAGAGAGACATTAAAATACCTTATATTATAATAAATAAGTTAAATATAAGTATCAGCTGGGAGTCACTGCTTCTTGAGATTTGGTTGAAATTACCCTGAATATCCAAACTCATTTATGGAAACATAAACTCTTACCAATAATTATGCAAATTCCAAGAAGTCTCTTACTTGCTTTATCTCTTCCCCTGAAGGATGTCATTACAGTGTGAAAGTTAACCTCTTTTCAAAAATCTACTAAGTTAGGGTTGTGCTCATAATATAAAAGAATAAGTTCCTAACAAACTGAATCTCCTGATAATAACAGATATAAACTCTAGACAAAGTACAAAACACAACTATACAAGTACTCTGGAGGCTGTGCAAAAGCAGACTTCTGAAGGAAGTCAAAACTTCAAGCAAGAGACCAACACAACGTAACTTCCAGTTTTTGTCTTGGTTCACTTTATTGTGTGGTTTAGAGGAGGAAGAAAAGAGATAATAGAAATTTGTTAGTAAATTCAAACCTCTTTCTGGATGGAGAAGCTAGGGTAAATAGGCCAATAAATTGGGGCTACTGGATAATTAGGGAGAAACATCAGAAGAGAAATTGCCAGAAAAGGGGAGATCCTAATTCTCAGTAAAAGGGAACTTCTTTGACCTGATAAAGGGCATCAGGACCTGTATGGTACAAATTTAATTCTGTGATATAATTTTTTTACTGTTTATTTTATTTTATTTTATTTTTTAAAGTAAGCTCTTGAAGTAAGGCTTGAACTCATGACCCCAAGATCAAGAGTCACATGGTCTACTGACTGAGCCAGCCAGGCACCCCAACATACTGTTTAGAAAGCCACTAATTTTATAAATGAAAACCTATTTATGACATTCAATTTTTTTCTTTCAAATTCTTTTTTTAATTATTTTAATTCAATTAATTAACATATGATATATTATTGGTTTCAGAGGTACAGGTCTGTGATTCATCAGTCTTATATAATATCCAATGCTCATTACATTACATGCTCTCCTTAATGTCTATCCCCCAGTTACCTCATCCCTCCACCCCTCTCCCCTCCAGCAACCCTCAGTTTGTTTCCTCTGATTAAGAGTCTCTTATGGTTTGTCTCCCTCTCTGGTTTTGTCTTGTTTCATTTGTTCCTCTGTTCCCCGATAATCCTCTGCCTTGTTTCTTAAATTCCACATGTGATATAAAATTTTTAAGTGATCAGAGTCACTGCCCACTATAGACTTGGGAGTATTCAATTTGAGTTCAACCAAGTTAATTGCCTGCTAACACAATCCATAAACAATTTTTGAATCAACATAAAAAACAATTTAGTAGAGAATACATTCCAGAGTTACTTAACATACAAATAAACAAAGGAATGCAAGCTATTCTAAAGTGAAAAGACAATAAAGGGATGCAAGCCTTGAAATGACACTGCCGCTGAGACTATCAAACCAGGAATTTATTTATTTTAAGAATTCTTATTTATTCATTTGAGAGAGAGAGAGAGAGAGCATGAGAGCCTGAGCAGGGGGGAGGGGCAGAGGGAGAGGGAGAAGCAGACTCCCTGGAGTAGGGAGCTCCACTGGTGGCTCCATACCAGAACCAATCCCCAGGACCTGGGATCATGACCTGAGCCAAAGGCAGATGCTTAACCAAATGACACACCCAGGCACCCCTCAAACTAGGAATTTAAAATAGCTCTCTTATTATGTAGTTTTTATATGGGTAAATATATATATATATCTATATACATCTATATATATATAGATATATATATCTTTAGAATAATCTACATAAGTAGAATATATATATACACACACATATGTAGAATAATCTACATAGGTAGAATAATTCATACACACAATGAAAGCAAAGATAGGATATATCCATAAGTAATAAAAAATATAAAAATAATCACAAGAAAGTTGCAGAAATAAAAACATAACATCTGAATTTTAAAAGAAATCATTGGATGTTGCTAATATTGTAGAAGATGAAATTAGCAACACAAATCAATAGCATTCATATACAAAAACAATAAACAAAAGAAATAACGGTAGAGAAAACCCAATTTACAATATCATCAAAATGATCAAATACTTAGGAATAAATTTAACAAGCAATGTGTAATTCTTATATGAAAAAACATGTTAAACACATATTGCAAACAAGTTTGATAAATTAGTTAAATAGACAGCTACCCTGAAAGACACAAATCACCAACATTCAGCAAGAAGAAATAGATAACTTCAACAATGTTATATTTATTAAATAAATCAAATTTATCATTTAAAAATTTCAGAAAGAGGGATGCCTGGGTGGTTCAGTCGGTTAGGAGTCTGCCTTCAGCTCAGGTCACGATCTCGGGGTCCTGGGATTGAGCCCTGCAGTGGACTACCTGCTCAGCGGAGAGTCTTCTTCTCCCTCTCTCTCTTCCCCTCCTCCACACTCGTGTGCTTTCACTCTCTTTCTCTCAAATAAATAAATAAAATCTTAAAATTTTTTTTCAGAAGGAAAACTCTAGTCCACAATGGTCTCCCTGGTGAATTCTACAAAATTTTAAGGAAATAATAATTCCAATTATATACAAAATCTTTCAGAAATAATTAGAAAAGTACAACAGAGCTTCCATTTCATTTTATGAGCCTAACATTATCATCATATAAAACCAAAGACATATATAAGAAAATGATGGACCTAACCCTATTTATTGTACATGCAAATGATCTTGTAAAATTGTAGCCAATTTAATTCACAAATATATCAAAGTAGTAATGCATTATGATCATTTGAGGTTTATTACAAGATTGCAGAATTGCTGAACATTCAAAAGTCAAAATAATTCAGTCTGGTAATAAAACAAGGTAAAAAAAAGGTATGGTCATTTCAATAGATGCAGGAAAATCATGTGACAAAATTCAACCTTCACTCAGAAAAGAAGAAGAAGAAAAAGAAGAAGAAGAAGAAAGGAGGAGGAGGGGGAGGGGGAGGGGGAGGGGGAGGGGGAGGGGGAGGGGGAGGGGGAGGAGGAGGAGGAGGAGGAGGAGGAGGAGGAGGAATAGGAGGAGGAGGAGGAGGAGGAGGAGAAAATACCCAGAAAACTAGGAATAGAAGAAAACTTACTTGATTTGATAAAGAGCATCCACAAAAAGCCTACAGCTAACATCACATTTAGTGAAAAACTATTAAGTCATTTTCCCCCAAAACTGCTTTTTGAAAGTCAAGAATAAATGACTGAATGCCCATTTTTTTACCATTGCTATTAAACCATGCACTATAAAATTTTGCCAATGCAAAAAGTCAATAAAAAGATATAAAAGTCATGAAAATCAGAAAGGAAGAAATAAAACCCTATTTTCAGTAGGTTTCATTTTTTATGTAGGGAATTTGTAGTAATGTACAAAAAAATGTTACAACTAATAAGTTATTTATAATAAAGTCAAAAGATACAAAGTTAATTTAAAGGGGCAATACACTAGCAGAAAAAAAACTGGAAAATGAAATTTAAATATTCCAAAAAGTATCACAATCTTATAGTTTTTTTTTAATTGAAGTATGGTTGATACACAATGATAATATTAGTTTCAGGTGTACACCATAGTGATTTCACAGCTCTCTACAGACATTAAGGTATGCTCACCAAAAGTGCACCTGCCATCTGTCATCAGAGAATGCTATTACAGTTCCATTGAATATATTCTGTATGCTGTACCTTTCCTTTCCATGACTTATTCATTCCATAACCAGTAGCCTGTACCTCCCAAACCCCTTAACCCATTTCAACCCTCCTGCCACTACCTTCCCCGCTGACAACCCCAGTTTGTTCTCTGTATTTATGAATCTGTTCTTTATTTTGTATTTTTAGATTCCACACATAAGTGAAATCATATGGTATTTGTCTTTCTCTGTTTGAGTTACTTTACTCAGCATAATACCTTCTAGGTCCATCTATGTTGCCACAAAAGGCAAGATCTCATTCTTTTTTTCTTTTTTTTTTCACATTACTATTTTTTTAATTATGTTATGTTAATCACCATATATTACATCATTAGTTTTTGATGTAGTGTTCCATGATTGTTTGTGTATAACACCCAGTGCTCCATGCAGAACGTGCCCTCTTTCATACCCATCACCAGGCTAACCCATTCCCCCAACCCCTCCCCTCTAGAACCCTGAGTTTGTTTTTCAGAGTCCACCATCTCTCATGGTTCATCTACCCCTCTGATTTCCACCCCTTCATTCTTCCCATCCTGTTATTGTTGTCTTTTTTTTTTTACATATAATGTATTATTTGTTTCAGAGGTACAGATCTGTGATTCAACAGTCTTGCACAATTCACAGCGCTCACCATAGCACATACCCTCCCCAATGTCTATCACGCAGCCACCCCATCCCTCCCACCCCCACCACTCCAGCAACCCTCATTCTTTTTTTAAAGCTGAGTAATATTCCTGTGTGTGTGTGTGTGTGTGTGTGTGTGTGTGTGTGTGTGTGTATCACATCTTCTTTATCCATTCGCCTGTGTGAATGGACACTTGGGCTGCTTCCATAACTTGGTTATTGTAAATGATTCTGCAATAAACATAGGGATGTATATAGCTTTTTGAATTGGTGTTTTTTTTTTGTTTTCTTTGGTTAAATACCCAGAAGTGGAATTCCTAGATTGTATGGTGTTTCTATTTTCAATTTTTTTAGGAACTTCCATATTGTTTTCCACAGTAATTGCATCAATTTACATTCCCACCAACAGTGCACAATGGTTCCTTTTTCTCCACACTATTGATTGTCTTTTTGATGCTATCCATTCTGACTGGTGTGAGGTACTATCTCATTTTGGTTTTGATTTGCACTTCCCTGATGTTTAGTGATATTGAGCTTCTTTTCATGTCTGTTGACCATCTTTATGTCTTCTTTGGAAAAATGTCTATTCAGGAACTCTGCCCATTTTTTAAACCCACATTTATATGGCCAATTAATCTATGGCAAAGGAGACAAGAATATCAATGGGAAAAAGTCTCTTCAGTAAATGTTGGGAAAACTGGACAGCTACATGCAAAAGAAGGAAACTGGACTACTTTCTTATACCATACACAAAAATAAACTTAAAATTGATTAAATCCCTAAAAGTGAAACCTGAAACCATAAAACTCCTTAAAGAAAACATAGTAATTTCTTAGACATTGGCCTTAGCAACATTTTCCTGGATGTGTCTCCCAGGCAAAAAAGTCCTAAAAGTTACTTTTAGGACTATACCAAAATAAAAAGCTTTTTCACAACAAAGGAAACAATCAACAAAACAAAAAGTCAACTTACTGAATGGCAGAAGATATTTGCAAATGATATATCTGATAAAGGGTTAATATCCAAAATATATAAAGAGCTTATACAACTCAACACCAAACAACAACAACAAACTTATAATTTTAACAAATGATGTCAATACAACAGAGTTCAGATATACATTCACACATATATGGTCACCTGGTTTTTGACAAAGTTCTCAAAGTAATTCAATAAGGAAAAGAAAAATATTTTCAATAAATGGAGATGGAAAAATCTATATCCATATGGAAAAATTAAAACTCAAATTTAATCCAACATGTACAAAAAATAGCATGAAACGCATCATAGACCTAAGTCTAGTGGCTACTTCTCTAAACTACTAGAAGAAAACATAAGAAAGAAATCTCTGTTTGTAGAATGTAGGCATAGGTTTCTTAGATATGTCCCTCAAAGCATCAAGAATATAAACAAAAGATTGGTAAATTATTTTTTCTAAGTAAAAACCTCTGCACTTCAAAAGCATTGTCAAAAAATAAAATAATAAAATAAAATGAAATGAAATAAAATAAAATAAAATAAAAAATAAAATAAAATAAAAAAGACAACCCACAGGGAGAAAATATTGTCAAATAATGTATTTGATAAAGGACTTATTTCCAGAATATATTATCATCTATCTATCATCTATCTATCATCTATTATCTATCTATCTATCATCTATCTATCTAGCAATCATCTATCATCTATCTATTCTAATAACTTAATACTAATATGTTATTAGTATAACTTTAACTGAAAAAAAAACCACAATTAAATGGGTAAAATATTTGAATGGATACTTTACCTAGGAAGATAAATGGATGACAAATAAACACATGAGATAGTGTTCAACAGTATTTCCATTAAAAAATGCAGGGGAGCCTGGGTGGCTCAGTCGTTGGGCATCTGCCTTCGGCTCAGATCATGATCCCAGGGTCCTGGGATCGAGCCCCGCATCGGGCTCCCTGCTCAGCAGGGGGCCTGCTTCTCCCTCTCACACTCCCCCTGCTTGTGTTCCCTCTCCTGCTGTGTCTCTCTCTGTCAAATAAATAAATAAATAAATAAATAATAAAATCTTTAAAAAAAATGCAAGTAAAGGGGTGCTTTGGTGGCTCAGTTGGTTAAGTGTCTGCCTTTGGCTCAGGTCATGATCACAAGGTGCTGAGATCAAGCCCCATGTCAGGCTCCCTGCTCAGCAGTTTGTCTATTTCTCTCTCTCCTCCTCCGTCTGCTTATGTGTGTGTGCTCTCATGGCTAAGTATTGACAGGAATGTAGATTAAATGGAAATTTCATATATTATGGATACATATAACTTTATAGCCACAACTAAAGAAATTAAATTTTCACCTCCTATAAAACTAGGTAGCTGGTACTGTGCTGTCATAGATATACAGATATAAAATAGAATTTATTTATTTATTTTTTATTGAGGTATAATTGACACATATTATATTAGTTTCAGGTATATGATACAGTGATTTGATGTTTATATATATTGCAAAATAATTACTCTTATAAGTCTAGTTAACATCCATCACCAAATATATAGATTCTTTTCATGGCATAACAATGATAGTAATACTGAAGAGTTGAAAGTTATTAAGAGTAAATCTTAAAAGATTTCATCATAAGAAAAAAAGAATTATTTTAATCATTATCAGTTGAGAATCAGAACTTCTTTTTAATATATGAGTGTCATAATATCTGTCTTGACATCTTACATTACTTTGGTGAAAATTAAACAAGATAATGTACCTAAAAATATTTGTTAACTCTAACATGCTGGAAAATGTAATATTAATGTTATTGTTCATTGCACTGCAAACAGTGTAGATATAATGAAATTGATACTTGTTTGAGAAGGTATAATGACTTCTCAAAGTCTGATTACAAACTCTGAAATATGCTAAAGGGAAAGTATTCATCAACTGACATTGTATTTGCAGAGTAGAATAAATTGCTTACTTAAAGCAATTATTATTTCAAGTATATTTGTGGTACCTTTTTTTTCTTTTGCTTACTGTTCATAATATTTGAAAAGGGACAGAAATGATGCTGCAATCGATAGAAAATAATCTTAAAAACTTTGTTAGCTTCCTTGACTTTGTGAACTCAGTTTAAAATACCTTAGTTTGTTCCTTTTTAACTATTTTTTCTTATCAGTCACACTGTTCATCTGAAACTCTACAGCACAGCAAATACTGACAGATTGAAGCTGTCACCTGGTAGAGTGGAAAAAGCAACGCTGTGATGGAGTGGAACAAAAACAGGAAACTGAGTCCAGTGAACCAAGTTTTTGTTGTAATTTTGCTAGTAGGTGAAAATAAATGTTCTCTAGGCTTATTTATGTTCATCCGAAGCTCTTCATTTTTAAGACAAACTGATTAAACATGGTGATTCCAGATGTCCATTTTAGCTCGTTCTTTATGATCTAGGACAAAAAAAATAAATACAAATAAGAGTGCAAATATTACACTTTCCCTTATGGCTGATTCTTGTTTGTTTGTTTTTTTTCTTTTTTTTTCCTATTATTGGTAAGCTTCAGTTTTTATTTATTGATATAGATCTTTGTTTGAGGATTTGACACACAGAAATGTCATCACTTTGAGATACTGCATTTATTCTATGAATGCACACATTATTCATTGGCAACATTATTTCATTCATCTGTAAGGACTGTCCCCAGAGTCAGTGCTTTATGTATGTTATTTGTTTTGGGGCACCTGGCTGGCACAGTCAATTAAGCATCTGACTCTTGGTTTCTGCTCAGGTCATGATCTCAGGTCATGGCTCTGCGCTCAGTGCAAAGTATGCTTCAGACTCTCTTTCCTTCTCTCTTTGCCCCCCACCAACCGAATGTTCTCTTTCTCCTTTTCTCTTTAAAATAAATAAATAAATCTTTAAAAAAAGAAATTTGTTTTATTTTTCTATTTATTATCAAAATGAGATGAAATGGACTACCCTATTCACTGATTCTAAGTTGCCATTATATTTTTATACCACTGTGAAATTTAAAAAATGCCAATTATAGTTGCATACAATTTATTATTCTTACATGTCTTTACACCCCAATTTCAGGAATTACAATGAGCCTTAGATTCAAGGAAACAGATGTATGTTACACCTTGTATCAACTTATTTTATATTAATAAAGTTATAAAAATCATTCCAAATTTATGTTATTCTTTCTTTTTATTTATCAGTATTTCTCTCCCAGTCAACAAAACACTCAAGAGGAGTGTTTAAAAGTATTATTCAGTAGGCCTCCAAAAATGTCCTTTTGAAGGAATCATCTACTTTGCTATTTTTAAAAAATGCACTCGAGGAAACCTCACAATATGTAGAAGGTTTTAAACTGCGCAGCCTGATGGTAAAGCTCCTGCAATGATATTTTAACCCATTGTTTAGGTTCTACATAGTCCCATGTCTAGAGAAGTCAAAAACTGGCTTCTAAAGCTGCTTTTCCAGAAGGCAGTATCTATTTTAACAAGACGTGAGACCATCTAGAATATGTAATCCCCTCACAACTCCAACCAGGCCCAGAGAAATAAATATTTCAAAAAACTTTCTACACATAATCCAATATGCCTTGACACTTTTTTTCAGATTTATTTATTTATTTATATGACAGAGAGAGAGAGATTACAAGCAGGCAGAGAGGCAGGCAGAGGGCGAGGGAGAAGCAGGCTCCCTGCTGAGCAAGGAGCCCGATGTGGGGCTCGATCCCAGGACCCTGGGATCATGACCTGAGCCGAAGGCAGATGCTTAACAGACTGAGCCATCTAGGTGCCCCTGCCTTGAGATTTTTGCCCTTAAATCTCTATAGACATACACTTCTAAAATTGCCAATAGAACCCATAATCCTTTCCTTGTATATCAGTGTATCAATTCTCTTCTGAAATTATTTTCTTTCCTACTTACAGAGAACTAAAATGCCATTCCTCCTTATATTTCCTTAGCTAATTATGACTCATATTTTAGGGTTTTGCCCAAGGATCACCCTCTCTGCAAGACTTGTTAATTTTTTTTCTTTTGCCACCAACTTATTATCCATTCCCCATATTATAACATTTATCAAAATGTATTACCATTGTTTTTAAGTCAACTGCATCTGTTTCCTATTGCTGCTCTAACAAAGTACCAAAAATTAGTGGCTTCTTATAACAACAGAATTGTATTATAATTCTGGAGATGAGAAGTCTGGAATGAGTCAACAGGGCTGTATTCATTCTAGAACTTTTAGGAGAGAATTAATTCCCCTGCCTTTTCAGGTTCTGGAGGCTGCCTGCAACCCTCGGCTCATGGTTGTGCATAACTTCAACCTTAGCTTCTGTCATCTTGTCTCCTTTTCTTACTCTGATCCTTCTCTCCCCCTCTTATAAGGAATTTGGTATCATATTAGACCCACATGGATAATCAATGATATTCTCCCTATCTCCAGATCTTTAACTTAATCTCACTTGCAAAGTCTTTCTTGATATGTAAGGTAACATATTAATAGGTTCTGGGGATTTGGATATGGACATCCTTGAGGGATGATTATTCTACCAATCACATTAATCTCCCCAATTAAACTTTGAAAAAAATTAAGATTTTATTTAAATCCTAGGTAGTTAATATCTAATGTAATATTAGTTTCCGGAGTAGAATTTAGTGATTCATCACTTACATATAATACCCAGTGCTCACCATGAGTGCCCTCATTCTTAATACCCATTACAAATTTTACCCATCCTCCTGCCCACTTCCCCTTCAGGAATCCTGTTTGTTCTCTATAATTAAGAGTCTGTTTCATGGTTTGCCTATCTTTTTTTTATTGCTCTTGTTCATCATTTCTTAAATTCCACATGTCAGTGAAATCATATGGTGTCTTTTACTGACTGAATTATCTCACTTAGCATAATGCACTCTAGCTCCATCCACATCATTGCAAATGGCAAGATATCACTCTTCTTGATGGCTGAGTACTATTTCATTGCGTGTGTGTATGTGTGTGTGTGTGACACACACACACACATACACACACTACATCTTCTTATCCATTTATCAGTAGATAGACACTTGGGCTCTTTCAATAATTTGGCTATTGTTGATGCTACTATAAACATCGGGGTGCATGTGTCCCTTCAAATCAGTATTTTTGTATCCTTTGGGGAAATACCTAGCAGTGCAATTGCTGGATCATTGGGTAGTTCTATTTTTAACTTTCTGAGAAACCTCCATACTGTATTCCCACCAATGGTGTAAAAGGGTTCCCTTTCTCCTCATCCTCATCAACATCTGTTGTTTCCTGTGGTGTTAATTTTAGCCATTCTGACAGGTGTGGGTGGTATCTCATCATGGTTTTAATTTGTATTTCCTGCTGATGAGTGAGGTTGAACATCTTTTCATATGGCTGTTAGCCATCTGGAGGTCTTCTTTGGAGAGATGTCTATGCATGTCTTCTGCCCATTTTTTAACTAGATTAATTGCTTTTGGGTGTTGAGTCTGATAGGTTTTTATAGATGTTGGACACTAGCCCTTTATCAGATAAGTCATTTGCAAACATCTTCTCCCATTCTGAAGGTTGCCTTCTAGTTTTGTTGACTGAGCCCTTTGCTGTGCAGAAGCTTTCTATTCTTGATGAAGTCCCAACAGTTCATTTTTGCTTTTGCTTCCCTTGCCTCCAGTGGCATGTCTGGTTTAGAAGTTGCTGTGGCCAACATCCAGGAGGTTGCTGCCTGTATTCTCCTCCAGGATTTTGATGGTTTCCTGTCTCACATTTAGTTCTTTCATCCCATTTTGAATTTATTTTTGTTTATGGTGTAAGAAAGTGGTCCAGTTTCATTCCTCTGCATGCTGCTGTCCTGTTTCCCAACATCATTTGTTGAAGAGATGTTCTTTTTTCCCATTGGATATTCTTTCTGCTTTGTCGAAGAATAGTTGACAATATAGTTGTGGGTACATTTCTGGGTTTTCTATTCGGTTCCATTGATCTATATGTCTGTTTTTGTGCCAGTGCCATGCTGTCTTGACGACTATAGGTTTGTAATATAGCTTGAAGTCCAGAATTGTGATGCCTCCAGCTCGGCTTTTCTTTTTCAAGATTGCTTTGGCTATTTGGGTCTCTTATGGTTCCATACACATTTTAGGATTGTTTGTTCTAGTTTTGTGAAAAATGCTGGTGGTATTTTGATAGGGATTGCATTAAATGTGGAGATTGCTTTGGGTAGTATAGACATTTTAATAATCTTTGTTCTTCCAGTCCATGAGCATGGGATGTTTTCCCATTTCTTTGGGTCCTCTTTGATTTCTTTCATAAGTGCTCTATAGTGTTCAGAGTATAGATCATTTACCTCTTTGGGTAGGTTTATTCCTATGTATCTTATGGTTTTGGTGCACTTATAAGTGGGATTGATTTCTTGATTTCTCTTTCTGCTGCTTAATTATTGGTGTATAGAAAGCCACAGATCTGTACATTGATTTTGTATCCTGCAAATTTACTGATTCTCTTTGTCAGTTCTAGCAATTTTTTGGTGGAGTCTTTTGGGTTTTCTCCTTAGAGTATCATGTTTTCTGGAAATAGTGAAAGTTTGACTTCTTCCTTGCAGATTTAGATATCTTTTATTTCTTTTTGTTGTCTGATTGCTGAGGCTACAACTTCCAGTACTATGTTAAACAACAATGGTGAAAGTGGACATCCCTGTCTTTTTTGTGACCATAGACAAAAAGCTCTGTTTTTCCCCATTGAGGATAATATTAACTGTGGGTCTTTCATATATGGCCTTTAAGATGTTGAGATATATTCCCTCAATCCTCACTCTGTCTTGAGGGTTTTTATCAGGAATGGATGCTATACTTTGTCAAATGCTTTTCTGCCTCTATTGAGAGGACCATATGGTTCTTATTCTTTCTTTTATTAATGTGGTGTATCACATTGATTGATTTGGGAATTGAACTACCCTTGCAGCCCAGGAATATACTCCACGTGATCTTGGTGAATGATTTTTTTTGATGTACTGTTGGATTCGATTTGCTAGTATTTTGTTGAGAATTTTTGCATTTATGTTCATTAGGGATCTTGGTCTATAATTTTTTTTTTTTTTTTTTTAGTGGGGTCTTTGTCTGGTTTTGGAATCAAGGTAATGCTGGCCTCATAGAATAAGTTTGGAAGTTTTCCTTCCATTTCTATTTTTTTGGAACAGCTTGAAATGAATATGTTGTGGATTGAATTATATACCCCCTCCCCCAAAAAACCCTCCCTTTCCCCACCAAATTCTTATGTTGAATCTCTATCTCCTAATGTGACTTCCTTTGGAGATTAGACCTTTAGGGAGAATTTAAGATTAAATAACGTTATAAGGGTGGACCCAAACTCATTAGACTTCTGTCCTTATAAGAAGAGGAAGAGACACCAGAGGCACATGCACACAGAGGAAGGTCCACATGATGACACAGCAAGAAAGTGGCCATCTGCAAGCTATGGAAGCAGGTCTCAGAAGAAACCAAACCTGCCTTGGTCTTGGAGTTCAGACTTCAGAGCTATGAGAAAATAGACTTTTGTTCTTTAAGACATCCAATCTGTGATATTTTGTGATGGCAGTTCTAGCTGATTGATATAGTATGCTTTTTCATTATTTTTTGCTCTGGAATTCAGCTTAGTGACCATACTAAAAAAATATCCAGCAGGCATAAAATTTATAGTAGCAAACTTATATTTGCAGAAATGTATCTGTAAGAAAATTTTAAATGATTTCAAATTACCACTGAACACTATTTAATATTTAAGTTGTTCATTTATTTCAGTTACTTATGTTTATTTTTTTAAAGATTTTATTTATTTGAGAGAGAGAATGAGATAGAGAGAGCATAAGAGGGGGGAGGGTCAGAGGGAGAAGCAGACTCCCTGCTGAGCAGAGAGCCCAATGCGGGACTCGATCCCAGGACTCTAGGATCATGACCTGAGCCGAAGGCAGTAGCTTAACCAACTGAGCCACTCAGGTGCCCCACAGATACTTATGTTTAAAACCTCATTCTATTTGGGATAAATGTTCACTCAGATCAAGGTTCTTTTTTTTTTTTTTTTTAAAGATTTTATTTATTTATTTGACAGAGAGAGATAGTGAGAGAAGGAACACCAGTAGGGGGAGTGGCAGAGGGAGAAGCAGGCCTCCCACGGAGCAGGGAGTCCAATGCAGGGCTCGATCCCAGGACCCTGGGATCATGACCCGAGCTGAAGGCAGACGCTTAATGACTGAGCCACCCAGGCGCCCCAGATTCAAGGTTCTTCTATATCCTTTTCAAGATCACAGGTTCAGAGGAAACTCCTTACTATGATGTCAACAAAAGAACTGTTTGTATTTGGGTCTTGGGTTCTTGCTGTGCATGTCCCTGAAAATAGCAAATGATTACATGAGGTCTGGACCCTAGAAATGAGCTGTTTTTCTGTTAAATGTTCTGATTATATGGAATTTATCTGCTGTGGTCATCTCAGAATAAGTTGTGTAAGCAGAGACCATACTTAAATTTATCTAGGTTTGCTGGCACAGAGGACTTTGAAAGGGGCAAATGGTCTCCCTTTGCTGCTTCCAGAAATACAATAAAATATTCTCCAGGATAGCAGCACAATCTTTCAGCTGAGATCAGTCTGCTTGCTTGGGGTCAGGGTACTGGGTTCAGGGAAGGGAGAATGTGTTTGCCTCTCCCACCTAGATTTCCTCAACCTATTTTCACTGAGTATTCAGAGGACCTCCATCAATTGGAAACAAAGAGATGAAAAATATTTCCAGCACTACATTTTCAAAATTGTCCCCATAAGCCATGAAAGATAATCTTTCTTCTTCATACCTTCCTCTAAAAATTAACCCAGTATACATACTCTCCATGTCCACATCAACAATTCTGCTCTTTGAAATTACTTCTCTTCATGTATCTTTCCAATTTGCCATATTGCTATAAAGCTCTTACCTTCTGTAATGGGACATGTGTGAAGGAATGGAATGGACATAAGATTTTTATTCTGGCATATTCTCCCACCTGGAGACATTTTGTTAAAATGTGTATATTGTGGGAGCCTGGAGGAGGAGGAGAGTAGATGTTTATGAGAATGAGGAGAGATCTCATCATTTTGTTTCATTTGTTTTGAAACAAGTAAATATTTCATTATAAGTGTTTGTGAAATAAAGGAATGATGAATGAATGAATAAATTAGCTTCCAATTACCACAAAGAAATTATCTCGGAAACAGAAAATGGTCTCTTTGATATACCTATACAAATCACCTCAGAAGACAACTTTTGTAAAAAATTTGGAGACACTTGATTGAGTGGTAAGTTTCTGTCATCTTCATCTTCACCACCTTTTTGTCCTAGATCTTGCTTCTTCCATTGGAATATGTTTTATTTCTAAGACCTGATTCCTCCAGTTTGAATCTAATAAACATGGAGTAGCTTGCATTTCATAACACACTAGTATATTAAAATATCCTTCCAAAATAAAGTCAAGGAAAAAAATAAAATGCTCCGTTTCATCCTCAAAAGAACTCCCTGTAGGTCTTTGGCTTAAACCTATCTCTATATTATTTCACATTCAAGGTGGCTAACATACCTATAATGTATAATTTGAGAAAATATCCAGGCTTACTTTTTTATTCTTAATTGATCCTGAAATCATAATTGATTCAATCTTTATTTATTAATGATTTGTAAAGATACAGAAACAGTAAAAATATCTGTACTTGGACATTTGATTCTATTCTTACTAATTCTTACATCAGAGTCTTAAATAATATACCTAACTTAGACATTACTTACTCAATTTTGAACTATTTGTGTAAAAGGTGTCATGTAAAAACCAAAGTAAGTATGAAATGTGAAGAGAGTAAAGTCTATTTATATAGCCAGCTGAACATTAACATATTTTATTTCTTCTAAGAAATGGTAAAAATAGGTCAAGTACATTTCCATGAACTATAACATAAATTGGAGCATCACTTAAAAAATAACAGTATACTTGTGGGTCATCTCCTAAATGCTATGCATCATTACAATTTGAATCAATCAAAAAGAATCACAGTAACCTTTCCAACTAAGGTAGCACTCCTAAATCACTTTACTAACACATGTTACTTCAATTTGAAGTATTAAAAATAAATATATCTCTGCTTCACAAAGTGACTCTTATAGTTTAGAAGGATGTGCTAAGCTATGTTTTTTAGAGAATTTCAATGTACTATATAGCTCCACATTTTCAGCAAAGCATATATGCGATAAATTCTGACTTTAAAACTTTAAATACAGAATCTCTGTTTTTAGAGGTTCCATTCAGCTTTTTCTCCCTATAATTCTTAAAATTTGTTAGTCATAAATAATAAGAAACTGAAGAAACTAAGTGTACTATCAAAGCATATAAATTAATAGCTAAACATAAAGAGACTTCAAACAGATCTATTAAATCTGCAGAATTAATTCAAGTTTTACCACTGAAAGCAGAGTGGAGATTAACATACTATGAAACAGACCACAATTTGGGATACATTAATCTTGCCTTGATTAAGAGGGACAAATGTTCCACCCTACTTATTTTCTACCCTGCTTTTTCTATCTGAAAAACAATACATTTTGTAGTACAATGTTTCAGCTGAGAAACTGATCTTTTAAAAACAGTTCTAAGATCCACAAGACAGATCAAATACCCAGAAAACATGAATCCCTAGGACGGGTTAAAAGAGCATAGTTCCCCACCCTCACAAGGGAAATAACCAAGGGTGAAATTTAACAGAACACCAAGAGATAACAGATTTCTTGCAATGACTTCAGTGATAATGGACAGCTGGCTAGCTCTTTACTAGCCTCAAAGATTAACTGATTCATACATTAGTGTAGATTCATATGCCCGGGTCTAAAAATACTATGCCATTACATGATTTAGGGAAAATCCAACATACTTTTGTTTAGAATATTAAATGAATAGTTATGTAAATCACTTCTTACGGTACCTTGAATATAATAAAAATTTAATAAAAGTCATTTTCCTCATAGTTTACACCATGGAATGAGAAAGCAGACCAAACGCCATGCAAATATTTACACACACTAAACTTTACAACCTTGGTATTCTTTCCATAGTTTTTATTTACTCTTTATTTTAATCATTCTTACTATGTGGTTTTTTTTATGTGGTGTATTTTTTTGGCTCTAAACACACACATACACACACACATCTGCAGGTCTGCTCAAATAAGATAATATATCTGTATGCTCAAATGTTGCTTGACTTACTTGAACTATGGACAGTTATTTCTAACTTTACTGCTTATGGCAGAATAATAATAGTGGACTAGCTCTCCCATGGTAAACAACCATTAAGCTGGAAAAAATATCCAATGCAGGTGGAGTGAAAAATAGGAAAACAAAACAAAACAAAACAAAACAAAACAACAAAAAAGACCGGCCACACATAAGAGAGGGACAGAAACTATCCTGATCCCAGACCATAAAGATTCAGTTCATACAGAGGAGGGGCAGTGTTACTGAGAAAGTCTCAAATTTGAGACCCAGGAACACAAACCAGCCTAAGTCTGAAATTGAAAGAGGATAACAGAGAATGTCACCACTGCATCCATCTGCAGACTAACAAGTAGCAGTAATAAATAGCAGTTTGTCCCTGAGGGCAAGGACACCATGCTGGAGAGGTAATCTCTTTAAGGAAAGAAATCACCAGAATAACCTAAAGCTGAAAGAAGAATAGAAATGTTGAGCAAAAATCTCCATTAACCCAACCCCACGATATGCATGGACAGGAATTTGAAGGCAGTAGTGTAATGGTTTTAATAATAGTGACAATAAAACAAAAGCACAACTTGATTCCTGACTATCTTCACAAAGACAACAGTAAAGTTCTAGCAATGGAAGCATGCCCATAATTTGTTCTGATGATCTAATGTATAGCATGGTGACTACAGTTGATAATAATGCACTGTATACTTAAAATTTGCTGAAAGAGATCTTAAGTGTTCTCAACACACATACAGGTGCGCGTGCATGTACACACATGGTAAATATGTGGGGTGATGGATAGCTTTATTAGATTGATTGGGGGAATCATTTCACAAATGTATATGTATATCAAAACATGTTGGTGTACACCTTAGACAATAGGATGTTTATTTGTTACTCATACCCTAATAAAGCCGGAGGAAAAAGAAGTATGTTCATTTTGAGGCATAAACACTAGCTCAGTCTAATTTAATCTGTTTCATCTAAATACTATGCAACAAATACTGTAAGAAATAAGAGACAAAATGGACAAAGCAATCTATGGAAAGAGGTTCATATATAACCAAGGTGTTAGAACTCTCAGACAGGGAATTTAAAATAGCTATGATTAATATGACACAGGCTATACTGGGAAGGATGGACAACATACAAAAATAATGGGGAATATCTGCAAAGAAATGGAAACTATAAGTAACAACTAAAATGACATGTGAGAAGTTTTTATTTCTTTATTTTTTTATTTTTAAAGGTTTTATTTATTTATTTGACAGAGAGAGAGACAGCAAGAGAGGGAACACAAGCAGGGGGAGTGGGAGAGGGAGAAGCAGGCTTCCTGCTGAGCAGGGAGCCCGATGTAGGGCTCGATCCCAGGACTCTGGGATCATGACCCGAGCTGAAGGCAGACGCTTAATGACTGAGTCACCCAGGTGCCCCATGTTAGAAGTTTTTAAAAAGTAATGGTAACTTAGATAAAGAATGTCTTCAATGATATTATCAGTAGACTTGATATTCCAGAGAACTTGAAGATAAAACTTAAACTGAACACAAAGAAAAACTTGAAAATAAGAAAAACAAAAAAACAAAGAGCATCTAAGAACTTTAAGAAGATATTAAAGATTCTAACAGACATATAATTGGCATCTTAGATTGAGATAAGAGGGATAACAGGGAGAAGTAAACATTGAAGAGATGCTGGTCAAGAATTTTCTGAAAAATAAAAAGCATTAAGCTAGATATTTTCCAAAGAAGATATCCAAATGGCCAACAGACACATGAAAAAGTGCTCAACATCGCTCGGCATCAGGGAAATCCAAATCAAAACCTCAATGAGATACCACCTCACACCAGTCAGAATGGCTAAAATTAACAAGTCAGGAAATGACGGATGTTGGCAGGGATGTGGAGAAAGGGGAACCCTCCTACACTGTTGGTGGGAATGCAAGCTGGTGCAGCCACTCTGGAAAACAGTATGGAGGTTCCTCAAACAGTTGAAAATAGAGCTACCATATGACCCAGAAATTGCACTACTGGGTATTTACCCCAAAGATACAGATGTAGTGATCCGAAGGGGTACAGGTACCCCAATGTTTATAGCAGCAATGTCCACAATAGCCAAACTATGGAAAGAGCCAAGATGTCCATCGACGGATGAATGGATAAAGAAGATGCGGGGTGTATATATATATATATGTATATATATATATATATATATACACACACACAAACACACACACACACACATACACAATGGAATATTATGCAGCCATCAAACGGAATGAAATCTTGCCATTTGCAACATCGTGGATGGAACTGGAGGGTATTATGCTGAGCGAAATAAGTCAATCAGAGAAAGACATGTATCATATGATCTCACTGATATGAGGAATTCTTAATCTCAGGAAACAAACTGAGGGTTGCTGGAGTGGGGGTGGGGTGGGAGGGATGGGGTGGCTGGGTGATAGATATTGGGGAGGGTATGTGCTATGGTGAGCGCTGTGAATTGCATAAGACTGTTGAATCACAGACCTGTACCTCTGAAACAAATAATAATTATATGTTAAAAAAAAGAAGAAGATAGTAGGAAGGGTAAAATGAAGGGGGGAAATCGGAGGGGGAGACGAACCATGAAACACTATGGACTCTGAGAAACAAACTGAGGGTTCTAGAGGGGAGGGGGCTGGGGGGATGCCTTAACCTGGTGATGGGTGTTAAAGAGGGCATGTATTGAATGGAACACTGGGTGTTATATGCAAACAATGAATCATGGAACACTACCTCAAAAACTAATGATATAACGTATGGTGATTAACATAACATAATAAAATAAAAAAAATAAATAAAAGCATTAAGCCACAAATCCAAGAAGCTCAGAGTACAGAATAAAGGTTAAGTATGAACAAAGAAACAACCCACAGAGAGACGTATTATGTTGAACCTCCTAGAGACCAAAGATAAAAAGAAAATCTTAAAAAATAATAGAAAAAAGATACAATGAATACTGAGGAATACAAATTTGAGCAGATTTCTTGTCAAAACCATGTGAGCAAGAAGACAATGGAGTGCTATCATTCAAGTATGAAAAAGGACAGCCCAGAATTTTATGCCAGTTAAAAGAAACAAAAAAAATTAAAAATATATGAAAACCAACAACCCCAGCACAAGCAAAACCAAAGTAACAAGTAATTCTACTTTCCCACAAAAAAAAAGATCTAATTCTAAAGCAGTGTGGTTATGCTAACTAAAAATATGTAGGACTTGCAAATATTTAAGGAATTTTAATAATGTTATGAAATGTACAATAAGGCAAGTGCTATGGGCAAAATATATATGAAATACACAAACTTAAAGTTTTATTTTTAGTAGATATGGTCACAAGGCAGCTCAGATAAGATTGACTTAACAGGGGTATACTGTTCTATTTTAATTTTCCAGAAAATCAACAAGATCATCTAATGTATTCACATTTCATTCCAGCTCTATAGCCACACACTTACTTCATCTATCAACTTCCTTTTGGGGGATGCAAACATGCATTGATTTGTGTGATACGCAGCAGTTGTTTATGAGAATCTCTTATAAGAGCCCTGAGTAGTTATGTACTTTATTATTAGTAGAATCAAATAGATAACAAATATGTTGCTATCTGCCACTGAGCAAGACTTAAAAATTTGGAAAACAGAAATGTCATGATCTCATTTCAGATACAGTATGAAATACTTAGTAAAGGGTATTAAAGATAGAGCATTCACATTTAAGAAGAGAGTAACAAATTGTGCATGTGTGTGAAAGGGATTAAAATATTGGCAGACTGTGTTAGAAATAAGAGCTCAAATTCCTACTTACATCAGTAAGGATGGTATATAAAATCAGTTTCAGTTGTCTGTTATTCACAACACTCGTATCATGGAGCTCATCAGTGTTTGGTAGCAGAGGTATTCTTACTTGTTTCATTTGAAAGCCTTTTGGGTTTCAGACGAAGTTACTGAAAGCAGTTTCCAATACTAAATATGTTCACACATGGTTTATCTTTCCTCCCATAAGTAACAAGATTAGATCAACCTCCCCTCAACAAAAATAAAAAGAACAACTTTTATCAACAGCCCATTTCCCATTCTCTGTAGTAGTTAAAAAATCATTCTCTAAATTAAAAGAAATTCAAAGTTCCACTTTTTAAAATAGTGTATATGCACAGAAAAGATCTATATTTAAAGAAAAGGATTTTAATTTTAAATAAGAAACAATTGATCTGTAAAGGAAACAAATACATAGAAAACACTTACTGTTAACCAAACAAAATAAAATAGCTCTGTAATCCTACATTTGATTTCCCTTACATTGACATAAATTGAGAGGAATATTTATTTTGAACATACTAAGGGAAAAACATCCATTTAGTAATTATGAAAAGTACCTTAAATACTATTGGAGGAGTAAAGAAACAGAACGTTTTCATTTTCAGTTTATTCTGTTAAAAAGTTTCCAACAAAAAATAGTTATGCTCATCGCAGTTGCTTAACTGTTTCATAACTTAGCAAATTTAAGGTCCTAACCTATTGCAAGCTTCTCTGTTTAATTCAGAGATTTTAAAAATTCATATTTCTTTTCTGCTTTGATTTCTCTGAACGTTAGCTCTGACTTTTGCTTATACATTTCTCATTGCACACCCAGAATGGCAAATTTCTTGAAGTATTAGAAATAAGTAAATGCTGTTAAAAGGATTACTCTGGTTTAGAAATTCCTCCTTAGCAGCAATTTATTCCACCATAATTTGTGCAAATCTGTGAAATAAGTAGTGGCAGTGAGGCTGAACTTTAGACAAACTTCTCTCTTTTCCTTACGGGAAACTGTATTTTGAAAATGGAGTATTCTTTTTTTTTTTAATTTTATTGTTATGTTAATCACCATATATTACATCATTTGAAAATGGAGTATTCTTAAAGGTTCATAGAATTTGTCACTCCTCTGTGGTTATACAAATCTCATAGAAAACATACATTCAATCTTTCTTAGTTTTATTAGTGTGTGTGTATGTGTGTATATGTGTGGGTCTGGGTGTGTGTGTGTGTGTGTGTGTGTTTAAGTGGTCAGTAGGATTTATTGAAATAATGAGTAAACATATATGCTATCAGTCTATTCACAATTTTTACAATTCAGAGGAAACAAATCACAATTTACTACTCTCCTTTTTTTAACTGGTAACTTATTGCAATAATAACATTTAAATAAAACATTGTCAACTAAGTTTTAAATTTTTGTGTTAACATTTTTATATATGATTATGTGGAATAAACATTCATTTTCTAAAAGATAGGGATCAGATAATGGAATAGCTATCATTAAGAAAGTGATAGAATTTAAATATGTAGAAAATCTTCCAAATTTTTGGAAATTATGTAATACTCTTATTTTATTTTATTTCTTTATTATGTTCAGTTAGCCAACATATAGTACATCATCAGTTTTTGCTGTAGTGTTCAATGATTCATTAATTCCATTTAACACCCAGTGCTCATCACCACACATGCCCTCCTTAATACCCATTGTAACGCTCTTTAAAATAAGGTACAGATCATGGAAGAAATTAAAAGGAAAAAAAATGTTTTGAACTAAGTATTGAAAATGTATCAAATATATTAGGTGTACCTAAAGGAGGTCTTAGAATCAAACTTCTAACTTCACTTTTTTAATAAATTTAATTGTTTTTTTAAATTTTATTATGTTATGTTAGTCACCATACATTACATCATTAGTTTTTGATGTAGTGTTCCATGATTCATTGTTTGCATATAACACCCAGTGCTCCATTCAATACAAGCCCTCTTTAATACCCACCACCAGGTTAATCCATCCCCCCACCCACCTCCCTCTAGAACCCTCAGTTTGTTTCTCAGAGTCCATAGTCTCTCATGGTTCGTCTCCCCCTCCGATTTCCCCCCCTTCATTTTTCCCTTCCTACTATCCTCTTTTTTTTTTTTTAACATATAAAGTATTATTTGTTTAGAGGTACAGGTCTGTGATTCAACAGTCTTACACAATTCACAGCGCTCACCATAGCACATACCCTCCCCAATGTATATCACCCAGCCACCCCATCCCTCCCACCCCCCACCACTCCAGCAACCCTCAGTTTGTTTCCTGAGATTAAGAATTCCTCATGTCAGTGAGGTCATATGATACATGTCTTTCTCTGACTGACTGATTTTGCTTATGCTGGGTGTGTGTTTTAATGAAAAATTCTGTTGGAAAGGGAAATTGTGGACTAGTCCTCTAAGGCAAATCTTAGGAAATTGAAAATAATAATTATTATTTTTTAATTCAAATGCCCTCAATTTTAAAATAGAGCTTGGATGAGGCCAGCTATTATCTTTGTTAATATTAGCAAAACTATTAACTATGTTAACTATTGGCAAAACTGCATTTTAGCTCCTGAATTTTCTTTTCTGTCCTACTTCTGACTTTTCTACTAGGTTTTCTGTGGCATGTTCTTCTCACTAACTCCTTATTAAAAAACCAGTCAGATTCTAATCAATTATATGGGAACTCTTCATTCATTCATTTAAATCTCTAAGAAACTCTAACCATTTGCTACTGTTATTTTTAAAGCAACTAATAGATTAACATTTATATTTTCTCACAAAAATCTAAAATATCAGATATATGTCTATATGTAAAGATATAGACATATCCCAAACAGTTTAAAACTATAGAAAATTTACTCTAAAATATGATGTTCTTAGAAATATGTTAAATTTCATATGTATATAATTCTAGTATATAAAAGGAATATTTAACACAGGTGAAGGTAAAACAAATGTTATTGTTTGTAGCTTTGTAAGTCTACAGAGAAGGGCTCAAGAGACAAGGAAGAAAAGCTGTTAACATTCTGAATTTTATGATTAAGTTCAACTGTCAGGTGGGTGTGAAATGGAGTTTTTATTCGTAGTGACACAGTTCTAGGTATAGTCTGTTCTTGACAACTTAACTTGAATTCTTTTTATCCTTCTTACATCCCATCTATAGAAAAATAAAGTTTATTTCATTAAACCATTATTAATAAGTTAATTATCACTACACATAACTGAGTTCAATCATACTTACATAAGTGAAGCAATTTATTCATGCTTGAGAACTGTGCAAAAAGGAAGGAATGGGTAGCATGAGGATGGTGAATGTCTGTTGGATGCAATAAGGAAATGAGAAAAGAAGGGTAAGGGGATAATAATAATTGTGGAAATAAATAATTGTGATGATTCCTGTTAGAAAGTACAGGAAGCTCAGGAAACAAACTGAAGGTTGCTGGAGTGCTGGGGGGTGGGAGGGATGGGGTGGCTGCGTGATGGGACATTGGGGAGGGTATGTGCTATGCTGACCACTGTGAATTGTGTAAGACTGTTGAATCACAGATCTGTACCTCTGAAACAAATCATACATTATATGTTAAAATAAATACATCAGATAGTAGGAAGGGTAAAATGAAGGGGGGACATCAGAGGGGGAGACGAACCACGAAACACTATGGACTCTGAGAAACAAACTGAGGGTTCTAGAGGGGAGGGGGTGGGGGGATGCGTTAGCCTGGTGATGGGTATTAAAGAGGGCACATATTGAATGGAGCACTGGGTGTTATACGTAAACAATGAATTATGGAACACTACCTCAAAAACTAATGATATAATGTATGGTGATTAACATAACATAATAAAATAAAATTTAAAAAAAAAGTACATGAAGAGCTCTAGTGTTCCCAAATTATAGTAAACTATCAGATAGAACTTATCTACCTTAATCACTGTGGAGTTAGTATAACACGTTGATCAGTTTATAGCATTTTATTTATTATTTATAATATCTAATTAGATTATTGAGATATCCACTCTCCTCTTGACTCTCAATATCTCTCAACATGACACCTGGTTCTGACTAATGTGCTGTATTGATTCTTTACAGTTTTCTAAGACACTTAATTTTACTTTTAATTTCTGTAATTTTGTTTTACTGCATTTCTCTTTTTAACAAATAATTGAAACACACTTTTGTTGGTAATTCCACATGCAGAAATTAAAGTCAAATTTTATTGTAATAAGAACATGATGATTCTTTCCACTCCCTTTTTCTAGCATGAGACTTTTTAGGTCAGCATTATGTCCCTATGATCGTTCCTTATAGTAGATGGACCCTCTATGACATATTTCAGATGGATGAATTTGCACATTAAGATATCTCTTTATCTAAAGAAAGAATAAATCACTTGTGGAATGAATTTCTATTTATGTAATTTGCATAGCCCTCTGATTATAATTTTAAAAGAATTTTGGAAAGGAATAATTTAATGTTGTAGTAATAGGAATTGTATTATTTGATGAGTTTATGTTTCAAAATTTTATTTATTTTTAGTAGAGTCTGGGCTTTCTAACTAGGAGTTTTCTAAGCACTTTACTTAGTTATGCACTATTGTATTGGCAATCTAGTTTGAAAGGAAGGTTCAGTGTAATCAATTATGTCCTTGATGTGGTAAAACTCAGTTTCAGTTGGATAAACTTGAGAGAAAAGCATCATCAGAAAGGGTGATTTTGATTATTCACTATAATTTTGCATATTCAATTAAAATATCTTTCGTACTCTCATTTTTACTGACTTGCATACTGCCTAATGGTTAAGTTTAATTTTCTTTATACAGCCAAAGATAAACCAAACCAACTTTGTCTTCTTTTTACTTTAACATCCTTTAAAATGAATTTAACATTTAAATTTCTAATTTATGCAATCATATTTCCTATTGAGTCTTTAAGAAATCCAGCAGACATTATTGACCAGGTCGATGATTGTATATTTTTAAATGATTTCCATAAGTGTATTTGAGCACATTTGAATTAATTTAAAAATAAGATAGAAAAAAGGCAATGATTGTCCTTTCCAGATAGCAACAAAAAGCAATCAAATAATTTTCTTATCCAGTGAAATAATAGACATTCGTTACAAAATCTATACATAGTCTGAGAATGGAGCAATAAGACCACCTGGATGTGAAATTGACTGGTTTCATAAGCTTCCATTTATAATCTATACATTTACACAATAAAATCCCAGTATTCACAAGAGATTGAATCCACATGTTTCAGAATTAGTCATGAGAATACAAGATAAATGAAAACTTCTGATTCCACTCTGGAGAGAAAAAAGAATTACAACATTGAAAATAAAATTTTTGTAAATATTTTATTTTTGGCTCACTCTAACAGCCAAATATTAGTTTACATGAAACATTATAATTGGTAAAATATTTTTGCATATATACAAGTAGTAGTTAAGACTTCAGGAAAATCCCAAATCTGAGCATTCATTTGTTTTTCCTAGCTGCATTTATGCTTATGTATTTCCAAGTAATATAAAAATACTGTCTATAGTATAATGTCCTCAAACTTTGAACATGAAATATTTTTTTTAAAAATGAGGATCATATATTTAATTTTTAAAGGTTGTGGTGTCTTCCTTTTAAATAAAATGGATTTTGTTTGTTTGTTTCAGGTTTTTATTCAAATTCCACTTAGGTAACAAAAAGTGGAATATTAGTTTCAGGAGTAGAATTGAGTAATTCATAACTTACATATAACACCCACCGCTCATCACAAGTGATGTCCTTAATACCTATCACCCATATTACCCATCCCCCCACCCACCTCCCCTATAGCAACTCTCAGTTTGTTCTCTATAATTAAGAGTCTGATTTATGGTTTTCCTCTCTCTCCCCCCACCATGTTCATCTCTTTCGTTTCTTAATTTCTGCATATGACTGAAATCATATGGTATTTGTCTTTCTCTATTTCAGCATAATATACTCTAGTTCCATCCATGTGTGTGTGTGTGCATGTGTGTGTGTGTGTGTGTGTGTATGTGTGTAATTTATTCATCAGTCGATGGACATTTGGGTTCTTCCCATAATTTGGCTATTGTTGATAATGCTGCTATAAACATTTGGGTTCTTCCCATAATTTGGCTATTGTTGATAATGCTGCTATAAACATCAGGGTGCATGTGTCCCTTCAAATCAGTATTTTTGTATCCTATGGGTAAATACCTAGCAGTGCAGTTGCTGGATCATTGGGTAGTTCCATTTTTAACTTTCTGAGAAACCTCCATACTGTTTTCAAGAGTAGCTGCATCATTTTGCATTCCCACCAATGATGTAAGAGGGTTCCCCTTTCTCTTCATTCTCGTCAACATCTGTTGTTTCCGGTGTTGTTAATTTTAGCCATTCTGACAGGTGTGGGTGGTATCTCATCATGGTTTTGATTTGTATTTCCTGCTGATGAGTGAGGTTGAACATCTTTTCATATGGCTGTTAGCCATCTGGAAGTCTTCTTTGGAGAGATGTCTATGCATGTCTTCTGCCCATTTTTTAACTAGATTAATTGCTTTTGGGTGTTGAGTCTGATAGGTTCTTATAGATGTTGGACACTAGCCCTTTATCAGATAAGTCATTTGCAAACATCTTCTCCCATTCTGAAGGTTGCCTTCTAGTTTTGTTGACTGAGCCCTTTGCTGTGCAGAAGCTTTCTATTCTTGATGAAGTCCCAACAGTTCATTTTTGCTTTTGCTTCCCTTGCCTCCAGTGGCATGTCTGGTTTAGAAGTTGCTGTGGCCAACATCCAGGAGGTTGCTGCCTGTATTCTCCTCCAGGATTTTGATGGTTTCCTGTCTCACATTTAGTTCTTTCATCCCATTTTGAATTTATTTTTGTTTATGGTGTAAGAAAGTGGTCCAGTTTCATTCCTCTGCATGCTGCTGTCCTGTTTCCCAACATCATTTGTTGAAGAGATGTTCTTTTTTCCCATTGGATATTCTTTCTGCTTTGTCGAAGAATAGTTGACAATATAGTTGTGGGTACATTTCTGGGTTTTCTATTCGGTTCCATTGATCTATATGTCTGTTTTTGTGCCAGTGCCATGCTGTCTTGACGACTATAGGTTTGTAATATAGCTTGAAGTCCAGAATTGTGATGCCTCCAGCTCGGCTTTTCTTTTTCAAGATTGCTTTGGCTATTTGGGTCTCTTATGGTTCCATACACATTTTAGGATTGTTTGTTCTAGTTTTGTGAAAAATGCTGGTGGTATTTTGATAGGGATTGCATTAAATGTGGAGATTGCTTTGGGTAGTATAGACATTTTAATAATCTTTGTTCTTCCAGTCCATGAGCATGGGATGTTTTCCCATTTCTTTGGGTCCTCTTTGATTTCTTTCATAAGTGCTCTATAGTGTTCAGAGTATAGATCATTTACCTCTTTGGGTAGGTTTATTCCTATGTATCTTATGGTTTTGGTGCACTTATAAGTGGGATTGATTTCTTGATTTCTCTTTCTGCTGCTTAATTATTGGTGTATAGAAAGCCACAGATTTTTGTACATTGATTTTGTGTCCTGCGACTTTACTGAATTCACCTATCAAATCTAGCCTAACCTCGGGAAGTAAACAGACATCCAAATCCAGGAGGCACAGAGAATTCCCATCAAAATCAACAAAAGCAGGCCAACACCAAACCATATTGTAAGTAAAATTTGTAAAATACAGAGATAAAGAAAATATCCTAATAGTAGCAAGACAAAAGAAGTCCCTAACTTACAAGGGAAGACAAATAAGATTAGAAGATCTCTCTATAGAAACTTGGCAGGCCATATGAGAGTGGAATAATATATTCAGTGTGCTAAATGGGAAAAATATGCAGTCAAGAATATTTGACAGCAAGACTGTCATTCAGAATAGAAGGAGATATAGTTTCCCAGAGAAACAAAAACTAAAGGAGTTCATAACCAGTAAACCAGCCCTGCAAGAAATATTAAAGGGGACTCTTTGAGTGGGAAAGAAAGACCAAAAGCAAAAGACTAGAAAGGAACAGAGACAATCTCCAGAAACAATGACAAAACAAGTAATAAATGACACTAAATTCATCTCTATCAATAATTACTTTGAATGTAAGGTCATCTGAGTGGTACAGTTGGTTGAGCATCCAACTCTTGGTTTTAGCTCAGGTCATGATTGTGGTCATGGGATTGAGCCCCATGTCAGGCTCCACACTCAATGTGGAGTCTGCTTGGGATTCTCTCTCTCTCTCTCTTTCTCCATCTGCCTCTCCTGCTTGAGTTCTCTCTCTCTCAAATAAATAAATAAATCTTTAAAAAATGATTATTCTGAGTTTAAACGGACTAAATTCTCCAATCAAAAGACATAGGGTAACAGAATGGATTAAAAAAAAAAATCTACGTGCTGCTTACAGGACACTCATTTTAGACCTAAAGACACGTCCAGATTGAAAGTGAGGGGATGAAGAACCATTTATCATGCAATTGGACATCAAAAGAAAGCCAGAATTCTAATACTTATATCAGAAAAACTAGATTTTAAACCAAAAGACTGTAATAAGTGATGAAGAAGGACACTATATCATAACAGAGTGGTATATCCAAGAAGAAGATCTAACAATTATAAATATTTATGCCAACTTGGGAGCACCCAAATATATAAAACAATAACAAAGAACTCATTGATAATAATACAATAATAGTAGGGGTATAACACTCCATTTACACCAATGGATGGATTACCTAAGCAGAAAATCATCAAGGAAACAATGGTTTTGAATGACACAGTGGAACAGATGGAAAGAACACTCCAGCCTAAAGCAACAGAATGCATTCTTTTCAAGTGCACTTGGGACATTCTCCAGAATAAATCACATACTAGGTCACTCATGAGGCCTCAACAAGTAGAAAAAGATTGAGATCTTACCATGCATATTTTCTGATCACAACACTATGAAACAACAAATAAAAGTCCAGGGCCAGATGACTACCCAGGGGAATTCTTTTAAAGAAGAGTTAATACTGTTCCAAAAAATAGAAAGAGAAGGAAATCTTCCAAATTCATTCTATGAGATCAGCATTTCCTTGATTCCAAAACCAAAGACCCCACTAAAAAAGAGAATTACAGGCCAAGATCCCTAATGAATATAAATGCAGAATTTCTCAACAAAACACTAGCAATTTGAATCCAACATTACATGAAAAGAATCATTTATCACAATCAAGTGGAATATATTCCTGGGCTGCAAGGGTAGTTCAATTCCCTAAATAATCAACATGATACACCACATTAATAAAAGAAAGATAAGAACCCTAAGATCCTCTCAATAGATGCAGAAAAAGCATTTGACGAAGTACAGCATCCATTCTCGATAAAAACCCTCAAGACAAACTGGGGATTGAGGGAAAATATCTCAACATCTTAAAGGCCATATATGAAAGACCCATAGCTAATATGATCCTTAATGGTGAAAAACTGAGAGCTTTTTGTCAATGGTCAGGAAAAAGACAGGGATATCCACTCTTACCATTATTATTTAACATACTACTAGAAATCTTCGCCTCAGCAATCCGATTATAAAATATTTCTTTTTTAAAAACTTTTATTTATTTATTTGTCAGAGAGAGAGAGAGAACACAAGCAGGGGAAGAGGCAGGCGGAGGGAGAAGCAGGCTCCCTGCTCAAGCCCAATGTGGGACTTGATCCCAGGACCTTGGGATTATGATCTGGAGCCACCCAGATGTCCCAGAATATAAAACATTTCTAACAAAAGACTTGAACCCACAAGGATTGCAAACATTGAGGGGATGTGATTATGTTGACTGCCACAATGCAAGCATTCCTTTTCCCCTTGATAGTCCCTCAAAACTTATTTCTCCAAATGAAAGTTTATAAAAAGAAAGAACAGAGGTAGTTGTAAGCCAGACTAAGGGGTCGAGAGATCAAAAATTCAAATAAATATTTTTAATCAGAAATTTCTGTATTGAAGAAATGGCTAAGTGATATAACTGACCAAATTAAATATTTTGTCAGGTAGACCTATGTTTAATTTGCAAAACTACCACCATCATCTGTGTAAACCAAATTATCTTTTCCTTTTTTTTGCCATTATATCAACTTAAAGTCAACATATAATTTTATTTCTCATATTATAAAAGTCCAGGAAAATAATCTATACTAGTGAAATTTTAATTTCAGTCAGTCATTGGTTTTTAGTTACACATCTTTTTTAAATGGAGAAAAAAGATCTTAAAAGAAAAATTTTGAATATGTGATTCTGCCTTTATGGAAAAGGAATGTAGAGGGTTATTTGTGGTGATTTTCAGTAAATCCTCTCTTATCTCAAAAAAAAAAAAAAAGGACCTAAAATGAGCTCATTGATATTTAAAGTTACAAATTGGATACTTATTCTTTTGGTCTGATGCTGGTGCTTTGACTTTCATTTTCATTAAAATGCAAATATCCTAAGAAGGGGACTCACTATTTTATTCATTCATTTATACTTTCCTGTAAACAATGGGTATACAATCAATATTTCTCAGTTTACACTGTCAGATCATTTATTATGAGATTGCAATTGACTTTTTTTAGAGAGTGGGGGAAGAGAGAAATGAAGAAGCAGCTCTCAATAAAACACATAGTGTAGGAGAAAAAAGGTAAAACTGGGAAGAGTTCATAAAGACTTATCTCACAATTTTGCTGAGAGTTGACCTTGATTCTACTTTAGAGACAACATAGTTATAATGCAAAGCAAGTTCTATATTATTGTAGTATACTTAGTGATAAAAATGAGCATTAGAGATAGAATACTAGAAACTATGTTTGATATTATTGATTACTAAACATACTGAACAAAATATTAAGAATGAGTAGAGATTGTAAAATTCCCTAATGTCTCAATATTAAATAAAATGCATTTCTTCCCTGTATGAATAAATGTGAGAAGACCAGAAAAACCAGGTTTATTTCAAATCTGCATATTGAAATACAAGGATTTAAGCTTTTCCTTTTCTTCGTGTGGGCTTGGAAGCCGTTGCTCACCATGGAGGTGGCCTGCAGCAGGATGCTGGGCAGCTACCCTACAGCCGTGAGCCCCGGGGAGATGGAGAAGCACATGCGGCTCCTCTCCGAGCCCGAGTGGCTCAGCCTCCACCACATCCGCACGGACACCTACATCAAGCTGGACCCTACGTCAAGCTGGACAAGGCTGCTGACCTGGCAGGTGTCATCACACGGCTGGCCTGCCTTGCCCGTGCGGAGGCGGCGCTGTGAGCGCCTCGCAGACATGGGCTTCAGGTCCCTGGCCCGGCCCGCTGTGTCTGTTTTACTCCCTTTAGGAACACCATGCACTTTTCCCCCTTCTAGAGGGTGCTAGAATGTGATGGCCATTTGTATTAACTGTGTTTTAGTAGGGAACAACCTCCATGAGCTGCGTTATATGAGAGTTTAATAAATAAAGGGGTTTTGTTTTTTATTTATTTGTTTAAGTTTACACAGTAAAATTCACTTTTTTTGTTGGACAGATATATGAGTTTATATCCTTACACAGACTCATAGCCACCATCACGGACAGGATACAGAGAACTCTTTTGTATTCAGACCCTCCCCCATCATCTGTCCTCTGCAACCACTTATCTGTCCTCTGTTGCTGTAGTTTTACCATTTTTCAGAATGTTATAAAAATAGAATCACACAGGCTGGCCTCTTTTACTTAGCATAATGCAGTTGAGATTCATGCTGATAGTTTGTTTCTTTTTATTGCTGAGTAGTATTTCATTGTGTGTACCAAAGTCCATTTATCCACTTACTTGTTGAATAATATCTGGATTTACAATTTGTGGCAATAATGAACACTGCTGCTATAAATATTTATTCGAAGTTTTTTTTGTATACATGTAAGTTTTCATTTCTGTAGGATAAAGAGTTAGAAATGGGTCAATTGATTTATAAATCAGCCAATATAAATTACCATATCAAAAACCTAAAGAAGGAAAATCATATTGTCATAATAATTCATGAACAGAGAGCATTTGACAAAATTCAACATCTATTCATGATGCAAACTCTCAGTGAACTAGCAGCGTTTGATCATGTCAGGATCTACTAATTGTAGCAAAGACGATGGCTATCTGGAGTGTGACACATTTCCACTTGTATTTATTTCTGTCCCATCTATTTGGATGTACATCTGGTAGTTTAGATTTAAATGTTATAATAAAGTACAAATAAAGTAATAATGTAAAAAATATTAGCTCTTATTTAGTTATACCCAAGATTTGCTCATTTAGGTAATGTCTAAGAAAGAAAAAAAAAAGAGAAATAGAATTTTGTGTTTGAGCTAAATAATGAAACAGATTGTTGCTCTTCCTCCTTTGGAAGGAACGTATATTTTGCTTGTTTAGAAACTCAGAGTTAAGACAATATTCCTTTTAGTCAGCTCTATGACTCTAAGTACTTACATAAATCCTCCAAGTACCCAACTATACAGTATGGCAAAAACAAAACTTAAAAAAATTCTTACAGTATTAAACTGAAATAATCATAATAGAATATTACTTAGATTTAGTGATTAATTTCAGTCATTCGTTCAACAAATATTATTGATCATATAGTATGTGGAAGGAGTATGATAAGGATTGAATATTGTTTTCTGAATATAATATAAGCTTTCCCCCAAGTACTACTTTCCCCAATTACCTCTTTAGAGCCTTCAACACCATCAGTATTCATATTGGATATTATGGGATGAATGAATTAAATATGTTTAGTTCTACAACTACTTCTTAATTTCCATCTTAATCTCAAATTCAATTTGCTAACCAGTGGGCACTTAGTAGAGATGCTTGGAACTATTCCATTTTTTCCTTCATCTACATGTACTTAATTAATTTCATTCCTATCATTCATTGGTCTGCTCTATATTGAAGGAATTTGAACCCCTAAACGTTCAATTTCCTAGACTCCTCTGCCAGCTGGAATCCAGTTAGTATTGGCTAGTAAGAGGAACTAGCAGGATTTATTTATTTATGCACTTATTCTATTACTTTTTATTTTGAAATAATTATATTTTCATAGTAATTTGCAAAGAAAGAAAGCACAGAGGCCTAGTATATTCAACACAGTTCCCCCCAACTGTCACACCTTAGATTATTCTAGTATAAGATCAAAACCATGCATTGACATTTATAAAATGTACATACAATTCTATTTCATCATATGCATAGATTTGCATAACCGCCACCTAGATCAAGATACAAAACTGTTTCATCACCACAAAAGATCTCCCTTGTTTTATCCTTTAATAATCATTCTCATTGCCGCCCTGCCCCTTCATCATCTCTGACCCCTGGCAAACACCACTATGCTTTCTATATCTACCATTTTGTCATTTCAAGAATGCTATCTAAATGGGATCATATAGTATGTGACCTTTTGGGATTTGTTTACTTTACTCAGAATAATGCCCTTGAAATCACGGGTAGGATTTTAGGAGGAAGGACCAGCAGCACACCAGTGAGTGCTGACTGGTTGGACTGTCTTTGGTATTCCACTAGCAGGGGGTACCTACCAGTACTTGTGGGAGCCACAGGCTGCAGAGGCTTTCAGTAGCACTGAGAGATAAATCAGTGAGTAGATGCAGGGTCAGCTGATTTTGGAGGGTCTTGAATTGGCAACGTCCAGCAGGGTCAAGGTTAACACGTACACCTGGGCTCTGGAAACACTATCTCCCTTTGTTTTTTCCATCCCTCTGGTATGGGAGAAGCTTCCTGAAATTATCAATCTCTTGTTACTTCAGTGTAACTGAAGTAACTAGTTCCCAGTATTTAATACCTTCTGTATGAATTACTTAGCCTAAATTCTACTTTTGTGAGTGGATCCTGACAGAGACATCATCAAACAGCCCTGACGTTAAGAAGCTAGCTACATATAGTACTGTAAAAACATACTGATAGCATTGATATTTTACTAATATTAATAATAATATAGCTACTATTTATTGGAAATCCATTTTGTCCTAGGCACTCTGTATAATAGCTTTCTCTCAAACAGCTTATACACGCAAAAGCAATGAAAAAAAGTTCAGTAAGAATAGAGCTATGCCAACGTGGAACATAGTCATTTTTAATTGTATAAGCACATTTTCTTTGTGTTTGATGAATAAAACGTTAAAGTCAAGTGCTCAGAGTCAACTATTTTGAAGTTAATATATCTCACACGACAGCTCACTTAGGAGTCCAATGGTCATCCAGTGTCCATATGGTTAAGTTTATTATGTTTAATGACAGAACCAGAGTATGGTTGCAGTGAAATGTTCTGGTGCCATAACACTCATGTTGTGGAATGCTGTCCTATTGAGCATTTCTGATGCCAAGTCCAACTCAATATTCTTTAACTTGTGAAAATACTTTTGGCGTTACATTTTATGTTTGCTGAAAAGTTGTCTCACTCAAAATGGTTTGGTATTTCCAGTCGAAGCCTTGTAGCGCTGGCAACTTTTAATTGTTTCCTGTATAGTCTGGAATGACAATGATGCCAGTAGCCTAGTTTAATAATTGATTACTTATTAAAAAATTATATAAAAGTCTCCAAATTTAATACAAAGGCATGTTTTTATTTTTCAAGTTCCTTTGGAAAAATTTTAACCTGTACCTTAAACATTTAGTTATCTAAATATTCTTAATCAGTGACAGTGATTGTCACTTATTAATTTCTCCAGGAATTTTTTAAGTGATGACTCTAGTCCAAACAGAATTCCTCCTAATAACAAATTGTATTTTATATTAATTATACCATATAATTTGTGTTATATTTTACTGTTTTTACAAAAACCCCACCATTTTTGTTTCTGAAATTGGTCAATTGTTAATAATATCAAATACATATTTCATATTTCTACCATGTGTACAACCTTAATGTTATGACTACATTAATATTTGTGTATATAAGCTCTCACACTAATAAAATATTCAACTAACTTGTTTCTATATCTGTATTTTAATGTTTACAACTAGTAATTTAATAGTGAATGGCTAAAGTTTTCGCTTTTAAAATCAAGATTTATGCCACATCAGAACATGTAAACCCGTTTGATCATGGATTCCATCTGGTTTATGTGCTCTCTTCCTTGTTGGCTAGTGATTACACTGGATATTTATTCAACAGTCATTGTCTCAGTGCTAATCTCTAAGTAAAAACAAAGCACTCAATGTGACAAACAAGGTCCCTATTCTCATAAAATTTTCAAAATAAAATTTATGTTTAAGAAACATAAATAAGAAACATATTAAATAAAAAGATAATTCCTCATAATAATAATAATGATATAGAGAGCAAATCACAGAAATATTATCTGAGGAAGAATTATTGTAAACAAGTCATGAAAGAAATTCTCTTAAAGGATATGATATTCAGGCTGAGAACTGAATTTTGCCAACAACTTATTCAGATAATCAGAAGAAGAAACATTTTGGTCCATGACTAGCATGAAGTCCTGGTGAGAATAAGCTTGACTTACTTGAAAAACATTTTCTTTTTTCTTTTCTGTTTTTTTTTTTAATTTTAAGATTTGTATTTATTTATTTGACAGAGAAAGACTCAGCAAGAGAGGGAACACAAGCAGGGGGAGTGGGAGAGGGAGAAGCAAGCTTTCCACTGAGCAGAAAGCCCGATGCGGGGCTCGATCCCAGGACTCTGGGACCATGACCTGAGCCAAAGGCAGACACTTAACAACTGAGCAACCCAGGCACCCTGTTTTTTAATTAAATTAAGCAGTTGAGATTTTATACCAAGAATAACAGGAAACTTTTTTTTTGGTTTTGAATAAGGCAGTAATCTCATATTATTTGAATTTATGATAATGAATGTGTGTTGTAAAAAATGAATTAAAGGTGGCAAAATACAACAATTCCTTTTTTATAGCAGAGAGACATGGTTGTTGAGGATGGTATCAGCTGATACAAAGAAAAACAGGCATATTTGCCATGTGTTCTGTTAGCCAAATTAAAAATACTTGCTGATGAATTAGATGTGAGAGGTGAGGAACAGAAAAAGTTAGGTGGGCAAATGAAAATTTTAGGGAAAGCTCTTCAACAATGCTGAAAAAATATTTCCTTCAAAGCTTTACCACTTATAATCACTTAAATCTTACATAATTTAATCTTCTCAATAATTATATTAAAAAATTATTCTTACTGTACTCTGAAGATAAATTCACTGAATGTCAGGAAGATTAAGTCAATGTCTCAAGATCTCAGAGGTTTCTTTAAGGCAAAATTAGCAATATAGATCTTCAGAATCTATGTTAAATAGAATTGCCACAGAAACATAATTTAGACCCAGTGTTTTTCCAATTGAGAGGTGGGAATGTGTAATCAGTTGTTTAACATACAACTTGCTCATAACTATGTGCCTCTGAAATAGTTGTACTTGAAGTACAAGTAAGCAAAAATCTCATTAAAAGAAATATTTTTAGGGTGCCTGGGTGGCTCAGTCAGTTAAGTGTCTGCCTTCGGCTCAGGTCATGTCCTGGAGTCCGGGGATCGAGTCCTGTATCGGGCTCCCTGCTCAGCGGCGAATCTGCTTCTCCCTCTCCCTCTGCTCCCCCGCCAAACTCATGCACTCTTTCTCTCTCTCTCAAATAAATAAAATTTTTTTTAAAAAAGAAATATTTTTACCAAATCATTTGATATGGATTTCTTACAAGTAAACTCAAAATTTTATGAAAAATGAAAAGAAAAATTTATTCTTCACTACCATACAAAATTAAATATGTGAATTTTTAAAATTTAAAAGAGAAGTTCTTTAGGGATTAATTTAGCAAATTACAGTTGGAGTATTGATATTATTTTATTATTTTTATGTTTGTTATTTTATGTATGTATTAAGCCTACTACGTGATAGTTTCTTTCCATAAATTATTTCATTTAATTACTAAAAATGTATTAAATAGAAAGTTGATGGATTTTTCAAATCAAGATACTAAGGAGACAATTATTCAAGTAAGTTGGTCGAGATCAGAAGGTTATAAACAGGCTCACTGGGATGACTCTCAACTTCATTTAATTCTAATTTATAATAAATACTTCTTAAGTACATGCTACTTTTCCAGCATTATGCTATATTCTGAGAAAAAGTGGATAGAATGATAGCTGCTGTTTTAAGGCACATCTAAAAGTATGTTTTGGTTTGTGTGTGCTTAATTCATTTTCTTCATATAAATATACCGATACCTTATTTAATAACATTTATGGTTTTATTTTTAGTGCCTCATGTTTGTGTAATATAGAAAACCTAGAACTTTTGACATGCATATATATATATATATATATGCATATATATATATAAAAGAGCAAATGTTAATATCCAGTGATATAAATACTAATTAAATTCTTTACTGAAAGTTTATCTTGTCACAGAGCTAGAACAAACCATCCTAAAATTTGTATGGAACCACAAAAGACCGTGAATAACAAAAACAATCTTGAAGAAGAAAAGCAAAGCTGCAGGCATCACAATTCTGGATTTCAAGCTATATTACAAAGGAATTCTTATCAAGACAGTATGGTACTGGCACAAAACAGACAAATAGATCCATGGAATAGAAGAGAAAATGCAGAAATGGACCCACAAGTATATAGTCAACTAATCTTCAGCAAAGCAGGATTTGGAAAGAATACAGAACGGAAAAAAAGACAGTCTTTTCAAAAAATGCTGTTGAGAAAACTGGACAGCAACAAGCAAAAGAATGAAACTTGACCACTTTCATACACCATACACAAAAATAAATTCAAAATGGGTGAAACACTTAAATGTGAGACAGGAAACCATCAAAATCCTGGAGGAGAACACAGGCAGCACCTCTTGGACTTTAGCTATAGCAACTTCTTACTAGACACGTCTCTGGAGGCAAGGGAAACAAAATAAAAAAATGAACTATTGGGACTTTATCAAGACAAAAAGTTTCTGCATGGTGAATGATACAGTCATCAAGCCTAAAAGTCAAGGAATCGGAGACTCTATAAAGAACTTATCAAACTCAACACCCAAAAAAGAAATAATCCAGTTTAAAAAAGGGCAGAAGACATGCATAAACATTTTTCCAAAGAAGATATCCAGATGGCTAACAGCCACATGAAAAGATGCTCGACATCACTCATCAGCAGAGAAATACAAATCAAAACCACGATGAGATACCACCCCACACCTGTCAGAATGGCTAAAATTAACAACACAGAAAACAATAGATGTTGGTGAGGATGTGAAGAAAGAAGAACTCTTCTTACACTGCTGGTGGGAATGCAAATTGGTGCAGCCACTCTGGAAAACAGTATGGAGATTCCTCAAAAAGTTAAAAATAGAACTACCCTATGACCCAGCAATTGCACTAGTAGGTATTTGCCCGAAGGATACAAAATACTGATTCGAAGAGACACATGCAGCCTGATGTTTATAGCAGCATTATAACAATAGCTAAATTATGGAAAGAGCCCAAATGTCTATCAACGGATGAAGGGATAAAGAAGTGGTATGTATGTGCATGTGTGTATATATATATATATATATTTTTTTTTTTTTGAAATATGTGTATATATATATTTATTGAAAGTTTATCTTGTCACAGAGCTAGAACAAACCATCCTAAAACATATATATATATGCATATATGTATATATATGCATATATATATATATATATATATATATATATATAACTCAGCCATCAAAAAGAATGAAATCTTGCTATTTGCAATGACATGGATGGAGCTAGAGTGTATTATGCTAAGTGATATAAATCAGTCAGAGAAAGACGAATACCATATAATTTCACTCATATGTGGAAATTAAGAAACAAAGGAGATGAACATAGGGGGAAAAAGAAGAGAGAAAGGCAATCCATAAAATAGACTCTTAATTATAGAGAACAAACTGAGGATTCTGGAGGAGAGGTGGGCAGGGGGAGGGGTAAAATAGGTAATTGTTGTTAAGGAGGGCACTTGTGGGGAGCACTGGGTGTTCTATGTAAGTGATAAATCACTAAATTCTACTGTTCAAAAAAATATTACATTATCTGTTAACTAACTAGAATTTAAATAAAAATTTGAAAAAAAAGAAAGTTTATCTTGAAAAGTACACAAATCCTAAGTGTGTAACTCAACAGATTTTTAGAAAATAAACTACCCATGTGTCTATAATCCAGTTCAAGAAATATAATGCTAGCAAACTAGAAGCCTCACTGCCTCCCCCATCATCTTCCAATCTTTATCCCCTCTGTACTCACCAAAGCTAACCAGTGTTGTTATTTGTAACACTGGAGATTAGTTTTGACTGTATTGGGCCTTTTATAAATAGAATCGTTTAGCATGTATTCTTCTGTGATGACTTCTTTCATCCAACATTATGTTTGTGAGAATATGTAATGCATGTTCATTATTTTATTCTCACAAAGCATTGCATTTTTCCTATGCAGCAATTCATGTACACAGTTGACTTTTGTTAAACACTTGGGTTGTGTCCAGTTTGGGACTACTACAAATAATTCTCTATATGGAAACTCAATTGATAAAACAACAATTATAAAATAGTTTATTCGCCAGGGCATTTGAGTGATTCAGTTGGTTAAATGTCCAACTCTTGGTTTCAGCTCAGGTCATGACTTCAGGTTCATAGGAGTCTGCTTTTCTCCCCCTTCCGTAGCCCCTCCCCACCTCACATGCTCTCTCTCTCTCTCTTCTCTCTCAAATAAATTAAATCTTTAAAAAAATTTATTCTCCACGCACTGCTGTTCTGTCATCTCTTCATGAAGGAAGCATTCATATTAAGTGTTCTAGACTTGTTCTGTTAGTCTACTTTTTTATTTTACCCTTGCAAGAAATACACTGTCATAACTTTTATAGTAAATCTTGATATTCAGAATAATAACCCCTTTCTAACTTTCTCCTTTTCTTCAAGAGTCATGCTATTTTGGGCCTTTGAATTTATAATAATTTAGATTTGTTGGCCAATTTTAATAAAAGCTATGCATACATTTGGGAGTTTCTTAATTCTATAGGTCAATTTAAAGGGAATTGACATCTCTCCAATATTGTCTTTCAATTCATGGATGTGGTATATTCCCTTATGTGTTTAGTTCTTTAAAAAAAAATCTCCCCGCACTTCTCTCCATTCTTAGGGTTATCCCATTTTGCCTGTCAATTCAAAGAAATAACTTTGTTCCTCTCCTCTGTCATTTGGATATATCATGTATTCATTATCATTTAGTACAAAATATTTTATAATTACACTTATGATTTATTTCTTTGAGCTATAGATTATTTAGAAAAAAAGCTTTACATTTCTAAACATAGGGTGGTTTTCAAGTTACATATTGTTAAGACTTCCTAGTTTACTTCCATTATTCTGTAATTGGAATGATTCTGAATGGTTTAAATCCTTTAAGTATGTCAACATTTGTTTAGTGGCATAGCATATGGTGAAATTTTATTAACGTTCCATGTGTACTTAAGAAAGATGTATTTTGCAATTGTTGGAAACAGTCTTCTGTAGATAAAAAAATATATCAAGATTGTTCATCAAGGAGTTCTAATTTTCTATATTCTTACTCATTTTTTGTCGGATTGCCCTATCAAGTATTGAAAAGGTATGTTAAAATCTCCCACTATAATTATGGATTTTTATATTTATCTTGTTTTGTCAAATTTTACTTTGTTGTGACATTATATTATGTGACTACTAATTAAAATCTGCTATGTTTTCTTCATTAATTAAGCATTTTATCATCATGAAATTTCCCTTAAATTCAACTGTGCCTAATTCATAGCTCCATCAATTTCTTTTGACTAGTATTGGAATAGTATTTGATTTTCCATGCTTCTACTTTTGAATGCTCTTTATTTTTTATGTTTCTCTTATTTGTAGTATATGACTTACTTTGTCTGATAATTTTTTTTTAACAAAAATTTCTTAATGTGCTTTCTGATATTTGGGGGTTTAAATAAACCATTTTACTATTTCTGTTCTATTTATTCTGCCCATTATGTGTTTCTTTCATCACTGATTTGTTATATTTATTTTTACAAAATCATTCTATTTTCCTTATATCACTAATATACTCATTCTTTTACCATTATATTAGTAGTTTCCAGATCATATCATATATTTTATCTTATCAAAATCTAATAAAAATATCTAATTTCAATATGGAAATATCTAAGGCTTTGGATTACATTAGCTCCATTTATCTTTTTCAGAATTTATATCATTTGGGCGCCTGGGTGGCTCAGATGGTTAAGCGTCTGCCTTCAGCTCAGGTCATGATCCCAGGGTCCTGGGATCAGGTCCTGCATCGGGCTCCCTGCTCAGAGGGGATCCTGCTTCTCCCTTTGCCTCTCTCTCTCTCTCTCTGTCTCTCTCTGTCTCTCATGAATAAATAAATAAAATCTTAAAAAAAAGAATTTATATCATTTTTCTCTTGTATACCTTAAATTTTTTAAACTCCCCTAGATATCACTATATTATTTTAAGCTGTTAATATTCATTTGATTTATCCACATATTTCCCTTTTATAGATCCTTATCCTTTATCTTATCTCGATTATCTGATCTTCTATCTGGTATCATTTATATTTTGCTTCAACACTTGAATACCCTCTAATACTTGCTTTATCATCAGAAATGCTAGTGATACATTTTCTCAGCTTGTTTTTTTAATAAATTTTTTTATTTCATCTTTCTTTTTGAGAATAATTTAGCTAAAATTCTAGACTAGAAGCCCCTCCCTTGTCAAACATAACCCAAATTTTTAAATATTATATTCAATCATATTCTTCTGTTGTTTCCTATGAGAAATTATGTCAGTATTGTTCCTACTTTTCTATATATCTATTTTTTTTTTTACATATTCATTGTATGAGAAATACTGATGTCATTACTTTTGCTGAGGCCAAGTGCATTTAGTCTGCCCAATTATATTTTATGTCTTTGGGTACCAATGATTCTAAATATTTTATGGGTGGGAGTAAATCAAATGGGGGCTTTAAACTAAATCCTCCATCACTTATTTACCTTTCAATTATAAAACAATCACCTACATTATATTAGTTTAAAAATATTTTAACTTTAAATTTACATTTACCTGTAACTTAAATACACACACACACATGCACAGACTTCTAGTGACCCCATGAAATTCAGGTTTAGAATTAAATAGGCATGACTAAAATAATTATTATATTTTTCATGCTTTAAAATAAACTTGTGGGGGCACCTGGGTGGCTCAGTCATTAAGCGTCTGCCTTCGGCTCAGGTCATGATCCCAGAGTCCTGGGATCGAGCCCTGCATTGGGCTCCCTGCTCCACAGGAGGCCTGCTTCTTCCTCTCCCACTCCTCCAGCTTGTGTTCCCTCTCTCGCTGTTTCTCTCTCTGTCAAATAAATAAATAAAATCTTTAAAAAATTAAAAAAATAGGGCATTCAGCTGCGGCCACTGAGCAGACCGGACTTCACTTACACACGCACCTCGCTCCGCTTCCTCTGCAACCATGTCTGACAAACCCGATATGGCTGAGACTGAGAAATTCGAAAAGTCGAAATTGAAGAAGACAGAAACGCCAGAGAAAAATCCACTGCCTTCAAAAGAAACAATTGAACAGGAGAAGCAAGCAGGCGAATCGTAATGAGGCACGCGCCGCCAATATGCACTGTACATTCCACAGGCATGCCTTATTTTACTTCTTTTAGCTGTTTAACTTTGTAAGATACAAAGTGGTTGGATAAGTTTAAATGACTGTGCTACCCCTTTTCACATCAAAGAATCGAGAACTACTGACAACGAAGGCGCCTGCCTCTCCCATCTGCCTGTCTGGCTGGCAGGGAAGGGAAAGAACTTGCATGTTGGTGAAGGAAGAAGCTGGGTGGGAGGACAGTGAAATCGAGAGTAAAAACCAAGCTGGTCCAGGGTGTCCTGCAGGCTGTAAAATGCAGTTGAATCAGAGTGCCATTTTTTTTTTTTGTTCAAATGATTTTAATTATTGGAATGCACAATTTTTTTAATATGCAATAAAAAGTTTTAAAACCTGAAAAAAAAAAATAAATAAACTTGTGTGCTACTAGTACTTGTTCGGAAGTAGAATGATATTAGGCCTGTGACTCATGATAGCAAAAACAAAACAAAACAAAACAAAAACAAGATGAAATATTTAGAAGACAATAGACTTTTATAGGAGGCTATTGTAGAGTAGTGTATGCAAGGAAACCTAAGAAACTGATATTCCAGAGAGGAACATGCCTTCCATAGGTGAGCAGATTGCCACAGCTGTTAAGGGAAAAAAACACTGAGGCAGAACTTTAAGGACAATTTGAAATAGCAAGATAAAAGCTTCAAATGTAAAATTACGTCATTCAACCTAAAATTTTTCCTTTCATCTGAATTTTGCTGAAAAATTAGCAGTGAAAGAGTAGCTGGAAATCTGAGAGAATTTATGAAGTCTTGATGATTTCTAAAGAAACTAGATTCATAAAACCTGACATAAAGCTCTCTAAAATAGCACTCCAAATAACACGCCTGATCAAATTTTTACAAGATTACAGAGATTAGCCCTTCAGCAACTGTAGTGTGGGTGAAAAGGCAATTTACTAACAAAAGGTAAAAGAAAAAAATCTAATTAAAAACAGCACCCAAAACAAAAACAAAAACCAAACAACAACAAAAACAGTACCTGAATCGGTAGCATTTGAATGTTTAGCTTCTTATTCTAGCTGCTAGAAAAAGGAGGGAGCTTGTAAGGTCATGGATGCAAATAGAAAATGTCGTATTTCCATAATACCTATGCTGTTGCTTTATACTCACTGTCCAGAAAATAAGAGAGAAAAAGTGAGAAGTATGGAAAACAGGAAACTCAATACATAATTAAGAGAAAAAAATTCAACAGAAGCAGACCCACAGATGATTTGAATGTTAGCATTAATGTTTAAACAATGATGATAAAATACATATTATAGCTTTGGAGAGTCACACCATCTGGTTGTTTTCACAGCCAAGGCAATAAGGTACCTTGTGATGCTTCTTTCCTAAACAGAAAACTTTTTGTTTTTTAATTATGGCTCTACAGAAAGAGTGTGAAGGCCATTTCATTAAGGGATAGAATATGGGATAGAAGTCCTTTTCACACAAGAAGAAGAAAAACTGCTTCATTCACCATTTCTGAAGTACTGAAAGGAGGACAGAAATAGAAGTAGGGCAAGCAGGTCAGATGGGACTGTGGACCTAAACTTTGGGGTTTAAGAAGGTTGCTGCTATTCAAATATCCATGTTTGTACTGGGAAAGACAATAGTTAGTGTTGCTCATCACTGACAGATTTACCAGCATTTAGCATGATTTAATATGGAATGGGAACTATTCTGTACCATTGATAGAAGAAGTAAACTAAAGGAATTTTTCTAATTTCCCTTACCTTCAAGTAGCAGCAACAAGTAATAAAGAAATCCCTAAATGCTACAGGAAGGGAACATGGTGTGCTAAGTTTAAAGGGGCCTTAATGTGAACAGTCTTTGAATCGAGAGGTGAATCTCTTTGTCCCAGACATCAAAAGTGGTCATCACATCATTCCAAAAGATTAGATAGGATTAGTCCATAACTTGGCAGATATAAACTAAAAGACCAAAACAGATCAGCCATTTGCATCAAAGAAGAGCAAGGGATTAAGATATTCCTAATTGACTGTATCTCTTCTCTCATTGACTTCTATGGAGTCACAAAAGCTACTCCAGGTACTTAATACCTACTTGGAGAAAATGATGGCAGACATATGAAGCACCAAGCATTTATCTGTATGAGTCTGCAAATAACTCAACTCGAAAAGACTAAGATAACATAGCTGGACAAGTTTCTAATTGTTTATCTGTACACTCGGGGGTTTATGAATAAAACTAGTCCAGTTATGGGAAAATAAACAAACAGCAAAAATCTATCACATTATTTTTGCTTATTTAAGAAGTTGAAAAGTAGTATGAGTAATTTATGAATCACTATCTGAATAACTGCAGGAATATCTTAGAATATAATTTTATTTTTTAAAATATATAGGATTTCTTTTTGAGAACTGGTTGATAGCCTAAAGGGCACAGCTCTAACATGGCTTTAATCTATTATTTTTTGATGCTTAATGAGTAAGAAAAAATGAAAAAACAAAACAAAATTATACATTTAAATAAGATTTAGCTTTGTTCCCCTCTCCCAAAACATAGAATGGGGGAAATAGACTCTCAGTGTGTTTGTTCCCTTCACATTTTCAGGACATCCAGGGAAAGGATATCCAGAGCAGGACCCTCAATAATGCAAGGCCCCAGACAAGGGCCCCTTCTGCCAGAGTCTAAGAATGGTACTGTCTGACTAGCAGTACTATGCTTTTTTGATAATATTAATGGGAGCTCTAGGAGGAAACACAGAGATGTTTAAAAAGAAGCATACATGGCCCCCCAGCTAAGAATGTCAGAAATACTATACTTATGTAACACAGACTAAGTCAAATGCAAAGGTATGTTAATTCTGTGAGCTGCAGCTGAGATGAGTCATAGTTTGTAAATGGTTTTTATTAGGCCATTAGTAGTCTGAAGTTATAAAATTATGTGGCTTTAAGGTCAACCTAACATTGTGTTACTGTTAATATCTTCATGATTTTCTATCAGCCTACACACTGAGTCATCACATTTCTGATATCAGGCTATCTCATCAATAGGTGGATTGTTTCCCCTAAAAAGAAAGTGCAACCTATAGTGACATATGCATTCTAACAGAATATGAAAAACTAAATTTTATGTAATAAATCTTGAAAAGGCTTGGCAATAAAACATCCCATTCAGTGTTCTGCAAATTTTAATATCTATTCAGAAAGTCTAATAAAAAAATCTTCTGGATTGAAAAGTAGTTTCCCTGATTCTTGAGTGCCTTTCAAGCAGTTTAAGATTCTTAATGAAGACAGACAAATTCCATTCCTAAAGATATACTTCATTAACATCAATTATTTGAGTCCATGTAACATGTATAGATATAGTAAAAAAAAATTATAAGGGAAAGACAACCCAAGTGTTTGAATAGTTAACAACTGTTTAATCATTATTTATTGACTATTTTCATAAAATTTACTCTAAAATGTATTGCATTAGAAAAAACAATGACAATGCAATTAATAGTAATATATCTTTCAAAAAAAGTCTCTCAGGCACCAGTAAAGTAAAAATGTCAAGGAAGAATATATTTCAATTTTTTAATCTTTAGCATAACTATAGTATCAAAATAGTCATTTACTCCAGTCCACAAATGAAGCCAATCATTGAATTTAATCCAAACTGAGTTTTTCTGATATCTGTAGTTATTTTACTGCCAATAAAAATAATCAGCAATTTTGGATTCAATTATGCATAGTGTCTCTATGTTCAAATCACTTTGTGACTGATTATCCCAGAAGAAATAAATAAAAGACATTTTTAATATACTGTTCATATAAAATCTGTCTACTACCAACCCTATGACCTTTACCATTTCATTGTGCCTCTCTTGTTCCTCACTTCTACTTTCACATTTACACTTGATTTTAGATTACTACTTCATTAAAGAGAAAAAAGAACACGATGTTTTGCTCTACCCTTGCTGTCACAATTCTTCATTATAACACTTTATAAGACTTTAATTAGAAGACTTTGTATTATTACTCAAATACATTTTGTTCTCCGTGATAAAGATAGTTCAATTTAGTGTCAGAAATCTAATTGTCTTTAATTTAGTGGCTAGTTCATGTGATAAAATCAGGATAATCAGGCTGATCTTGAAGTTTAATGAACATTCAGAAAAAAAAAGTCTCTACAGGAAATAGAAAGCAACAACTCTAGCAAATTATACTCCTTGGTTTCTTAAAGATCTAGGTTTTGCCTTTTGCACAGCAAAAGAAACAGTCAACAAAACCAAAAGACAACCAACAGAATGGGAGAAGATATTTGCAAATGATTTATCAGATAAAGGGCTAGTATCCAAAATCTATAAAGAACTTATCAAACTCAACACCCAAAGAACAAATGATTCAATCAAGAAATGCGCAGAAGACAGACATTTTTCCAAAGAAGACATCCAAATGACCAACAGACACATGAAAAAGGGCTCAACATCGCCCAGCCTCAGGGAAATCCAAATCAAAATCTCAATGAGATACCACCTCACACCAATCAGAATGGCTAAAATTAACAAGTCAGGAAACAACAGATGTTGATGGGGATGTGGAGAAAGGGGAACCCTCCTACACTGTTGGTGGGAATGCAAGCTGGTGCAGCCACTCTGGAAAACAGTATGGAGGTTCCTCAAACAGTTGAAAAGAGAGCCAGAAATTGCACTACTGGGTATTTACCCCAACGATACAAATGTAGTGATCCGAAGGGGTACGTGCACCCCAATGTTTATAGCAGCAATGTTCACAATAGCCAAACTAAGGAAAGAGCCAAGATGTCCATCAACAGATGAATGGATAAAGATGTGGTATATATCTACAATGGAATATTATGCAGCCATCAAAAGGAATGAGATCTTGCCATTTGCAACAATGTGGATGGAACTGGAGGATATTATGCTGAGTGAAATAAGCCAATCAGAGAAAGACATGTATCATATGATCTCTCTGATATGAGGAATTCTTAATCTCAGGAAACAAACTGAGGGTTGCTGGAGTGGTGGGGAGTGGGAGGGATGGTGTGGCTGGGTGATAGACACTGGGGAGGGTATGTGCTATGGTGAGAACTGTGAATTGTGTAAGACTGTTGAATCACAGACCTGTACCTCTGAAACAAATAATACATTATATGTTAAAAAAAAAAAAGAAGAAGAAGAAGAAGAAGAAGAAGATAGCAGGAAGGGAAAAATGAAGGGGGGGAAATCAGAGGAGGAGACAAACCATGAGAGACTATGGACTCTGAGAAACAAACTGAGGGTTCTAGAGGGGCGGGGGTGGAGGGATGGGTTAGCCTGGTGATGGGTATTAAAGAGGGCACATACTGAATGGAGCACGGGGTATTATATGCAAACAATGATCATGGAACACTACATCAAAAACTAATGATGTAATGTATTGTGATTAAAATAACATAAAAAAAAAGATCTAGGTTTTGCTCTGATGTCTCTGTTTGGTGGAAGAACAAAGTCCTATGTTTCTTGTCTTGCTCTATTAGCCCTGCTGATGATAAACAGAAAGTTTAAAGAAATGATTACATGCTATGGCTGCTGTTATGGAGCCATAGCTGGAAGATTGATTGCAAATAAAAAGATAATCAACAAAATATTCTCTGTCTCCAGAGCCTTATTGCACTAGGATAGGAAATTAAAGTCAAATGAGCTTAAAAGTGAATTCTTTACAGAAGAAGTGTTTCTGTATAGTTAGGCCATTTTATTTATCCAATGAAAACTATAATAACTTATTTGATTTTTTAAAGAAATAATACAAATTTTCCACAATTATATTTTTTCAATAAGTGTTTTATGTTAGAACAGTTTTAGATTTACAAAAAAAAAAGATTTAAAGATAGTAATAAACTCAATCTCGCTATTATTAACATCTTACCTTAGTATGGTACATTTGTAACAATTAATGAACTGATATTGATACTTCATAAGTAAAGTCCACACTTTATTACAGTATCCTTAGTTTTTATCTAATTTCCTTTTTCTATTCTAGGATCTATTCAGAATATGACATTGCATTTAGTTGTCATGTCTCCTTAGGCTACTCTTAGCTGTAATAATTTCTCAGAATTTTCTTTTTGATGACCTTGATGGTTTTGAGGAGTAATGTTTAGGCATTTTGTAACTATACTTTAATTGGAATTTGATAGTTTTCTCATGAGTAGACTTGGGTTATGTGTTTTGGGGAAGAGCACAGAGGGAAAGTGCTATTTTCATCATATTATATCAAGGGTTTATGCTATCAACATAACCTCACTGTTGATGTTGACTTTGATCACATGTCTGCAAGAGTGTTTATCAGATTTCTCCATTGTAAATTTAATCTTTTTTTTTCCCTTGCTCCATACTTTATTCTTTGGAAGAAAATTACTATGCATAGCCTATAATTAAGAAGTGAGGAGTTATACTTTACCCCCTTGAAGGTAGAATATTGACATAAGTTATTTGGAATTATTTTGCATGGACTTGTCTATTTTCACCTATTTACTTATTTATTCAACCACTTATATCAGTATGGACCCATAGGTATTTATTTTTTTACTTTGCTTTTTAATAATCCAATGTTACAATATTTTTTTTTGTTGTTCAAAATTTCAGATTTGGCCACTGAAAACTCTTATAGATGACTACTTTTTACTTACTGTATCTATTTCATATATAAACATCATAGTGTCTTGTTTTCTTTAGAACTGCCTTACTTTCTGGTACTGAAAGGCACTCTATACTCATATTGAGTATTTCTATCCCAGGCTTGGAATCAGACATTTCTCTAAGGAGCTCTAGTTTCTCTAAAAGAAAAATCAAGGAATATTACTCAGCCATCCAAAAGAATGAAATTTTTCCATTTGCAATGATGTGGATGGAGCTAGAGTGTAGTATGCTAAGTGAAATAAGTCAGAGAAAGACAAATACCATATGATTTCATTCATATGTGGAATATAAAAAACAAAACAGATGGACATATGGGAAGGGGGAAAAGAAAGAGAAGAAAACAAAACAGAGGAGACTCTTAACAATAGAGAACAAACAGGGTTGATGAGAGAGGGGGTGGGGGATGGGCTAAATGGGTGATGGGTACTAAGGAGAGCACTTGTGATGAGCACTGAGTGTTGTATGTAAGTGATGAATCACTGAATTCTACTCCTGAAACCAACATTGCACTGTATGTTAACTAAATAAAATTTAAATTAAAAAAGATCAAGTTATAAACCAAGATTTGGTTACTATCTGTGTTTATTGTTACTGGCTGGTATCATTGCTTCTAGCCCCTCTTAAATGACAGAGTAAGGAATTACATGTGTACATACTAACTATTGTGTGTGCATGCATCTCTAAACTTTCTATGTGTTACCATCTATATAGTAAGCTATCTATCTATATATACACATATGTAACATGTATGTATATAAAATGTATGTATGTATGTATATGTGTGTATATATATATGAGTGAATGCTAATACCGCTAGCTCTAATGTATTATAAATGCACACTATTTTTGTATATAGTTCTTTGATTTATTTCATCAAATTTCTATAGTTTTCCACAAATATATCCTGTACATATTTTATTAGATTTACAACCAAATATTTAATTTCAGTGCTATTTTTTTCCATTTCAAATTTCAGTTGCTCATTGAACCTATATAGGAAAGCAATTGACTCTACTGTATTAACTATGTTTCCTGTGAAGTTTTTATACTTGCATTTTAGTTCCAAGAGCTTTTTGCTGATTCTTTGGGATTTTCTTCATATGTAATCATTTCCTCTGCCAATATAATTTTATTTCTTCTTTCCCAATTTGTATAGCTTTTATTTTACTTATCTTATTGCATTAGCTAGCATTTCCATTATAATGTTGACTAGGAGTGGTAAGAGAGAGCATACTTGCTACTTGCTTTCTTCCCAATCATAGTGGAAAATCATCCAGGTTCTCCTCTTTAAATATACTAATTGTAGGAAGTTTATAGATGTTCTTTGTTGAGGCAGTTCCATTCTATTCCTTTTTTACTTAAAGTTCTTATCATAAATGTTTTTTTTTATTAATTTGGGGGGAATCTGTTGATATGCCACTATCTTTTTTGTTTTTGTTTTTTTGTTCTTCTTTAGTCTACTGTGGTAGAGTATTGATAACTTCTATTTACTTATTTATTTGAAGACCATTCTTTAGAGCACTTTTAGAATTACAACACAATTGACAGGAAAGTACCGAGATTTCCGACATTATCATCACTCACCAGAATGAAATTTAAAAAAACCAAACAAACAAGGATGAATCTGCATCAACAGATCATAATCACTCAACATACATAGTTTACTTTGGGGTTCACTGTTGGTGTTATACATTCTATAGGGTTGGATAATGTTAATGACATATATCTATCATTATAACTATACAGTGTACTTTCACTGTCCTAAAAGTCCTCTGTGCTCTACATATTCATCACTCTCTACCCACAACACTAGCAACCACTGACATTTTCATTGTCTCCATAGTTTTGCCTTTACCAGAATGTCCTGTAGTGGGAATCATATAGTATGAAGCCATCTTAGCTTGGTTTCTTTCACTTAGTAATATGTATTAAATGTTTCCCCATGTCTTAATAGCTCATTTCTGTTTAGTACTGAATAATATTCATTTTTTAGATGTACTACAAATCTACCCATTCACCCACTGAAGGACAACTTGGTTATTTCCAGGTTTTGACAGTTATGAATAAAACTGCTATAAACATCTACATACAGATTTTTGTGTGAATATAAGTTTTTAACTCATTTGGGTAAATATCAAGGAGCATGCTTAATGGATCATATGGTAAGAGTGTGGTTAGATTTATAAGGAACCACCAAACTGTCCTCCAATGGGGCTACATCATCTTACATCCACACCAGTAATGAATGAGGGTTCTTCTTGCTCCACATTCTTGTCAGCATTCAGTGCTATCAGTATTCCAGATTTAGGCCACTAAAATAGTTGTACAATTCATTTCCCTTGTGACGTATGATGCGGAGTATCTTTTCATATGCTTATATACTTGTTTTGGTGAGATGTCTTTTAAAGTCTTTAGCTCATTTTTTAATCTGGTTATTTGTTTTCTTATTATTGAGTTTTAAGTGTCCTTTGTATATGTTAGACAACAGTTCTTTATCAAATATGTATTTTGCAAATGTTTCCTCTTAGTCTGTGGCTTTTCTTCTAATTCTTTTGATATTGTTTCTTGCAGAGCAGTTTTTCATTTTAATTAAGTCTATCTTATCAATTATTTCTCTCACAGATTGTGTTTTTGATGTATCTAAAAAGGCATCAGCACATCCAAGGTCATCGAAGTTTCTCCTGTTATCTTCTATAATTTTTACAGTTTTGCCTTTTACATTTAGATCTATAATCCATTTTGAGTTAATTTTTGTGAAAGGTATAAGGTTTGTGTAAAGTTTATGCCTACTTTTTCCTTTTTTTCTTTATATATTTTCCTTTTTTTTTTTTTTTTTTAATATGTATGCCCAGTTTTTCTGGCAACATTTGTTGAAGAAACTCTCTTTGCCTCATAGTATTGCCTTTGCTCTTTTGTCCGAGATCAGTTCACTACATCTGGGGTCTATTTCTGAGCTCTCTATAGATTTCACTGATCTATTTGTCTATTGTTTTACTAACCCATGCTACTTTGGCTACTGTTGCTTTATAGTAAGTCTTGAAGTTGGGCAGTGTCACTTATCAAACTTTGGTCTTCCCCTTCCATATTGTGTTGGCTATTCTGGGGCTTTTGCTTCTCCATATAACTTTAGAAACAGGGCGCCTGGGTGGCTCAGTTGGTTAAGTGACTGCCTTCGCCTCAGGTCATGATCCTGGAGTCCCGGGATCGAGTCCCGCATCGGGCTCCCTGCTCAGCAGGGAGTCTGCTTCTCCCTCTGACCCTCTCCCCTCTCATGCTCTCTCTCTATCTCATTCTCTCTCTCAAATAAATAAATAAAATCTTTAAAAAAACATTAAAAAAAATAACTTTAGAAACAGTTTGTTGATATCCATAAAATAACTTGCTGGGATTTTGACTAAGATTGCACTGAATCTACAGATTAAATGGGAAGAACTGATATCTTAGCAATATTGAGTTTACTGTCAATGGAATATTCCTTCATTTATTTAGTTCTTTTTTGATTTTATTTGTCAAAGTTTTATAGTTATCCTCATATAGATCTTGTATATATTCTGCTAGATTTATAACTTGTTTTATTTTTTGTCTGCTAATGTATGTTGTATTTTGTATTTAATTTCTAATTCTGTGTGTTCCTTGTCAGTTTGTAGCATTGTTTTGATATTAGGATAATGAAAACCTGATAGAATGAATTTGGAAGTATTCTTTTTGCTTATATTTTCTGGAAGAGATTGTAGAGAATAATATATTTTCCTTAAAAGTTTGGTAAAATTCACCAGTGAAATCATTTGGTTGCAGTGCTCTTTTTTTTATAATGCTATTCATTTTTTAAATTTATTAATATGTATAAGCCTATTGAGATTATCGATATCTCCTTATGGGAGTTTTGCTAGTTTGTATCTTTCTTTTCTTTTTAAAGATTTATTTATTCATTAGAGAAGGAGAGATGGGGGGAAGGACAGAAGGAGAGGAAGAGAAAGCCCCAAGCAGACTCTGTGCTAAATGTGGAGTCTGATGCAGGGCTCAATCTCATGACCTTGAGATCACAACCTGAGTCAAAACCAAGAGTAGTTTGCTTAACCAACTAAGCCACCCAGGTACACCTCTAGCTTGTATCTTTCAAGGATTCAGTCCTTTTCATCAGTCATAACCTTTATTTTCTTTTGATTCCTTTTTAGTGTTTCCATCTCTCTGCTTACATTATACATTTGTTCTTCCATTTGTCTACTTTTTTTCCATTAGATCCCTTTAAACAATAATCTTGGTTGTTTTAACTTCCTTGTTTGATGATTCCAACCTCTGTGTCATATCTCCATGTGGTTCTGAGACCTACTATGTCTATTCAGACTTTGTTTTTTCTTGTCTTTCTGCATGTTTTGTAATTTTCTGTTGAAAGCCAGACATGATGTATCAGGTAAAATGAGCTAAAAAAAATGAAACTTTCTCATAAAATTTTATTAATCTGGCTAGCAGTTGGACTATGTTTAATGTTCGCTATGGTGATAGGTGTAAGAGGTTTCAAATTCTGCTGGTGTCCTGGTTTATGTGTCCTCTGTTGATTTTGGGCTCTCCTAAGTACTCATCCTCAGGGAATCTGCATCCTTCAGTTCTTTCACACATAAGTAATTTTCGCTAAATTGAAGTCCTGTTAGTGCAGTGTTAAGGTATAAGTGAGGGAGTGTAGTCTATAGTCTTATGTTTAAATCTCAGTTTTTTTTTGTGAGCTTATATATTTGGGCTGTGACATTTACATATGTTTATAGCTTGTATTTTGGGGTTTTGTTTGTTTGTTTCCCACTTAGGTGTGATAGAAAGGCTAAAGGAGGCTGGAATAGTAGAAATCTTCTTTTCTCCAATAGAATAAGGCTCTGTTAAAGCCTTTTATGCTGGAGAGTAAGTCTTTGTAGTGAAGAATGTGCTGGATGCATTTCATAATTGTTACTCTTCCCATCCTCTACCAGGGAGAAAAGTGGATTTTTTTTAGCTCTTCATTTTGAGAACCTACCAGGATTCCTAGAGTTAAAACTCAGGATGGGGCGCCTGGGTGGCTCAGATGGTTAAGCGTCTGCCTTCGGCTCAGGTCATGATCCCAGGGTCCTGGGATTGAGTCCCGCATTGGGCTCCCTTGGGAGCCTGCTTCTCCCTCTGCTTCTCTCTCTCTTCCTCTGTCTGTCATGAATAAATAAATAAAATCTTAAAAAAAAAAAAAAACTCAGGAAAAGTGTGGGACTAACAGAGATAGTGGTCTCCAGGAGTTTCTCACTCTCACACTAGTTCACACTCAGCCTCCAACAATTCATCAAAATTGTCACAAAAGGATTTCTACCAGTTCATGGCTCTAGCAACTTCTCCTATAGGAGGTAAGTCTTAATTGTGACAATCTTGATTTGCCCATCTCTCTAAATTTTAAGGTGGCAGTTTGCCCTATGATCTCAATTTTCTTTTAGGGCCAAGAAGAGTCCTTTATCTTCAGTTTGTCAAATTTCAGTTGTTCAAAAGTTATTTTAAGAATAGCAGTGGTTATTTCTTTTTAATTTTTTTTTAATTTTTTTAGCAGTGGTTATTTCTAAGTACTTTACTTTCAGAGCTGAAACTGGAAGCCCATGATTATATCATTACTAATTTTTCTCTTGACTTTAGAATTTGAATTTTTTAAAAATATTTTTCATATATGCATACTTAGGAGTGAAACGTGACATTTAAAAAACTTCATAAAAGCAAATATAATTCTTATATCCTTCTTCCATGAAAGGAGCATGTAGTCTCACACAAAGGTAACTTACTAGTTACTTTTATTCATGATTTATACTAAAAGAATTTGAAGAAAGTTAAAAAGAAAGAAAAAGAAAGAAAGAAAGAAAGAAAGAAAGAAAGAAAGAAAGAAAGAAAGAAAGAAAGAAAGAAAGAAAGAAAGAAAGGAAGGAAGGCCAGAAATGGAGAGAAAAGAGAAAGAGAGTAGTGACTTTGACTAGATTTCTGTTGTTTCTGTGCTTTTAATAGCTGTTTTTAAATAATGCATTCTGTAACTTTTAAGACATTTATTTAAAAATACCAACAAAGGAAATCATATCCCAAAGACAAAACATTGGTTCTATGGCCCTTATCACAGGGCAAAAATTCAGGGAGTTTATGGTTGTAGATGGGAAAATAATAGATTTCTATTTTCATTTAATTCAAACAAAAATTCAGGGCCACCCTCAGTCATAGGGTGTCATTTTCCTGTGTTGAGTGTTCTGCTATTCCAGATGACCGAGGAAACAGGGACCACAAGTTGTTTTACATAGACACACCACATAGCCATTTCTTCTATGGGGTCATGACAACTCCATAAACTTAGTCTAGGAAGAGATCCAGGTCTCTTCTGCCCTGGGATCCTCCAACACTGCTGCATATTTGGAATTTTAAATAAATCTTCTGCCTCTAGCTCAAAGATACGGCACAAGCAGAATTCAGAACATTCTCTTCAAAACCCAAGGAATCTGTTTTTCTCACTTGTCTATGATTCTTATTCTCTCCCACGAACAAGAAGTTTTGGTCATCTGCTTAGTGATGTTTGCTGGAGATACTTTGATTTCAGTAAGTTCGAGGCTTTCAAAACATCAGATGTTAGAAGGTCGCTTTTCCTTTCCTCCCTTCCCCTGATGCTTGCTGTGTTTATCTTTTCTCTGAGGCAAAGAATACTGAATGTTTAGTTGATCGAATATGGAAAAAGGCATTTGTAACATTTTTCAGTAATTCTTTTGATTAATATTTCAAAATACTATGATGTTTTACTCTTTTTTTCATTTTTCTAATTACAAGAAATAATGTGCCTTTTTTAATGTCTCAGTATCTGGGGATTTGCTGGTCCCAGAAATTGCCCCTGCCAGAGCTAATCAATTCCTAGTGATAGTAAAGGGCTCACCTACAAGTACTCTTTTCATATGCAAACTAAACCAAAGCCCATACTCCCACAATTACCTCTTTTATCTAACTCTTTCACTATGGACCATTATTCATCTATCTTCATCACCCTTGGGGCAGGACAGGAAAACTAGGGATGGCCCCTACATCCAGAGCCTGCTGAAATTATACAAACCAGCCAATCCTAAAGCTATTTACCCTTTCTTGCTTTCCCATGGAAACTATAATAAAGTCTCTTGCCCATGTTCTCCCCTCACTCTTTCTGCTTCCTGACAGAACCTGATGCTTGCTTTCCCATGTGGCTTTGCACTGTGATATATGTCCTCATCTCTTGGGGACTATAACCAACCATCCTTTCAAATAGCAGCTGTTTTCTGATCTGTTGGCCTTAACCATAACTGAGTAATGATAAAACCTACATTTAAAAACATAGGTAAGGATAATTATGTATCCATCAAATAGTGCATCTGTTAATTTTACTAACGGAAAATTAACTAGGCCAAGCTAACGGAAAATTTAAATGCTTTGTAAAAGTATATATTTCGAAGATGTTTGATAACAATTGTCTAACCTTGAAAAAGTGAAACAATTTGCACTCTTTCCCATGCTTCTTGAGTATTTATTTTCTCACATCCTTTGCAGTGCCTTGTAAAATAATTCATTATAAAATGTGCAAGTATGTTGATATCAAAGAATTTTTCCTGCAAATGTGCATTTCTGACTCCTAGTGGTGTTAAGTATTTATCATTTATTTACCAGCATTTAAAAAATATCTCTCTTTAAAACTGCATATTTTTTCAGGAATTTATTTATTTATTACTATTTCAGAGTAAAATACAGTAAACTTAATTCTATTAACTAACAAATAAATTTTCCCAGATAAACACCACTCTTCTTTCAATAATAGTCATGGGGTTTATTGTGGTAACTATGGTTTTGTTTCATTTTGTTTTGCTTTAAAGATTTTTATTTATTTATTTATTTATCTGAGAGAGGGAGAGAGAGAGAGAGAGAGAGACGGAGAGAGAGGAAGGGGAGAGGGAGAGGGAGAGAAATCTTCAAGCAGACTCCTGCTAAGCATGGAGCCCAAGGCGATGCTCTATCCCAGGACCCTGAGTTTGTTACCTGAGCCAAAATCAAGAGTCAGATGCTTAACCAACTGAACCACCGAGGTACCCCAGTAGCTATATTTTTAAATTTTATTCTCACACATCTATTATTTGTTTTCTTTGTTTTCCACATTTGATGTTGTGATTGCAGAGTCCTTCAACATTAAAAGCTTATATGAATTGTTACCTAATTTTCTATAATATTATTTTATTTTTTACATGTAAATATTTAATCCCCTAAGAACTAGTGTCCTTGAATGTTGTGCTATATGAAGCAAAGTTTTGGCTCCGAATGTTCATCCACTTATCTATAAGAAACAAACTAAAATAGAAGAAACTAACTAATAGGGGCACCTGGGTGGCTCAAATGGTTAAACATTTGCCTTCAGCTCAGGTTATGATCCCAAGGTCCTGGGATGGAGCCCCACAATGGGCTCGTGGCTCAACAGGGAGTCTGCTTCTCACTCTGCCTCTCTCCCCTGCTCATGCTCTGTCTGTCTGTCTCTCTCAAATGAATATATAAAATCTTAAAAAAAAAAGAAACTAATAAATGCTGCTTTCCACCAAAACACATAAAGCATTACTCCATTTCTGTTTTCATGTAGCAAAGACTGTTAACTGGTCTTAAACCTGTTTTCCATGCTGAGTACATATGAACATGACTTCCCAAGACTCACTAGATATTAGGCCACATTATGACTGGTAAATAACCAGTGACACAGAAGATACAGCATGTGTTTCTTCTAGACCAGGCTTGCAAACAGCTGGCAATGTAATCCTTAAAGTTTTCTCCATCTGGTGGTTGAATGTAGAGGATACCATGGTATCCTGGAGGAGAGTGGTACCTGGAAATATTACAGGCAGGCAGTTAGGTTCTAACAAGATGACAGGATGCTTGGGGGCCAGCAAAGAGAGAGTCATGGGCAGCTCTCGGGAAAGTCAGAGGCCTATCCTGGCAACACCCCAAAACAAAGCCACAAGAAGCCAGATCAAACTACACAGGCTCAAGATGGTTGACAAAATAGACTGGAAACCCTGGCCAAATAAGGGAGAAAATGTGGGAAACCCTGCTTCCCAAAAAGTCCCTACCTCAAGTAATAAATATTCCTCCTCCTTGTTAGCAACTGTCAATAAAAGATAGGAGCTTGAACTGCTAGGTGTGGGGAAGGGGGTGGCAGCTTTCACTCTTTCTTGAGCTTACCTGCTCTCACATTCCCAGAGTATACTTTCACTTTAATAAACTTTCTCATTTGGGATCTTCATCAGCTGTGTTGTCTCTGTCCTTGAATTCTTTCTCATGAAGAGGCCAAGACCCTTCCATAATATCTTTGGGATGTGTTGGGTCAAGGCCTCAGGGCCCAGGGTCTCCCCAGTTCACCCAGCAAAAGAAGGATCCCATTGATTTAGCATAATTGTTTTTCTCTGAATTTTTAAACATTATTTAAATCCTGCTTTCAGGGTGCCTGGGTGGCTCAGTTGGTTAAGTATCTGATTTTGGCTGGGATCATGATCCCAGGGTCCTGGGATTGAGCCCTGCAATCGGCTCACTGTTTGGCAGGGAGCCTGTTTCTCCCTCTCCCTCTCTCTCACTGTATGTACTTTCTCTCTCTCAAATAAATAAAAACTTTTTAAAAATTAAAAAAAAACTGCTTTCTTCATAGCTGACAATTATAATTTGTGTGGAATAAGACTCAATGTTTTATGCTTTTCAGTAATTTTATCCAGTACATGGTGACCTCTTTGTTATTTCAGATTAAAGGCTTTCCTCAGTTTTGACATTTTCCCCCTTTTGCACATTGTTACGTTCAACTAATTGTAATATTTTGTTCAGATATAAAAATTAGCCAAAAATACTGCTCTTCAGAACTTTTTCTTTATGGGATTTGGGGCCAAGATGACCTGATTTTAAATCAGCCATTTAATAACTCCATTGCCTTGGGCAAATCAGTTAATGTCTCTCAACATCATTGTCCATATCTACAATCTTCATTTTATCATGTTGTGGTGAAAGAAATGTATAGTTAATTTTAGTTTAAATATATGTGAAAGTTTATTAATAGTACCTAGGATTTTTTTAAGCTTCCTATACATCTCAAAGCTCCTTCCTCCAGAATGGTACCCATATTGTCCCATTGTCCCTCACTTTTTTTGTGTATGTGTGCAGATAATGTTAGTTCATTTTTAAGTCTCATGTATATGTCTTCTTTACAGAGAAGCATTTACTAACCATTCCATCTAATGGGAGCCACATCCTGTTGACATATGCTTACTCTTTTAATTTCTTATTTGATAACCCTAATAATTTAGATTTTTTTTCTCCCAAGAATGAAGGCATTATGAGGACAGGAATTTTTCCCTTCTTTCTCTCTCCAACCCCACCAACTATCCATATCCCTATTAGGTAATAAAATGCTAAAAATAGGTGTTCAAGAAATATGTGAATTATTTTATCAGTATACTTTCCCCTTTACTTCAAAAGTTCTTTCTTTTTGTCCTTCACACTACTTTTTCATTTTGCTTCACAACAGATTTGTTTTTTTGTCAATTTCTGAAACTTTCACTCCTCTAACAATCTAATTTTTTTGTATTATTTTCCTAACTCTGCCAATCTTCTAATTTCTGTCTCTGACTTTATCTCCTATTTCATCTCTTTCATTTCCTTAAGAGGACTAAAATGATGTCAAAAATATATCTTTATTCTGAGAATATAATCATTTCTCATTATTGCTCTTCTTCATGTTTTACATGTAATTTTTTACCTTTATTTATTCAACTTTGTCATGGGTTCCATATTGTCTTTCATTGTTTTTTACTCACTCTTAAATGAGATTAAGTATCCCCAGGCCTGACCAAATGTCATGAATGAACTCTTTCATCCTTTTACTGTTTATCTTAATGTTCTTAAAGTCCTCCCATGATCTTAAGGTGAGATATATATATATATATATGTATGTATACATATATATATGGTATATATTTTAAATGTTACATCTGTCTATCTATCATCTATCTATCAATTTATCTATCATCTACCTTTTGTTTAGATTTTCAGATACTGTAGGACTCTGGGAAATAAACTGCTGTCAAACATTTTCATTAGGGGGCCCTCTTTTTGCCTGATTTTTCTTTCTCATTGCCCCAGGAATGATCTTTCCAAATATAGTATAATATAGATTAAATTTTTACATTCTATTCACTAATGTGGAAAAATGAGCAATTTTTGTTTTTCTAACAGCATCTTGGCAAGCTCAGAAGCTTATATTTCTGCTGATGGTAGTATAAAACAAAGCCAGAAGTTAACAACAAACACAAAAACTTTCAGTTGAAAAGACATCTGAATTGTTTTCAGGTTTGAGACAGTTTCACAGGATCTGAGGCTCTTTTTTCAAGTGTTCTCTCTTTATATATGCCATACAACCTCCTCTGATCTAGTTTCCCTTTTGCCCACACACACTCTCTATTTTAGAGGTTTGCCTGTATGGATTATCAGAAAGGAATCACAGCCTTCTGTTTCTATTTGAATTGCCACTGGAAGCCTAGAAAGAGTTAAGAGAGAAAGAAGAGTGAAATTGAGGATATTTATTCCTCTGACCCCTCCCTGCTAGATCACCTTGGCCCATTACATCTCCAACAGTGGCCTTCTACAACAGATCATCTTCTAGATTGTGGTAACAGCTCCATTCTCATGTTCGTTCAGGTCTGAGGGGTAATGAAGATATTGCCAGCTCTAAAATTTTGCACTATTCCCTCTACTTTTCCTAAATCCAGCCAATATCTTGGCACATAGCTCTATTTATTTTTTTACTTATTGATGCATTTATGTATATATTTACTTATACTGAGGTATAATTGTTTTTTGTTTTTTTAAGATTTTATTTATTTATTTGACAGAGAGAGACACAGCAAGAGAGGGAACACGAGCAGGGGGAGTGGGAGAGGGGGAAGCAGGCTTATGGCTGAGCAGGGAGCCCAATGTGGGGCTCAATCCCAGGACCCTGTGATCATGACCTGAGCCGAAGGCTTTCACTTAATGACTGAGCCACGCAGGTGCCCCTACTGAGGTATAATTGACATATAACTTTATATTAGTTTCAGGTGCACCACATAATTATTCAATATTTATATTACATAGTTCTTTTTAAACTGTCCTTTAATTACCCAATTTGAAAGTGTAATCTTTATCTGCTGAGTCCCTGACTGTCACAGGTAAATTATTTTTTCTCCAAAACCAAGTCTCAGAATAGGGTAATTATCAAGTATTCTTATGGTGAAGTAGAAAAGATGCCACCACTATCATGCTGACTTCTGAATTTTTACTGCCTTAGTGGAACGATTGTTTGATGCATCTGGTAACTGCTTATGTTGCCATAATCTGTTACTCAGCTCTTTAACTGATAAAACTTGGAATCTGGTCTGTAACCAGAGTGGACAGTACCATTTGCACCAACCCAGATCTAACCCTCCATTTTTTTAAAAAAATATAATTTATTTTTTACAGCAGTTTTAGTTTCACAACAAATTTGAGAGGAAAAGTACAGAGATTTCCTATATACCCTCTGCCTTCTCACGTGCATGACCTCCCATGTGATCAACATCCCCCCACCAGACTAGTACATTTATAATAATTGATGAACCTACACTGACACATCTTCATTACCCAAAGTCCATAGTTTAAATCAGGGTTCACTCTTGGTATTGTACATTCTAAGGTGTTGAGGGTTTAATTAAGCTACTCCATAACACTGCTGCTTCAGCATCAATTTTTGTGTGGCCAAGTGGCCTGTAGGGGCCTTGAACTGCCACTAGACCCTCTGGTGAGCACATGCCCTAAATAATTGCCTTAGAGTCACAGGTTCTGATATGACGCTCAAACTGCCCTTGTGATAAGCACTTTCCCTTGCCTCCTAGGGCCTTCCTTAGATAAGATCCTTGCAAAGCTTCCCAAAAGCTGGCTCTTTTTAAATTTGAACTGACCAGTCTGGCCTCAGCCCATGAACCCCAAAGCACCTTAACCACAGACCTTAATAAAGGCATGTACCCAAGATCCTGCCCCAGTCTCTCTTCCTGCACCCCGCCTTGACCTCATGTGACCCTTCAAGGTGTGCTGTGTACCTCCTCCAGTACCTGTGAGTAACAAAATACTCTTTTTCACTTCCACTTATGGTCATTTGTTGAACACTGGCTCACCATCCAGTCTCTGGGCTCTACTTAACAAATGTTAATTTAACAAAGTCACAATGTAAGGATTTGGACAAATATATAATGGCATGTATCAACCATTATAATATTGTGCAGAGTAGTTTCAGTCTTAAAAATCCCCTGTGCTGCTTCTGATCATCCCTCTATCCCTCTTAGCCTTGACAACCACAGATCATTTTACTGTTTTCCAGGATTTCTTATAGCTCTTTCAAACTGGCACCTTTCACTTAGAGGAAACTTAAATGCATATTACTAAGTCTTGTCATAGCCTGATAGCACATTTCTTTTTAGTTCTGAAAAACATTCCACTGTCTGGATATACCAGTTTATTCATTCATTCACCTAGTGAAGGACTTCTTGGTTGCTTCCAACTTTTGCAATTATAACTAAAGCTTCTATAAACATCTGTGTATAGGTTTTGGTGTGGGAATGAGTTTTTTTTACCCCTTTGGGAAGGCAAAATGCCAAGGAACATGATTGTTGGATCATATGGTAAGAGTATGTTTAGTTTTGTAAGAAACCATCAAACTGTACTTCAAAGTGGTTGTACCATCTCGCATTCCCACAAGCAGTTAAAGTTTCTGTTGTTCTACCATCCTCACCAGCATCCAGTCGTCAGTGTTCTGGATTATGGTCATTCTAATAGTTGTATAGTAGTATCTGATTGTTGTTTTAATTTGCATTTCCCTAATGACATATGATATGGAGCATTTTTAAAATATGTTTTGTTTTGTTTTGTTTGCCATCTGTACCTCTTCTGTGGCTAGGTATCTGTTAAGGTCTTTGGCCATTTTTTAATTGGGTTGTTTTTTTATAAGAGTATATTATATATTATAGAGTAATTTGAGTATTTTGTATATTATAAGTAACAGTGCTTTATCAGTTGTCACTTTTGAAAATATTTTCTCCTAATATGTGACTTGCCTTTTCATTCTATTGACGGTGTCTCTTGAAAACCAGAAATTTTTAATTTTAATCAAGTCCAGCTTTTCAATTATTTCTTACATGGATAGTAACTTTAAGAGTAATTCTAAAAAGCCATTACACTCAAAGTCATTTAGCTATTTTCCTAAATTATCTTCTGTGTTTTATACCCTTGAATTTACATGTTCTATCATCTATTTTGAGTTAATTTGTGAAAGCTGTAAGGTCTGTGTTTAGATTCATTTTTTTTGCATATGAATATCCTTTCTCCATTATATTGCTTTACCCTTTTGTCCAAGAGCAGTTGAATATATTTATGTGGGTCTATTTCTGGGTTCTCTATTTAATTCTGTTAATTTGTCTATTCTTTCACCAATATCACACTGTCTTGATTACTGTAATTATAGAGTAAATCCTGAAGTTCATCATCTAACTTTTTTCTTCTTCAGTATTGTGTTGGCTATATTAAGGCTTTTGCCTCTCCATATAAACTTTGGAATCAGTTTGTCAATATTACTTGCCTGAATTTTGTTTGTGATTATCTTGAATCTATAGTACAAATAGATAAATCCCAATTGGTTGTGGCCCAGAATTATTTTTATATATTGTGGGATTTGATTTGCTAATATTTTGTTAAAGATTTTTGCATCTATATTCATGAGAGATATAGGTCTATATTTTCTTTTCTTGTAATGTTTGACTACTTTGGTATTAGAGTACTGCTGGCCTCATAGAAGTATTCCCCCTGCTCCTTTCCTCTGAAGGAGATGGTAGATAAATGATATAATTTATTATTTTTTTAAAGATTTATTTATTTCTTACAGAGAGAGAACCCATGTTCTGGGGAGAGGGGAAAAGGGAGAGAGAGTCTCAAGCAGACTCCACACTGAGTGCAGAGCTCTATGCAGGGCTCAATCTCATGACCCCGAGATCACTACTGAGCCAAGCCAAGAGTCCCACACTCAACCAACTATACCACCCAGGTGCCCCAATATAATTTATTTCTTAATTGTTTTGTGGAACTCTCTAGTGAACCTATCTGGACCTGGGCTTTCTGTTTTGGAAGGTTATTATTTATTCAATTCCTTATTACATATACGTGTATTCAGATTGTCTACTCTTTCTTGTGTGAGTTTTGGCAAATTGTGTCTTTCTAGGAATTGGTCCATTCCATCTAGGTTATCAAATATGTGGGGATCAGTGTTGTTTAAAAATGTCCTTTTTTATCCATTTAATATCCATGGGAACTGTAATTATAGCTCCTCTCTCATTTTTGAAATTAGTAATTTGAGTTTTATTCCTTATTAGTCTGTCAATAGGATTATTGATTTTATTGATCTCTTCAAAGAACCAGCTTTTGATTTCATGTTCTCTATAAATTTTCTGTTTTCAATTTCATTGATTTCTGCTGTAATTTTTATCATTTCTTTTCTTCTGCTTCCATCAAATTTAATTTGTTCTTATTTCTCCATTTGCCTAAGGGAGATGCTTAGGTCATTTATTTTTAAATCTTTCTTCTCTCCAAATATATTCATTTAATGCTATGAATCTCCCTCTAAGCACTATTTTTGCTGCATCCCACAAATTTTGATAAATTATGTTTTCCTTTCCATTTAGTTCAAAATATTTTAAATTTTTCTACAGATTTCTGTTTTGACTCATGTTATTTAGAAACATGTGGCTTAATCTCCAAATATTTTGGGTTTTCCATCTATCTTTCTGTTATTGATTTCTAGTTGAATTCTATTGTGCTTGGAGAATGGACATTGTACATTTCTATTCTTTTAAATTTGTTAATGCATTTTTTTATGGCTCAGAATGGGTTCTATCTTGGTGAATGTTACATGTGAGCTTGCAAAGAATATGTATTCTGTTGTTGTTGGATAAAGTAGTCTATAGATGTCCATTATGTCCAGTTCATTGATGATACTATTGAGCTCAACTATGTCCTCACTGATTTTCTGCCTGCTGGATCTGTCCATTTCTCATACAGGAGTGTTGTGGTCTCCAAATATTCATCTATTTCTATCAGTCTTTGCCTCAATCATTTTGACATGTTAAGTATTATTATATCTTTTTGGAGAATTGACCCTAATTATCATTATGTAATATCCCTCTCTCTTTATCCCTTATAATATTCCTTTTTCCATCTGAATTTAATATAGTTACCCTTTTTTATTAGTATTAGGATGTTGTGCTTTTCTCCATCCATTTACTTTAATCTATATATGTTTTTACATTTAAAGTGGATTTCTTGTAGACAATGTATAGCCTTATTTTTGATTCACTCTGACCATTTCTTTTAATCAATGCATTTACACTAGTAACATTCTAAATGATTATTGATAAAGTTGGATTAATATGTTACTATTTTTATTTGTTGCCTTTGTTCTTTCTATTTTGTCTTCCACTTTTCCCCTGCCTTTTGCAGTCTTAATCGAGCATTTTATATAAATCCATTCTCTCTCCCTTCTTGCATATCAGATATATTTCCTTTTTTAAAAAACCTTTTTTTTTTTTTAGTGATTTCCCTAGAATTTGCAAAATACATTTACAACTAATCCAAATCTATTTTTAAATAACATGATATTGCTTCCCTGGAAGTGAGAGTACCTTATGAAAAAATAATTCTAATTTCTCTCTCCTGTCCCTTGTGTCATTATTATCATTCATTTTAATTACATAAGCATACAAAGCATATATACATACATAAGTATACAACGTTGAATAAGTTGTTGCTATTATTATTTTAAACAAGTTGTTAATATTAGATCAATTAAGAAAAAGAAGTATTTTTTATTTTCCCTTCACTTATCACTTATCTGATGCTCTTTCTTTACATAGATCTCAGTTTCTAATCTATGTCATTTTACTTTTTTCTAAAGAACTTCTTTTAACATTTCTTGTAATGCAGATCTACTACTAAATTTTTTCCCAATCTTTGAAAAGAAACCTTTTTTCTTTTCCTTCATTTTTTTACAGGATAATTTCACCGAATACAGGATTCTTGTTTTGGCGGGGGAGCGGGGGTGCGCAGGCACGCACGCTCCTGCTTCTCTCAACTCTAAAATTTCACTCACTTTCTTCTTGCTTGTATGGTTTCTGAACAGAAGTTGGATATAATTCTTATATTTGTTCAACTATAGATGAGATGTGTTTCCCCCTCTGTCTTCTTTAAAGATTTTTTCTTTATCTTTGGCTTTCTGTAGTTTCAAGTTAATGGCCAGGTGTAGATTTTTGGCATTTATCTAGTTTAATGTCCTCTGAAATTTCTCAATCTGTGGTGTGATACCTGAGGTTAGTTTGGGGAAATTCTCAGTTGTTGTTTCAAATATTTTTCTTTTCCTTTTTGTTTATTTTCCTTCTGGTATTCCCATTACATGTACATAACACATTTTGTAGCTGTCCCACAGGTCTTGAACATTCCATTATTTCCTTTTTAGTATTTTTTTCTCTTTGCTTTTCAGTTTTGCAGGGTTTTGTTAATATATTCTCATGTTCAGAGATTCTTTTCTCAGTTATACCCAATCTACTAATAAGCCCACCTAAGGCATTCTTCAGATCTGCTACAGTGTTTTTTATCTTTAGTACTTTTTTTTTTAATTTTTACCATACTTTTAGGCAATTTTATTATTTTTTTTAATTTAGTTAAATTCAATTTAGTTAACATATACTGTATTATTAGTTTCAGGGGTAGAATTTAGTGATTCATCACTTGCATAAAACACCCACTACTCATTACTTCAAGTGTCCTCCTTACTGCCCATCACCCAAATCACCCCATCCCCCCACCACAACACCTCCAGCAACCCTCAGTTTGTTCTCTACACTTAAGAGTCTCTTATAGTTTGTTTCCCTGTTTTTGTCTTTTTTTTTTTAAATTTTTTATTTTTATGTTAATCACCATACATTACATCATTAGTTCTTGATGTAGTGTTCCATGATTCACTGTTTGTGCATAACACCCAGTGCTCCACCCAGAATGTGCCCTCTTTAATACCCATTACCAGGCTAACCCATCCCCCCACCCTCATCCCCTCTAGAACCCTCAGTTTGTTTTTCAGAGTACATCATCTCTCATGGTTCGTCTCCCCCTCTGACTTACTCCCCTTCATTCTTCCCTTCCTGCTATCTTCTTCTTTTTCTTTTTTCTTAACATATGTTGCATTATTTGTTTCAGAAGTACAGATCTGTGATTCAACAGTCTTGCACAATTCACAGCGCTCACCATAGCACATACCCTCCCCAATGTCTATCACCCAGCCACCCCATCCCTCCCATCCCCCACCACTCCAGCAATACTCGGTTTGTTTCCTGAGATTAAGAATTCCTCATATCAGTGAGGTTATATGATACATGTCTTTCTCTGATTGACTTATTTCACTCAGCATAACACCCTGCAGTTCCATCCACGTCGTTGCAAATGGCAAGATCCTATTCCTTTTCATGGGTGCATAATATTCCATTGTGTATATATACCACCTCTTCTTTATCCATTCATCTGTCGATGGACATCTTGGCTCTTTCCACAGTTTGGCTATTGTGGACATTGCTGCTATAAACATTGGGGTGCACGTACCCCTTCAGATCCCTACATTAGTATCTTTGTGGTAAATACCCAGTACTGCAAATGCTGGATCGTATGGTAGCTCTATTTTCAATTGTCTGAGGAACCTCCATACTGTTTTCCAGAGTGGTTGCACCAGCTTGCATTCCCACCAACAGTGTAGGAGGGTTCCCCTTTCTCCACATCCCCGCCAACATCTGTCGTTTCCTGACTTGTTAATTTTAGCCATTCTGACTGGTGTGAGGTGGTATCTCACTGAGGTTTTGATTTGGATTTCCCTGATGCCGAGCGATGTGGAGCACTTTTTCATGTGTCTGTTGGCCATTTGGATGTCTTCTTTGGAAAAATGTCTGTTCATGTCTTCTGCCCATTTCTTGATTGGATTATTTGTTCTTTGGGTGTTGAGTTTGATAAGTTCTTTATAGATTTTGGATACTAGCCCTTTATCTGATAAGTCATTTGCAAATATTTTCTCCCGTTCTGTTGGTTGTCTTTTGGTTTTGTGGACTGTTTCTTTTGCTGTGCAAAAGCTTTTTATCTTGATGAAATCCCAATAGTTCATTTTTGCCCTTGCTTCCCTTGCCTTTGGCAATGTTTCTAGGAAGAAGTTGCTGCGGCTGAGGTCGAAGAGGTTGCTACCTGTGTTCTCCTTTAAGATTTTGATGGACTCCTGTCTCACGTTTAGGTCTTTCAACCATTTGGAGTCTATTTTTGTGTGTGGTGTAAGGAAATGGTCCAGTTTCATTCTTCTGCATGTGGCTGTCCAATTTTCCCAACACCATTTGTTGAAGAGACTGTCTTTTTGCCATTGGACATTCTTTCCTGCTTTGTCAAAGATTAGTTGACCATAGAGTTGAGGGTCCATTTCTGGACTCTCTATTCTGTTCCATTGATCGATGTGTCTGTTTTTGTGCCAGTACCATACTGTCTTGATGATGACAGCTTTGTAATAGAGCTGGAAGTCCGGAATTGTGATGCCGCCAGCTTTGCTTTTCTTTTTCAACATTCTTCTGGCTATTTGGGGTCTCTTCTGGTTCCATACAAATTTTAGGATTATTTGTTCCATTTCTTTGAAAAAAGTGGATGGTATTTTGATGGGGATTGCATTGAATGTGTAGATTGCTCTAGGAAGCATTGACATCTTCACAATGTTTGTTCTTCCAATCCATGAGCATGGAACGTTTTTCCATTTCTTTGTGTCTTCTTCAATTTCTTTCATGAGTATTTTATAGTTTTCTGAGTACAGATCCTTTGCCTCTTTGGTTAAATTTATTCCTAGGTATCTTATGGCTTTGGTTGCAATTGTAAATGGGATCGACTCCTTGATTTGTCTCTCTTCTGTCTTGTTGTTGGTGTATAGGCATGTCACTGATTTCTGTGCATTGATTTTATATCCTGCTACTTTACTGAATTCCTGTATGAGTTCTAGCAGTTTTGGGGTGGAGTCTTTTGGGTTTTCCACATACAGTATCATATCATCTGCAAAGAGTGAGAGTTTGACTTCCTCTTTGCCAATATGGATGCCTGTGATTTCTTTTTGTTGTGTGATTGCTGTGGCTAGGACTTCTAATACTATGTTGAATAGCAGTGGTGAGAGTGGACATCCCTGCCGCGTTCCTGACCTTAGGGGAAAAGCTCTCAGCTTTTCCCCATTGAGAATGATATTTACTGTAGGTTTTTCATATATGGCTTTTATGATATTGAGGTATGTACCCTGTATCCCTATACTCTGAAGAGTTTTGATCAAGAAAGGATGCTGTACATTGTCAAATGCTTTTTCTGCATCTATTGAGAGGATCATATGGTTCTTGTTCTTTCTTTTGTTAATGTATTGTTATCACGTTGATTGATTTGCGGATGTTGAACCAGCCTTGCAGCCCAGGGATAAATCCCACTTGGTCGTGGTGAATAATCCTTTTAATGTACTGTTGGATCCTACTGGCTAGTATTTTGGTGAGAATTTTTGCATCCATGTTCATCAAGGATATTCGTCTGTAATTCTCCTTTTTGATGGGGTCTTTGTCTGGTTTGGGGATCAAGGTAATGCTGGCCTCATAAAATGAGTTCGGAAGTTTTCCTTCCATTTCTATTTTTTGGAACAGTTTCAGGAAATAGGTATTAATTCTTCTTTAAATGTCTGATAGAATTCCCCTGGGAAGCCATCTGGCCCTGGGCTTTTGTTTGTTGGGAGATTTTTGATGACTGCTTCAATTTCCTTAGTGGTTATAGGTCTGTTCAGGTTTTCTATTTCTTCCTGGTTCAATTTTGGTAGTTGATACATCTCTAGGAATGCACCCATTTCTTCCAGGTTATCTAATTTGCTGGCATAGAGTTGCTCATAATATGTTCTTATAATTGTTTGTATTTCTTTGGTGTTGGTTGTGATCTCTCCTCTTTCATTCATGATTTTGTTGATTTGGGTCATTTCTCTTTTCTTTTTGATAAGTCTGGCCAGGGGTTTATCAATCTTGTTAATTCTTTGAAAGAACCAGCTCCTAGTTTCGTTGATCTGTTCTACTGTTTTTTGGTTTCTATTTCATGGATTTCTGCTCTGATCTTTATTATTTCTCTTCTCCTGCTGAGTTTAGGCTTTATTTGCTGTTCTTTCTCCAGCTGCTTTAGGCATAGGGTTAGGTTGTGTATTTGAGACCTTTCTTGTTTCTTGAGAAAGGCTTGTATTGCTATATACTTTCCTTTCAGGACTGACTTTGCTGTATCCCAAAGATTTTGAACAGTTGTTTTTCATTTTCATTGGTTTCCATGAATTTTTTTAATTCTTCTTTAATTTCCTGGTTGACCCATTCATTCTTTAGTAGGATGCTCTTTAGCCTCCATGTATTTGAGTTCTTTCTGACTTTCCTCTTGTGATTGAGTTCTAGTTTCAAAGCATTGTGGTCTGAAAATATGCAGGGAATAATCCCAATCTTTTGGTACCGGTTGAGACCTGATTTGTGACCTAGGATGTGATCAATTCTGGAGAATGTTCCATGGGCACTAGAGAAGAATGTGTATTCCTTTGCTTTGGGATGGAATGTTCTGAATATGTCTGTGAAGTCCATTTGGTCCAGTGTGTGATTTAAAGTCTTTATTTCCTTGTTGATCTTTTGCTTAGATGATCTGTCCATTTCAGTCAGGGGGGTGTTAAAGTCCCCCACTATTATTGTATTATTGTCAATGTGTTTCTTCGCTTTTGTTATTAATTGCCTTATATAATTGGCTGCTCCCGTGTTAGGGGCATAGATATTTACAATTGTTAGATCTTCTTGTTGGATAGACCATTTAAGTAGGATATAGTGTCCTTCCTCATCTCTTATTACAGTCTTTGTTTTAAAATCTAATTTGTCTGATATAAGGATTGCCACCCCAGCTTTCTTTTGGTGTCCATTAGCATGGTAAATGGTTTTCCACCCCCTCACTTTCAATCTGGGGGTGTCTTTGGGTCTAAAATGAGTCTCTTGCAGACAGCATATGGATGGGTCTTGTTTTTTAATCCAATCTGATAGCCTGTGTCTTTTGATTGGGGCATTTAGCCCATTTACATTCAGGGTAACTATTGAAAAGTATGAATTTAGTGCCATTGTATTGCCTGTAAGGTGACTGTTACTATATATTGTCTCTGTTCCTTTCTGATCTATGCTGCTTTTAGGCTCTCTCTTTGCTTAGAGGACCCCTTTCCATATTTCTTGGAGGGCTGGTTTCGTGTTTGCAAATTCCTTTAGTTTTTGTTTGTCCTAGAAACTTTTTATCTCTCCTTCAATTTTCAATGAGAGCCTAGCTGGATATAGTATTCTTGGCTCCATATTTTTCTCGTTTAGTGCTCTGAAGATATCCTGCCAGTCCTTTCTGGCCTGCCAGGTCCCTGTGGATAGGTCTGTTGCCAGTCTAGTATTTCTACCATTGTAGGTTACGTATCTCTTCTCCCGAGCTGCTTTCAGGATTTTCTCTTTGTCTCTGAAACTCGTAAGTTTTACTATTAGATGTCGGGGTGTTGACCTATTTTTATTGATTTTGAGAGGGGTTCTCTGTGCCTCCTGGATTTTGATGCCTGTTTCCTTCCTCACATTAGGGAAGTTCTCTGCTATAATTTGCTCCAATATACCTTCTGCCCCTCTCTCTCTTTCTTCTTCTTCTGGGATCCCAATTATTCTAATGTTGTTTCGTCTTATCGTATCACTTATCTCTCGAATTCTGCCCTCGTGATCCTGTAGTTGTTTCTCTCTCTTTTTCTCAGCCTCTTTATTTTCCATCATTTGGTCTTCTATATCTCTGATTCTCTCTTCTGCCTCATTTATTCTAGCAGTTAGTGCCCCCATTTTTTATTGCACCTCAATAATAGCTTTTTGATTTCGACTTGGTTAGATTTTAGTTCTTTTATTTCTCTAGAAAGGGTTTCTCTAATAACTTCCATGCTTTTTTCAAGCCCAGCTAGTATCTTTAAAGTCATGATTCTGAACTCTAGGTTCGACATTGTACTAATGTCCGTATTGAGTAGGTCTCTGTCTGACAGTACTATCTCTTGTTCTTTTTGCTGAGGTGATTTTTTTCGTCTTGTCATTTGGCCAGAGGAGAATAGATGAATGAGAGAACAAAATGCTAACAGGTTAACAACCTCCCCAGCAAATATACTCTATACAAATCAGAAAAGACCTGAAACCAGGGGAAAAGAAAGGGAAAGAAAGAAAAAAGAAAGACAAAACAAAGAAAAAACAACAAAAAGAAAAAAAATAAAAACAAAAACAGAACAATACAAAAAAAAAAAACAGAGTATGATCAAATATGATCAGGCTAGTCCATAGGTCAGTGCCACACACTAGATTTTGGGTGTATTTTGGTCTGTTAGAAAAAAGTGCCTCCTAAAATTTTAAAGGAAGAAAGACTTATATATGTACAAAATAAGGGTTGATAAAATGAAGGGATGGAAGATGATTGTAAAGATGAAAATTATAAAAGATTTTATAAAAGGAATTGATAAGATAAGAAGTTGTTTGGAAAAAGAAAGAAGATTAAAAAAAGGGAAAAAAAAGGAGAGAATGTGATCAGGAGGAGACTAGAACAAAGCCATACAATAGTGATTTAGGGTATATTTTGATCTGTTAGAAGAAACTGTATCTCAAAATTTTAAAGAGAGAACAACTTATATATATATATGCCAAAAATAAGGGTAACTACTATGAAGGGATAAAATATGACTCTAAAAATGAAAAATAAAAAATGTTTTTTTAAAAAAAGGGATTGATAAGGTGTTGGTTGAAAAAGGGAAAAAGAAAAGATTAAAAAAAACAGTAAAAAATTAACTTTGAAAAACTAATGAATCATGGTAAAAAAGCCATGAATTCTATGTGCAGTATTCCCCTAGGGCTGGAGTTCTCCCGTTCTCCTTGATTGGTAAACTTGGTCTTGGCTTGGGGGCTGTTCGTGCTGATCTTCTGGGGGAGGGGCCTGTTGACGTGGTTCCCAAATGTCTTTGCCAGAGGCGGAACTGCCCCATCCTTGTTGGTCCAGGCTAAGCAAGCTGCTGGGGTTTGCTCTCAGGAGTTTTAGTTCCCTGCAAGCTCTGGTACAGCTTTGGAGGACCAGGGTGAAAACAGTAGCCTCCCAATCTCCACTTGGAGGAGCTGAGAACTCGGGGCCCCGCCCCTCAGTGCGCGCCCCCAGAGAAAAGCAGTCACTCCCGCCTCCCTGCTCTCCGGCCGCACTGCGTGCTTACCCGGCCTGTGTCCGAGCGTTTCTATCTCTGGCACTCGACCCTGTGTGGAGTCTCCAAACCCAGCAGATCCCTGCGGTGCGTTCCCATGCTGCTCCTCCGGGGGGAGGGAAGGGAGTCTCCCCAGATCTGCCGCTTGTTGGGTCCCTGCTGGAGGAGCAGTGGCCCGACTGGGCCGCGGATCACAGTTTATGGCAACCCCGAGCTGAGAGCCCGCACCTCGGCTCCGTCTCTGCAGCCAGCTTCCCCGCTCCAATACCTGGGAGTTCTGCTGCACTCAGGCACCCTCGGTCTTTCTGTGACCCCAAGGGTACTGTGACCACACTGTCCCACGAGGGTTCCACCCCCTGCTTAGCCACTGGAGCGACGTCCCTTAGTGGAGCCGACTTCTCAAAGTTCCGATTTTGTGCTCCGCGGCTCTATCACTTGCCAGAAGAGGCTGACGGAGTCCCCCTCCCCCGCCGTCTATCCTCCCAAATATCGCCTCGGATTCTCCGCACATCCTACCTTCCAGAAAGTGGTCGTTTCTCTGTTCAGAGAGTTGTTGCTACTCTCTTCTTCGGTCTCCTGTTGAGTTCGTAGTTGTTCAGAATGGTTTGATCCCTATTCAGCTGAATTCCTGAGACCAGACGAAATTCAGGTCTCCTACTCCTCCGCCATCTTGCTCTGCCCCTATCTCTAGTACTTCTTTTTGGTTCTTAGGATTTCCATGTCTCTGTTCACATTTCCCACCTGTTCTTTCATAATGTGTATTTTATCCATTGGAACTCTCAGCATAGTAATCATTGTTTTTGTTTTTTTAATTCCCAATTTAATAAGTCTAACATCCCTGCCATGTGAGACTTGTTTTGATGCTCAATTGGTGTCTTCAAACTGTTTTTTATCCTTTAGTATCTTCTGTAATTTTTTCTTGATCACTAAACATGACATGCTGGTTAAAAGGAACTGCTATAAATAGGCCTTTATTAATGTGGTGGTGAGGTGTAGTGGGAAGAAAAGTGTTCTATAGTCCATTGATTAGGTCTCAGTCTGTTATTAAACCTGTACCATTGGACTATGAACTTTACAAGTGCTTCTCTGTCCTGTCTGTAGGTGGGACAGAAAGTCTAGACTTGGCTGGAATTAGGTATAACTTTCACCCCAAATGGAAGGTTAACGCTGACTGGAGTTGATTATTTCCCTTCTTCCAAGTCAGGTGGGCTCTGATAAAACCACAGCAGGTTAAGCTCTGGTTGAATAGTTTCTCCTGAAGGCAGACTCTGTTAAGCATAGGAAGCTCTGGCATTTTTCAAAATTGTTCTTTTTTCTCTCCCTGCTGGAAGCATGAGGAGATTTTACTCCAGTGTTCACTGTGAAACTAGTAGAACTCCAGGATGCAAATCACAAAAGTATTAGAACCATCAGATGACCTGGTTCCCTTGGAGTGTTTACTCGTCGCTGAGCCAATAGCAATTTGTCAATTACATTTCAAGTTTTCCTACCCTGGCACTGGTTCCCATGGAAGTTTTCCCTCAGCTCAGCCAAGCTGTAATTCTTTGTATATGCTTGTCTGTCTCTCCAACTTGGGAAGAGCAATTTGCCCTGTGACTTCACTTCTCTTACTTAGTCAGATAGGAAGAACTGTTGTTTTTCAGTCTATTCAATTTTTTACTTCTTGGTAGGATGTAATAGTGACCTCCAAGTTTCTTACATGCTGGTACTGGCTCTTGTGTGCTATGGAGTTTGGCTTTTTCAGCAAGGCAAACAACTCTGGGTCTCAGCCATCCTCCATCCAGTCCATGGCTAATTATGGTCATTTCACAATTGCTATAGAATATTTCATCTTTAGCCAGAATGGCTCTTTCCAGGCCTGCTATCTCTTTTCAATGACTTTTTTAATTAACCTGATGGTAGTGTACAGAACTCTAAGAGTCAGCCTAAGTTTCAGAGGAGCTAAGAAATCCATACTTGATATTGGCTTAGAGATACTTGACTAAATATTTATCCCCAACCATTTCTAAACCACTGAGTGAGAGACACAATCTTACTCTAGTCCCATGATGACTGTCAAGGATTTTTCTAATGGGCTTTCAGTATTCCTGGGCTTCATTAGCTGCATCTATACTTCACATAAGAGTCTTTGAACTGCCTCCACTCTAACCCATTTCTGAGATTATAATGATGAAAATTATACATGAAACTAATACTTTATGGGAGAAGAAATTTAAAATGTCATTGGCTTCATGTATGATTTTTGAAAAGATATATATTACACTAGTTTCTATATGACTTGAGGTCTGCTCCAGTTAACCATCATGTCCATGTATAGTCCATTTTCTTTGTTATTTTATTAGCCAATCTGGAGGGAATTAAAATTTTCTCATTTAGTTGAGATTTTATTCTTGATTTAGGAGCTTTCCTACAGAGAGTTGTTTGTGCTATGATAGGAAGAAATGTATTCAAGGGCAATACCTGTTGCTTGCAGGCACTGTTGTTATGGATGCACATATTTTTGTTCCTCTATTTTGCTAAAATGTGTTGATTTTTTTTTTTTAAGAGAGAGATATTGAGAGAGGTTGAGCACCCCCTTGGTGGACTCTGTGCTCAGCTTGGAGTCTGCTTGAGATTCTCTTTCTCCCTCTCCCTGTGCCCCTTCCTCCACTCTCTCTCTAAAATAAAAATAAATAAATAATCTTTTTTTAAAAAGGGTATGATTTAATAATGTCTAATATTTGAAGGGCATCTATTGACATATTTGGCAATCTGCCATATAAGGAGGTACAACATGCTCATGATTTTCCCCCATGCATTCCCATACAAAAACTCAAAGTTGATTTCACAAACCATATGAAATGATTTAGCTCCTTTGAAGTAACTGTATTTTTTAAAACTTGTTATTAAATTCTAAAAAAGTTTATCTCTTTTTAAAGCTGTGATCATGGGCTTTGGACAACTATTCTCCTGAAGAGCTTTCTAAAATATTATTACTAATAATCTTGTAAGTAAGAATTAACCAAATGTTTTATTTAATTCAATTCCTCAACCTTCTCCCTTCATCAGCCTCCTCTCTTCACTGATTTTAATCACTAGGCTCATAGTGAGATGAAATAATATTATTCTTCCATGAGTACTACCTAGAACACTACTTCATTTACCTTTAGAACTCACACTGTTTTCTTCATGAATTTAATGTATCTTATATACATTTCTGGCAGGTGTTGAAAAATCCTTCTCCCTGCTTATAGAAAATCATGTTTCACAGCTAGAAATGGGATGGAAATGGAGGGTTATATTTCACTGGAACAAATACATGTTTAAGCTAGTAATTACCATTTATAGTGCTGTCCTTAAAATGTCTAACAACCCCTAGACTTCCCTGCACCATTTATGCTAATTCTCAGACAAGAATTTCCAAATGATAATAAACCTTATAAATCTTTCAAAGTGATCACAAAGATACTCTTTGTGAAACTATAAAAAACATTAAATTGTCAATGATAATACTTTGTACAAGGACATATCTTAAACCCATGGATCTATATCCTTTAGCAACAGGAACTCAATATGCTACATAAGTAGCAAGCACTGTGTAATTATCCCCATTATCAAAAGGGACAGACAAAGTGCCAGAAAAATTAAGCAGCCTCCAAGAGGCCATACAAAGAGAACTCATATATTTCCCAAAGAATTGTCTGTTGTGAAAAAGAAAGCGATGAAAGAAATTAGTAATTATTGAGTGCTTACCAGGTGCATGTAGTGACACCTGGTTATCTTTGGCATCTTGATTTTATTTTCAATGCCAGTAATATTTCATTATATTGTAATGTCATGAGTACATTTTATTACCTTCAAACCTCAACTTTGGTGCATATCCTATGATAAGAAATTTTATATTCCACTAAACCTTATAGTACCAAAAAAAAAAAATTTCCCATTCCTCCCTTCTCCTGAATTATACTTTCTTGGTGATTGATAAAGATAAAATTCTCATAATGACTTATTTGTTCAATAATGCCTAGAACACTGTCATATGACAAAGATGGCTCATAGTTACCTAGCTCTTCATATTTATGGGCCTTAGTTCCCTTATCTGTAAGTTGAAGATATTTGGTTAGTGTATTCCCAGGACCCATTCCACTGTAATATTCAACAATTTATAACTGTTGTTCCAGTCATTATCCCCCTTCTATATGGCAGCTTCCCAGTCAAAAAAGGAAAAGCAATATTACTCTGTCTTGCACACTTTAATTCCTCCTTCACCCCTTTCATAAAGAACCAAATTTCTACTCAAATGATAAGACTAGTTTTATGTAATAGTATGTTGAATCAAAAAATTCCAGTAACACAGGTTACTTCTGCAACCCATTCAAACCACTTAAACCAACAATGGGAAAAGTGTGGTTTCTAAAAGTGATACTGGGCAAGACAAAATCGTATCTCACTCACTCTACTTTGGCAAGTGAAACAGAAAAGGAGGTTTATTTTATTGAATGTCAACAGTTACAGTTTAGCATCATTATTATATAATAAGGAATATTTGATATGGAAAGAGATGTACTAAATTCCCATGTGTACAGGAGATAGTATTTGCCTTAAAATAATCCAAATCTATGGTTTCAACAAGGTGTTACCTACTAATATTTTACCCTGATAATAATTTCAAATTTCATTCCTAAAGCATGAAAGAAGTAATAGGATAACAGTTATATATAGGCACCAAATCTTCTAGTGAATATATCAAATTTTTTATTGTAGTTAGTAACATATCACTTTACTTTAGAAAAGGGCATTGCTGTATCCAATTTCACCATTCCCTTTGCACTATAACTTAAATTTCTCTTTGTAAAACCCAGATATTTTCAGAAAACATTTCAGAATAATATCATATATCCTTCCTTAGTATCTTGGGCATTTTGTAAATATGATTTCATTCTGGGCTTTTCTTTTTCCCCTTTAAATATTGATGTTTAATTTATCAATAAGTAAGTAAGCAAAAACCTTTTCCAAACTTTTGGCTAGAATATCTGGCTTCAGGGAATGGTTTTCTATTTTACTGATATTCAAACAATTTACTTTGTGCTAATGCTGCAAAATAGTTTAGCCTGTAACAATTTATAATAAAGAGTGTATGCTACCTGCTGATGAATTTGTCAATGACAAAATTATATGATGTGCCTTCTTAAAAAGAACATGTCTATTGTTCAGTACAGGTTAACTCATTCAATAAATAAAAAAGGAAACAAAATAAATTGTACATATATTCCTGTTTCACATTTAGAGGTTGTTATATAAATGGACCAAAGAGGGTCCCTGTGTATTGGCCTAAATGGATGCATGTTGCTTATGTATGGCAGCCAGGACTGTTAGGCCAAAGCTTACTGGTGCCAAAATCAAATTCTTACATATCAAATCATTTTAAATTTAGTCTAAATAAATATATTTTTAGCTATTTAGAGCCTTTCTACTTTGTATACCCCTCAAAACTGTGCTTAATATCTGATAATCATAGATAAGGCAAACCCTTTGGTTATGAAAAACCCCAAACTACAGATGCCCTCTAGAACAATGACCTGGAAACTCTCCAACTTGCTGCTGAGAGACATTAAGACACATTTGCCCCCTCTCTGATTTTCCCTTTTCTGGGGAGATCTACTTTCTTCCCCACATCCCCTTCCAAATGGTGCCTCTTGCCCCTGTCTCTGGAAAGCCTTTTCCTAGGAGAAACTTCACCTCTCATACAGCTCTGTCCAAGCACTGACCAATGAATCTTGCTGTGTATTACTATCTCTCCTGGTCCTGTCTCTTCCTTGATCAATTCCAAAATCCTCAAGCTTACCACACAGCTAATATACTCATTTCAAATTACATAGTTTCTAGGTCTTGGACTAACACTCAGAAACTAAGATGAGGAAGGAAATATAATTTATTTAATTAAAGTACTATCGATGAATTCCTAAGTGGAAAACAAAAACATAAAGACAGCTATTTTAGAAATATCATAAGGTGATAATATTTTGTACTTGTTTATTGTCTGGCAATTTATTGAACAGAACAGTGCAAGGATAAATATTTTGAAAGGGAAGCTTCTATAAATATTTAAAATTATAAAGCAGAACACAAAATGGACCTCTTGTCCTCCTTAAGAAAGAAAAGGAGGTGGGGTGCCTGGGTGGCTCAGTCATTAAGTGTCTGACCCTGTCCCAGGGTCCTGGGATTGAGCCCCACATCGGGCTTCCTGCTCAGCGGGAAGCCTGCTTCTCCCTCTCCCACTCCCCCTGCTTGTGTTCCCTCTCTCGCTGTCTCTGTCAAATAAATAAATAAAATCTTAAAAAAAAAAAAAAAGAAAGAAAAGGAGGGAGGAGAAGAAGGAATAGCAAAATCAAACACTACATTTATATGCCAATATGGAAGAGTAATAAAACTGAAGGAATTTAATTAAAGACAACAGTGACTTAAGTCAAGAACCTGAAAAATAAAAATAAACATAGATCTTTTAATTTTCCTATAGTAATTAAAATATTTGATTTTATATTAATCTAAAAGCTTTGTAAAAAGGAGATTGCTTTAGTACTTAAAATTTCAAAACATTATTTGCATGTCCATCCAACTGATATTCTGGCCGTTCATACTTATTGGCCAATTATTTTCCTCTCAGAGAAAAAAGAAAGCTGTAGAGAGAAATGTTTAGTGATTTATGTTGCAGTTTTCAGGGATAATTATATTACACACATTTTTTTCTGGGTCCTTTTTGGGAGACAGAAATAAAAGTAAAGCAGGTGGAAATGACCATCAACTTTAAAATAGCAATATTTGGATTAGAAGACTAGATTTTCCTGTCTGTGAACAGTGGAGTCATAAAGAGAGTTTAGAGGGTATGCTTATCTCTATCCAAATTCATCCAACAGTGAAAGAATAACAGAGAGGAGCCTAGAGTCTTCTTCTCATACAAGTATTTTTATGTAAATATTAGGCAAAGGCTTAAGGTTGACTCCAATAGTTAAAATCAAGAGGTTTTAAAAAAGAAAAATGTTCACACAGCTTCATTGCCTGTAACCTATATAAACTTGAGAACATTATTAACATGTCCATGCTTTTGTTTCCTCTTTATCTAGTATGAGGAAAAAATCAAAACCTACTCCAAAAAGCATTGAGAGGGATTAGTAAGGCTTTCAGAATTCATGTAACCAAGCAACCCTAGAGTCAAATTATTTTTTGTATATCTATTTTGTTCTATTCTGGTCAAGAAAGTATGTCTGAGTCTTTCATCTGTCAAATGCCAAAAATATAAAAAATATTTCAATATTGTTTTAATTCTATTGTCCTTGATGATTTTGAATATTGTTTAATAAGTATATTGGGCATTTACATTTATTCCTTGGTCAGTTGCTAATTATCATCCATTTCCCATTTTTATATTTAGTTGTCTCGTTTTTCTCTAAATATATATGTGTGTATATATATATACACATATATGTATATGTGTATATATATATATATATATAATATATATACAATTACCATGAATTATGGTACAAACTCCTCCAGTCTAGTTATCTTTAACTTTATACAAACACACACACACACACACACACACACACACACACACACACACACATTACCTATTATACATATATACATATTTTTTGCCTCTGAGTATCTGGAAATTATATAAGTGACACATGTAAAGGAGTGCAGGTTGTTTACAAGGGCAAAAACAAACAGCACTGAATGACATTAAATGAAAATTAAAAACTAAATCCTCCTCATCCTATTCTACCCCCACCTACTGGAGTTAGCATTCTTTACATAACTCTGTTTTTATTATTCAGTGGTTACTAAGATAATTCTAAATAATTAAGTCTATATTCATTTCTTGAATACTACCATTGCATGGTTTCCAGTGATGAATTTCCTTAGATATAATGCTTTCAATTTCACATATGTAACTCAATCTGGCTTAAAACATGTGTATTATTATTTTATTTCATATAACTTCATGATTTCATAGTTTCACAGGCCTCAGGATTATTTTAGAAGCTCATTTATATTATCAGAACTCAGGTTTTTCTAATCTATTTAGCTAACCATTGAATTTATTTCATTTTTAGACATACCAAATTGATTACTCAGGTTGTAGGCATCAAATATCTCACATAAAATTCAGAGGAAGAAGAAAGGACATCTTGTCATATCATCTTTTTTAGGAGTGAAATTATTCTCACAAAACCCTGAACCGTTTTCCTTTTACTACTCATTGGTCAGAATTAAGTGACATGCTCATTCTTAAACTAATTACTTTGAAGAATAATTGGTTTACACTTTGACTAATCCACACTTTCCTGGATGTGGCAGTGTAGTTAGCTTCTTCTGAGATACATGGCTTCAAGGACAATGTGAATACCTAAACAGTACTGACATTTGATTAGGAAGCAAAACAATGGCAATGGGCAGTGTTGATAATCAACATTATTACAGATTCCAATATAGCAGCATACTTATGCTTTCTCTCCTCCCTCTGATACCTTTAATTTTTAAAACATTTTACTCTGAAGTAAATTTAGGAAAAAAAAGATTGCAGAAATTGTACAAGGAGTTCACATACACTCTCTACCCAGTTTCCTCTAACATTAACACCTTCCATAACCATAGTACAATTATCAAAACTAAAAAGGTAACATCAGTAGGACACTGTTATCTAAACTATGCTATCTTTAATTTAGTTAATTATATTTTGTAGTTTGTCTATTTGTTTTTTCTGAACTTTTAAGTAGGATACATTTACCTTTCTTTACTGTTTCATGAACATCAATCCGTGTCTCTTGGTTCCTTACTATGTAAGAATAAAAATGTAATGCCCTTATTCTAGCACCTGTTTTTCCACTTCATCAGTCTCCGTCACTACTACCTTCTATACTATTGCTTTTACATTGACATGGTTTTTAGTATGATGTACTCCAGTTGTGGTAATTAAGTCTTTTGTTTTTTTGTTTTGTTTTGTTGGTGGTAGAGAGATACTAATTGGGCAACTTAAATTTTAAAATTTGTAACAACTCCAACTGTAGTTTTGAATTTCTTGGCCAATATTTATTTAAGTTATAAGTTATTTTTTGAAGAAAAAAATACATTTTCTTTGTACCAGTTAGAAAAGCTCACTTGATTAAACTTTCTAAATTCATGACAAAGAGAGTTGTTAAACAGGACCACTTGAACCAGATGTCTGTATACTTTGCTTAGTTGGTTTTTTGACACAATAATCTTCCTATTACCTCTATTTGCTAAATCTGCTGGTACTCTCTCTTATATCTCATATCTTAGAATCAGTTTTCCTCAATATTCAGTTCAGTTTTCTCTTGTCTCCTCTTATAAATTTCTCCTTAGGTCATTTTATCCAATCTCAAGGATTCATAAATCATCTAGTTGCTGACTCCAAAATTATCTCCACCTAATCTCCACCTAGACGTATCCTCTGAGCCCCATCTTATACACATTCATCACTTTACATTTATCTTAACCCTTCCATATCCCAAACTAAACTCTTGATTGATTAAATAAAAATGGCAGTGTCCCCTTTTATCACATAGTCATCTCTATCCCAAAATTCTTTCCTTCTGAATTACCCCACACATCCAATTAAGCACAAATCAACAAATTTTGCCAATTTTATCTCCAAGATGTATACTAACATATTCCATGTTTGTCCATCTTCCTAGGTATATGCCTAATTCAAGCCAGAACTATCTCCTCTTCTGCCCACACCCATCCCATCATAAGGTAGTGACATCCCTGTAGTCATCCTACATGAACACTCGCTTCCCCTCAATTCTTTCTCTACTCCATAATCATAGTGTTGTGCTTAAATAATAAATCAGATCCTGACTGTTGGAAGGCAATAACCCATGGGTTGCTTGCATTTTTACATGTCCTGTGGGCAGAGATACTGATATCCCTTTGGTCTGGACTACCTTTTCAAGGATGTTTGTATAGAAAAGATAAAGTGTCCCTTACTAGAGAAAAGAGCAGGCATGTTTACTATTCAATATAGTAAAAATCATGTCTTTTCCTGGAGAAAAGGGCAGGCTTTCTTATTATCCATTACAAAAGATTAGTATTCAGTAAGTGCAGGGTCCCTCTCCTGCAACACAATCCATTGTCTGTTCCAGCACCCATCTGAGCCCATCTGCACTGCTGTGATGGGAACTGGAGGCAAGGGAAACTAGCACAAATATGTTGATCCTCACACTGCTTGTTGTGCCATGAATAGTAATGTCTTTTGTCTCTAACGGGAGTCTCACATCCTCTACCAGTAATCTACTTGACTCTGACAGGCTAACTTGTAAGCTTGCAAGGGTGGGTAAAATCTCCAACTATTCACATATCTTGATACTGTCCCTCTCTTGCATCATTGTTAAACCACAGTACCATTAAGAAAATTTGGTCTCTTTTTCATGACCTGAGATGTCCTGCACGGTCTACCAATCTCTCTCATTTGATAAAGTGCAACTTCTAAATGTTAGCCGATATAACCTTCTTTAATTTTTTGCTTTAGGGATGCCTCCTTCCCTCCTTATCTTAACATGACCTTCTTAACCTTTGAGAATCTACCTAGTCATTTGAGGAAGTCTGTATTAATTTACCTAGCACTCCTTCATCCTCATTCCCCCACCACTGTTCACCATCAGCAGCCTGGTTCTTTCCTTTTAGTTATTACCACTATATATTATTTTATTTGACTGGTTATTTGTTTTTGTCTGCTTTTCCCCACTAAGTTATATCCTTAGATCTTAGTACAGAAGTAGAATACAATACATTTTCACTTTGTATGCCAAATGTGATTGTGACAAATAAGATTTCTATGTCAAATTTATCTTAAATTAAAAAAAAAAAGAAAACCTTGATGGTCTCAAATATATCTTACACTATGCTTCCAGAATAAAAAGGAGAAATGCATGCTATAAATGACATATTTTTTGTCATGTAGGAAAAATATAAACTTCCAGTAATACAGTTAATAACTTTCTATTATCAACCAGAAAAGAAATGTAGTGGCCTAAAATCTACAACAGTAATCAATATTTTATCTTACCTCTATATTAACATAGTAGCTATTCTAATGTTAAACACAAAGTGATCAATATATATTTTTAAGTTTTTATTTCATTGTGGAAAGAATAATTGACATGATTTCTACCCTCTGACTAAATCTTTAAATGTAGAATGCATTATTGTTTTTTTTTTAAGATTTTATTTATTTATTTGACAGAGAGACAGTGAGAGAGGGGACACAGCAGGGGGAGTGGGGAACAGAGAAGCAGTCTTCCCACAGAGCAGGGAGCCCGATGTGGAACTCGATCCCAGGACCCTGGGATCAGGACCTGAGCCGAAGGCAGATGCTTAATGACTAAGCCACCCAAGAAGGCATTATTGTTAACAATAGTTGCAGTGATGTACAGTATTCCATATCTTAGCTATTATGGATAGTGCTTCAATGAATGTGGGTGTGCTAATATCTCTTTAAGATCCTGATTTCATTTTTTTGGTAAATTCCCAGAAGTGGGATTGTTGTATCATGTAATAGTATTACATTTAACTTTTTGAGGAACTGACATACTATTTTCCATAGCATCTATACCATTTTGCATTTTTGCCAGCTACATCAAATTAAAATGCTTCTGCACAGCAAAGGTAACAATCAGCAGGGTGAAAAAGGGATCTACAGAATAGGAGAAAATATTTGTAAACCATATATCTGATAAGGGGTTAATTTCTAAAATATGTAAGAAACTCTTACAACTCAATAGCAAAATCCCTAATAACCTGATTTTAAAATAGGCTATGCACTTGAGTAGACAATTCTCCAAAGAAGACATACAAATGACCAATAGGTATATAAAAAAAATACTCAATGTTACTAATCAACAGAGAAATTAAAGTTAAAACCACAATGAAATATTTGTTTTAGGGGTGCCTGGCTGGCTCAGTTGGTAGAGCACATGACTCATAATCTTAAGAATGTCAGTTCAAGCCCCACGATGGGCATGGAGCCTACTTAAAAAAAAAAAAAATTGTTTTAATTGATTGAGGGTACATGTACATAAGCACTTCCCTGGAAATAAAGTGGGGAATGGACTAGCATTTTTAAAAAATACTGAATATATTTGTAATATATATATTTATCTTTATATATACATAGAATATATAAAGAAAATGATGACCTTAATGTCATTGGCTTTATTTGATTATACTTGTTTGTCTATAATATTTTATTTCAAAATAATTTAATACTTGATTTGGTGATTTTTCTAAGTTGGAACTGAAAACTCTTTTTTGAAAAAGATTTAATTTATTTAGAGAGAGAGGCGTGAACGAGTGCGATCATGACCTGAGCCAAAATCAAGAGTTGGCCGCTTAACTGACTGAGCCATCCAGGCTCCTGGGGAACTGAAAACTCTTAAATGACCTAAGTTAAAAGCTTTGTTTAGAGCAATAGTGGAAACTCCTGAGATACTCACAAATACAGCATATTGTTCAGTTGATGGGGGGAGGTACATGTATCATTCTGTTATAAAGGGAGGCTCCTAAGGATGGTCATGTAAGACTGAGAGTGTGAAATGCATCCACAGAGCAGGCATCTCAGACTATCTTAGTGATAATATCTCCCAAGCTGCCAGTAAAAAGATACTTCTAAAATGATGGGGAACAGAAGTCACTGGCAACTGCAGAAAGGGTAACTTGACTCCTTTTGTTGGGAGAAATTCTGTTTTTGGTTAAATTGATCTATTCAAAGAATTATGTGAGTTATGTGAACAGCAATATTGCTGCAGGAGTGACAACTGCTTTAAAATCTCTGTGATTTCTGTCATACCTTAAACCCAGCACTTACCTCAGTTTCCTCTGGGGTCCTTTCGCCCACAGGATGAAAAGTCTGCACTAGGAGGTTTGGGTTGAGGACTTCTCTGAGGCTGTGCTGTGAGAAGCACTGGTCCTGGAATATATATCAGAAAAAGATATCTTAATGTTATTTTGTTGTTTGTTGTTATTGTTCTTTTAACTTAAAGGGAACCAAATATCATGAATAGTTTTCCCGGCTTTATTGGGTTCTGATTTCAGTTTTTTGAGATTTCAGTGAGATTTCTGAGAAATTTCAATGGCAGAATGTAACATGGGAAAGATGTCACTAAACATGAGAAAGACATATGATTACTGAAATGATATCTCAAATCTGAGTTCAGTCAAAAGTAGGAATGAATATGGGGCGCCTGGGTGGTTCAGTCAGTTAAGCATCTGCCTTCAGCTCAGGTCATGATCCCAGGTTCCTGGCGTCAAGCCCTGCATTGGGCTCCCTGCTCAGCAGAGAGCCTGCTTCTCCCTCTCCCTCTGCCTGCCGCTCTGCCTACTTGTGCTCTCTCTCTATCTCTCTGTCAAATAAAAAATAAAATCTCTAAAAAAAAATTAGAAAGTAATAAAATCAAAGTATATTTCTTTCTTTTCATTTCCATTAACATTTTCTTCAAGGAATCCTGAGATTTATTTGTTTCAGTTTCTCTCACCATAGGAAGGAATGCCATTGTATACTGTGTGCGTGTGTGTGCGTGTGTGTGTGTGTGTGTACATGCACACGTGTGTATCTGCCTGTGTAAGAGAGGCCAAAGAATAGAGTGTTGATAGAATATGAGTTGACTCAGTCATTCTTTATGATATATGCTTACAAAAATTACAACTGTCAAACATATTGAATAATTAGAAGTGAAGGAAAGGAGAAGCCCTGGGGCAAACTCTCAAAAATCCAATTAAATACACCTTCCTAAAGTTTTTCCTAGGGATAATTCTAATTGTAAATTTTCAAAACATGTATGTATGTGCATGTGCGTATATATGATGAGGGAACAGAAGGCTGGCTGAAGACAAAGCATAAGCCAACACCCTGCAACCTCCCCACAACCCCCACTCCTGGGTGGACATGTATGACATTCTTCCAGGAAGTTCCCAACTATCTTAATGTTAATGCCTTACTAGAGGGGTAAATAACCTTAACTTGACAATGGCAAGGCCTCCAGTATCCTGTGAGTCTTCTTTAATATATAAAAATCCTTTTGAAACCTCCCTTTTCCTTACCTTCCCCAACCCCATAGTATATAATCAGCCACCCCTCACAACCCCAGTGCAGCAGCTCTTTCTGCCCATGGGTCCTGTCTCCGTGCTTTAATAAACCACCATTTTGCACCAAAGACGTCTAAAGAATTCTTTCTTAGTTGTCGGCTCCAGACTCCACCCCATTGAACCTCACCTATATCCCAAAACCCCATCATTTGGTGCCCAATGTGGGGCTTTGAGTCTTTACATCTGAACTCTGAGCTTTGGTGCAAAATTGGTGAGTACTTCTCTACTCTTCCTTACTCTCATTTCTGGGGCTCTTCAAGGAGTATGGTCTTTTTGGAACACCCCCTGGATTGCTCAGACTGCAATCCTCTAGCCCGTGGCTACTCTACAGGGAGGAGAAAGTCTGCCTTTTTGCTGGAAGTTAGTACCTGGCCAGGATGGTAATAAAATCCAGAAACTTGATGCCCTCTCTTTATTCCTGTCCTTATACAAAGTTGTCTGTCTTGGGCACAGGACAGCCACCTAAGTCACCAGGATGGCTGCCAATCTTAAGACTCCTGTTTGAAACTTCCTCCTGATTGATGTGATCCCCTTCACATCTCTGGTCTAGCCACTTCTGGCCGAGGGACCTCCACCTGGAGCCAGCCAAAACCAGTACCCGATTGAGTTAAAACCCAACGGGGGACTGTTTCCTAGGGAAGTTGGCTGTAAAGACTACATGTGTTGGAATGTCACTTAGACCATAATGGATTTCAACCTTTACTGTTCTCTGTCAATGTTCCTCTACTAACTAAATTGGGTAATTTCCTTGTAAAACTTTTCTAGCATTTTCCATGGGTTAAAAATGGCAGGGCAATAACACAACTTTCAGGGTATAGGATGGCACAGTATCTTAGTCCATTCACCAGGCACCCATCTGTAGCCCAGGGTGCGATGGGGAAGGGGAGGGATGCCAGCATCCCTCTTATGGGCCTTTTACTGCAGGAATGCCTTCACGGAAAGGCAGGATGGTGATCAATAGTGATTTTTGTTCGAGGGATGCATCCAGTCGCTTTTAACACACGGAACCTCTGACATATACTGCATGGGATGCCACCCAGGAGTCAGGGGAGATTTTGGTAATGGACCTTCTTTACTTTCCTGGGACCATGGCCTTAGTGGGTTTCTTTGGTTCCCAATAACTCTCCCTTGGGGTGCCTTTTAACCCACCAGAAACAATTAGGATTACAAAACTTAGGAAAGGACTAAGCTCCTGTAACACTGTATGGCTTCAGTGGGATCTATCAGTTAGATCTCCTCTGCAGGAAACAGGGCAAATGGACCTACGATAACTTCATTGCTCATATCTAGGCCTTCATTGTTCTACCCCAGGACCCGACCCCAACCTAAGGGTCTTTTGCAGAATGTGATTGCCCACTAGTAAACCTGCTCGTAACATATTGGATGATAATTATCTAAATAGGCCTCCTCCGACAAAACCCAGGTTGCTGGAGGAAACACAGGCCATTCCTAGCAAAGGGGATTCTGACTCTCTCTTTCTCTCCGTTCCTCCTAATAGATGTGGGGGCTTCTCCCTCACTCATGTCCTGGGTTAATGGCTGTAAATGGAGCCAACTGTGGTTAGTCTCCCTCAGGACAGGGACTTTAAGGAATATTCCCAAGCAGCTGCTGAAACTGCCTTTGTTTCGGGGAAATTCCCTGTCTTCTCTGGCCCGACATGGACTGCCTAAAATTGTTGGTGGGAAAACATGGCATCTGCTCCTCAGTTGGAGCTGATGAGCTCTAAAACTGGGAACTCTTTCTCTGCCTTCTGGCAGCACTTCCCTTCTGCTTCCTCCTGGTTCTGTACCACCTTGGGTGCAGCCTACATAACTAGTTTCTGTACCATCCTTGGTGCCTCAGGTACCATGGCTCCTTCTACCCTCACCATCAAGGAGCAAGAAGAGCACCCCCTGGATTTAACACTGCCCACTCCAGGCTTCCCCATCAGTGTCTCAGGTAAAAATTGACAATGGGGAGGATCCAGGTGAAACATAATTCAGTATTTAAACTAAGTTAAGTTTGTTGGTTTAATTAAGATAGACATGTCTTTAAAGTTATCAGCACTAAACGTGAAACTTATTCTATCAAGGTTTACTGAAGGTCAAACAAACTCGTGTTATTTCTGTTGCAAGTTGTTAGCAAAAAGATGACTAAAATGATGGTTAATTGTTTCATCAAAGTTTTCACAGAAATTAAGATAGTTTTTTTGTTTTGTTTTGTTTCATTTTAAAGATTTTATTTATTTGACAGACACAGCGGGGGAGGGAACACAAGCAGGGGGAGTGGAAGAGGGAGAAGCAGGCTTCCCGTGGAGCAGGGAGCCCGATGGGGGACTTGATCCCAAGACCCTGGGACCATGACCTGAGCTAAAGGCAGACACTTAACGACTGAGCCACCCAGGCGCCCCGTTAAGATGGTTTTCAAAGTCTTTGGTAACCTGAAACTTTAAAGTTTGCTTGGATAATAAATGGGATTAATTCACTGGACATCTAGGTCTTTTCCAAAGAGGATAAAATGCTAAATCAGATTACTGGACATAAGATTGTGCTTTTTCACTTTTTATTGCAAAGAAACTAAAGATATTTAAATCTGTTGGTAAACATGCTTTGTGTTTAACTGATTGACAAATTTGCCTTTTAAAGAATTTTGGGGGGTTCCTGGGTGGCTCAGTCGTTAAGGGTCTGCCTTCAGCTCAGGTCATGATCCCGGGGTCCTGGGATCGAGCTCCACATCAGGCTCACTGCCCAGCGGAAAACTGCTTCTCCCTCTCCCACTCCCCTTGCTTGTGTTCCCTCTCTCACTGTGTCTCTCTCTCTGTCAGATAAATGAAAAATCTTAAAAAAAAAAAAAAAAAGATTTCTGGTATAACAGTTCACAATTGGTTACTATTTAGTCTTCACTGGAGACTAAGGTTTCTAAGAGTGCAAAATTCTGCTAAATGTAATTAAGAATGATGGGAAATCTTTGGAAAGTATATTTAGGTATGGTCAGGATGGACTAAGATTGAAATGAATGGATTTTAAAGGTACACTGGTATAAGACTGAAATTCTCTTCTGTTCAAAAGACAAGGTTTCTTGAATTGTTCATCTGCTCTGGATAAGAAAATGTAAACAAAGGGTTTTTTCTCTTGTCTGTCCAGAAAACCAGTTTTCTATGTTTTGTCATCAGGTCTTCGATCACTTGGTTAAAACTTCTCAATATTAATGGAGCTAAGTTTTGCTAACAACTACAGAAACCTACATATTTGCCTTTCAAATCTCTTATTGTCACCTTGGTTAAATAAAAATAATTATTTTGTAATGATCTGTAATCCTATTCAGGCACGTGCTATAACTTTCTAAGGTTTTAACAAACTTCCCAAGATTTAAATTGTAAATGAAGTCTCTTTAACTCATTAGGCCTTTTATTTGGTATGCTAAATCACTCTGGAAGTGCTGTTAAACAAATGATAAACCTTAGGTTACATCTGGGTAAATGCTATAACTATTCTAGAAGTTATATGCAATTCCTAAAGTTTTAATGTTTTAATATTAGGTCATCATTACTCGATATTCTGGCTATTGAAGTGTTATGTGTCACAGAAATGACCTGATTTCCTTGCCAGCTGTATTGTAAACTCGCATCTCATCAGATCTTTAACCATGTCTGTTCTGAGTTGTATAATTGTTCTTATTCTCTTGCAAAATGAGTTTCATCTTCAAGGAGATTCACAAAAAGGACTCTTAGGACACATACAGGTATTCAATATCTTTAAAATCCTAAAACTAAAATGGGTAAGAATTTCCAGAACTAAAGCTGCACTCAAACTAAGTAAGAAATAGTAACATGGGACTAAATGAACTAAAAAGATGATGATAGTTTTATGACTTTTGCTTGAAACATTGCTGGTTCTCTAATGTTTATTCTTCCAGACTAAGAAGACTTTCTTAAGATATCAATGACTTACAGAAATGTGATAAAATACTCATTTGTAAACAAACTGAAGCATTTAACTTTTCTCTCTACCTGAACTCTAAAAATAAAACGGTCTCAGTAAGTATTCTTTAGTCCATGGCAATCATAGTCATTTGCATAAGTTCAATAAGAATCTGTTCTCCTTGTAACAGGACACCATTGGAAACATTGGTCATTTTACCAAGGCTTTGACTGGAATGTCATATTTGAGAGAGACATTCATAGACTCAGATATGACCAAACAGCTTTAAGGAACGAAAGTTGACTTTATCAAACCTGGAGCCCTAAAGTCCCTTGGAGCTGTTGGCCTGATACCCTGCTTACAGAGTTCCCAGCAGCCTCACCAGGTGAGTAGAGAATGTCACTTCTTGGCAGGTGCAGGAACCTCAGGATACTTTGGGGATCTCTGTGAAGAGGAATTTGCCCAAATCTAAAGGTATTGCAGGCACGTCTGATGGCAAGTACTTGGCTTGGCTTCTGGCTGGGAGAGGCCACTAAAAGTTCAACCTAGAGATTCCTTATAAAAGTTCCAGCAAAGCAGATTCTTTTTTTTTTTTTTTTTTGAGATTTTATTTATATATCTGACAGAGAGAGACACAGCGAGAGAGGGAACACAAGCAGGGAGAGTGGGAGAGGGAGAGCAGGCTTCTCGCGGAGCAGAGAGCCCGATGCGGGGCTCGATCCCAGGACCCCAGGACCATGACCTGAGCCGAAGGCAGATGCTTAACAACTGAGCCACCCAGGCGCCCCCCAGCAAAGCAGATTCTAAAAAGATCTATATGATCAATCACTATTCTTGCTGAACTTATGTAAATGATTAGGCCAAATTTGTTAAAACTTGACTTGTTTTTCAAATCAGTCCTGATTTGGCTATCTCTGGAAATGAGGGTTATTTTAGAGAGAAAAAATATGTTTCAATAACCCACCTTTGCAGATGTTAAATCCTAGTTTTGATTATCCTTAAATGTTTGCTTAAGTTAGACAACTTGAGGTAAACTTCAGAGAAATTGCCACAATAGCTCATATAGACAATCTTCGTGCTTTTTATTCTGGGGGATAATAACAGTACCCCATGGGCATATGATTATTTGAACTGGAAAATGGGATCGACTCCCCACCAACTGTATAACTCCACTAGCACCTTGACCAACTCCATGTGGCTGGGATGATGAAATCATTCCCTAAAAGCCAGAGCATATCCCACTCCATTGGGCTTAACTATAGACTTGTGGAGATAATGGATGACCCCACTTTCTTTATGATTGGATTGGATGATGCATCTGGGGATGCCTTTATCTCTTGACAAGTCTTCTCCCACTTGCCAGTGATTCCTTGTAATTAGGATATTAATGATTAACCTCAAACCAAAAGGGCTTCTTAATGGTTTTGTCTCTCATGGTCACATTTATCCTAGAAGCCACCTCTATGAATGTACAATTGCAAACAAAGGCTTTAGCTAAGCATACAACAGTGCTCCTGGTAAAAGGAGGCTCTAAGCTCACTTTGGGACAGTCCCTGACTGGAATGACTTCCACATCAGGTTCAGAATGTCTTAGAGAGCAAAGGCCATCAATAGATGATGGGAGGCCGACTTAACTAAATACCAAGCAATGCTTATAATTATGTGTGAAATAACACTTAAAACCTGTCAAACTTTAAACCCAGCTACCCTTATGCCTGGACCTGACCATTGTACTTCTATAGAGCATAACTGTTCAGAGGTTATTGAGTTGACCAGATTTAAGATGCCCCTAATTAAAGTTGCAAGTGACAACTGGTTTACTGATGACAATAGTTTCATGGAAAAAGGAATAAGCAAAGCTGGGTATGCTATAGTCAGTCTAACTCAGACTGTTGAGGCAAGAGCTCTGTCAGGAAACATGTCTGCCCCCAAAGCAGAATTAATAGCGCCCACCTGTGCTTTGCTATTGGCAAAAGTCTTAAAGATATTTATACTGACTTCAAATATGTCTTTCTAGTCTTACTTGCCATTGGAGTAATTTAAAGAAAAGGGGATTATAATCAAGCCATAACTCCCCAATCAAATACGAGCCTGAAATTAAGTGCATGTTCAAAAAAAATGGCCCTCTAAAATCGAGTAGCCCTTGAAATCCTGACTGAAGTTCAAGGAGGCCCAGTATTAGATGGCTGGCTCCTGGCTGGAACCCAATGGCTATGCAGCTCTAACGTGTGGCCATGGCTTCCCCCAGGCTGGATAGGTGACTGTACTCTGGGTTTTGCCTGGATGCATGGATGCATTATTAAAACGTTTACCAACCCAGCTAACCCTTGAAATTTAAAACCAAGGTGGACCTGTTCTGTGTCTCATTGGTATAACCATCCTTGTTACCTCTTTGAGACTGGAGAATGTTGTTTGACACATGGAAACATCTTAAGTACATGGTCAAAGCCCTAAATGATACCCAAAACAGAATTCCTCTACTAAATACTGAAATGACTCAAATACATAAAGCAATTCTAGAAAATAGAATAGCATTAGATGTTTTAATGGCTGCACAAGGTGGAACTTGTGCTACTATAAAGACAGAATGCTATGTATACAATCCAGATTACCACAAAAGACTTCTGGGTTTCTACCTGACATGAATACTCAAATTGGTGCTCTAAATGATCTCTTTCCTTTAGTGATTGCATTAAACTCCTGGACTGGAAGAAAATTATCAAAGGTCAACTATCAAAAATCTTTTATTCAGACTTCTCTTTCTCATTATAATATTAATCTATTTTGTTGACATTTCTGGTGTCTCCCTGCCTAGCGTCAAGACTCCTTCACTGCCATAACTTCCAGCTAACAGATGATCCTTTCTACTCAAGGAGTTTCACATATGTTGACCGCATTGGATTCAGCTGCCTCCCCGTTTTGTAACTCCCCTATACATTCCCCAACTGACCAATACTGACCCATAGGTAGGGACATCTCTAGGCCCCTGTTCAGCAGGAAGACATTACAGAAGATGAGACCCTCCACCTTCAACAACCTTAAAGATTTAAGGGTCAAAATTGTTCAGGGGGGAATGATGAGGGAACAGAAGGCTGGCTGAAGACAAAGCATAAGCCTACACCCTGCAACCTCCCCCCAACCCCACTCCTGGGTGGGACATGTGTGACATTCTTCCAGGAAGTTCCCAACTATCTTAATGGCAATGCTTTACTAGAGGGGTAAACAACCTTGACAATGGCAAGGTCTCCAGTATCCTGTGAATCTTCTTTAACATACAAAAATCCTTTTGAAACCTCCCTTTTCCTTACCTTCCCCAACCCCATAGTATATAATCAGCCACCCTCACAACCTGGGTGCAACAGCTCTTTCTGCCCACAGGTCCTGTCTCCGTGCTTTAATAAACCACCTTTTTGCACCAAAGACACCTCAAGAATTCTTTCTTAGTCGTCAGCTCCGACTCGACCCCATTGAACCTCACCTATATCCCAAAACCCCATCATATATTTGTGTGTGTGCATGTATGTATATATGTGTGTATGTATATATATGTTTGTATGTATATATGTGTGTGTACCTGTATGTGTCTGTGCATCCATCTTCCATGTTTGGAAATCCTTCAAAAGGGAACTGCATTTCAATGGCCCTGTTTTTTCAAAGATGTTAGAAATTAAGCTATTGAAGACACTTTGGTTAATCATTTGGTAGATCATTTTAGTAGATCTATGTTACTGCTAAATTTATTCATATATAAGTTTTGCTGTATTTGCTCATTTAATTTACACTAATCAGTTGCAACCTTCTTGAGAACTTAAAGGTCTACTATTTGGTTCTTTTTATGACTTTTCTCAAAGAAGCCAAAAATAATTACTGGGAATTGACTAAATATTTTATCATTTGTCAAATTTTGTTTGCTTTTTAAAATCAATTTATGGATAATTTTCCAATGTTTTCAAGATAAGGCTGTCATACTCATGTTTTAAATATACTGTTATGATGGACACTTAGAAGGCAACTGCCTTTCATAAATTTTTAACAAACACCAAAAATGTTTAGCTTATACTATTTCCAATCTTAATCTTACATTAAACCAAAAATATCTATATTAATTGGCTATAAACATATCTAAAACTACATTTAAAAAAATCTTAATTGCCCCCTTAAAGAGAAATACAGAGTTAATTCTTTTATGTGTTTTATGATACATCTGATTTGGGGGGAGGGCATACAATGTCAGAAGTATAGGCAATTAATTGCTTAATCTATTAGCAGGCTTAAATGATCAACTTAATTTATTAACCTCCATTCTCATTTATACTGGACTGAAACACATCACATAAGACAATATCCCATAGGTCTCTAAGAAAATGTGGCACAGATAATTAAGTTTGAGGGGTTAGAGGTAAAAATTTACATATATGAAGTACTTGAGAATAATTCTGTACGACACCCAAATAGGGCTGCCAAATAAAATAGAAGGTACCCACTACATTTAAGTTTCATATGAAGAGAAAATAATTTTCAGGATGTGTGTCCTAAACATTGCATAAGACATAACTATACTTAAAAATATACATGTTGTTTATCTAAATTTAAATGTAACTGGGATTCTTGTATTTTATTGGCTAAATCCTGCATCCCCAGGCCTAGGGCACCAAGGGCCCAACATGGGTCATCAATTGCTTCAGTGGGGGAGAAGGAAACATGCTTAATAATGAGGGGTGTAGAGGTTATAGCAAACAACGTCTCAAATTTGTCTTGCATAAGTCTAGGGTAGAGGGATACACAACTGGAGATTTTATAAAATCTCAATGTCACTGGTTGACAGAATATTAGTTAGGTGCATTTCTAATTAGGAATTTCACATAAAGGACTATATAAAATAAGTGCTAGGAAATTTATTGTCCTACTTAGTTGTCTATAAGTACTTGTATCCATCTAGCTAACATAAGTATAGAAAGATTTCCTTGATGTTAAACTATAGTTTTTAGGGACTGAGTTATTTGAACACTATCTAGAAATGTCACAGTTTGGTTGGTTTTCATTTGGATATTTTTACAATTTGTTAGAAAGTGAAATATGCTTTAAGACATGATATCTTTTTTGTTTATTATTTTCTTGTCATTTCAGTTAATGTCTTGGAAAACAGTACTATTTGGTTCTGTTGAGTATCATTTACTCAGTCTAGTCTGATTATAAACCTTAATCTCTTTCATGGTTGGACTGAAAAGACAGTAACAGATTCACGTTTATCATTCAAGTTGTCTGGTTTAAAAAATTTTCCAAAGATTTATTTTGATAAATGTGTTATTCAGTAAATAAGATAAATGTGCATATTTAATAGATGGATTCATTAATTTATAAATCGACTAGTGAGTAAACTAACAGTCTTTTTAACATCACTTGTTATATGGAGTGTTTACTATATATAAATAAGAATTATTTGTAATTCTTATTAGTAAAGCTGCATGTGCCAGGAACCCTTCTAGACTTTGAAGATATAACAGTGAAGGAAATAGAAAAAAATGGCCTTTGTGGAAGTTGTTTGTAAAGTGAGTGTCAGACTATGAATGATATAAATGAATAAAATAAGTAAAATATATAGTATATCAGATGGTGAGAAGTGCTATAGGGAGAACATAAATCAAGGAAGAAAGATAAGGAATGCAAGGACAAGTGAGTTTTCAGTTTTAAATTAGCATGAAAAACACCCACTGAGAAGGTGACAAATTAAGACTTGCGTGAGAATGAGGCAAACAGCCATGTGATTATCTACCAGAGAGCATTGGAGGGGAAAGAGCAGTACTTCCACATCCTTAAGCTGCAAGCATGCCTAGTGTGTCCTAGGAACAAAAAAGAGGCCAGAGGGGCTGAAATGGAGTGAGTTGGAGGAGATTAGTAGAAGAAAGTCATGGAAAGAGAGAAAGCCATGGTTCTGATTGTACAGCATGAGCTATATCATCTTCATGGACACTGAAATCACCCAGAAAGGTATACGTACTAATGGAGAAAGACAGTCAGCTAGGAGCCTAAAGATTTTAGTATTATCAGGAAGTGCTTAAGGATTGTTAGATACCTCACAAAAGAAGGTAGTGATCTGATAATATGATATTCATTTTCAGGCTCAGTAGTTCCCCAAAACAATGAAAAAAATCATCATTTGTACAAGTTGGATTGGACAGTCAAGTTTTCTTTAGAGGAAGAGTGCAGGGGACCTTTCACAAAAGAGATAAATAATTGAGGGGATTTTAATGGTTTCTAAAGGCAGAGTAGAAAGTTTTAAGAGTTCAAGAGGAGTGAGAAATAGGACAGAAAAGACAATGTGGAAAGGACATTGGGTTCCAAGAGTAAGGAAAGGCCTGGGAATCTTGTATTTTCTTGTGATGATGAGAGATTGATCAAAAACAGAGGCAGGGAGCATAATAGTATTTGTGCTGATAATGCTTGTGAGGCTGTGAATGTTAGGAGAATATTGGGGTATTTCCAGAATACTATAGAGTTTCGAGCTCTTCCTGGATTTGTGCTAGGGGAGGCATGAAAGTCAGCAAAGGGGTGGCTTCTGGGCTACCAAATGACTCTTGCAGAGGTGAGTCAGACCCAGGAACAGAATCCCATGTCACAAAGCCATGCAGAAAGAAATGTCTTTTTGTCAAAAACTAGAAGACTGCCTTAATCATATTCAGAATAAAAATAATTTTTTAGAGAAAAATTATTATCTAAAAAAATTTAGAGAAATTCTGGAGATTTAAGTGCTACTATTCCCTTTCATTACAATGGCTACACACAGGTTAACAGTATTTTATTTTTTCCTTCATTTGAACAAACTTATTTTTAGGAAATCATTAAGTCATCCTGATACATGATAATAAACTATAACATCAAGGATTTTATGCAGGTATTATTATATTTGCATAATGGATTCTCTTTAAATTGGTTGCAGAAACATTTATTACCTAGAGCTTCTATAACAGCAAGGTATAATGTACCACACTGAAAACACTGATCCCCATCTGGTTTAAAGATTGCCAAATGGTATAATGATATGTGTGCTCTAAAAGATTTAGAAAGGATATTACATGGCTTGAAAGACACTTAGCTTTATGGGTTTTCAGCAGAAACATGATTGCTAGAACTCACTTATGGGGTTCTAATCTTAGTTTATATCTACTACTTGCTGAGAAATACATTTTTCTTAACCTTTATGCTTCAGAAGAAGTATCTACATGTTGCCCTAGAGGCCTTTAAGACCAACGAGGGATTTTCCTGTCAGTAGTTTAAGAAAAGAAAGAACATACCAATGATGTGGCATGTTTTATTTCGTGGGCTTACTGTGTGATCCTCGGCAATGGAGTATATATTATTCTCAACGGAAAGTCATGTGAGTGGAAAATTTTAAACAGTCATTGACATGTAACTGGTAAAGCTACACAATAAATAAAGTGCTATAAGTAAGTACAGTTCATGCAAACACATGAGTCAGTAATTTGGTTACATATTAAAGCTTCATAAGAAGCTCCTTCCTCTGGTCTACTGAAACTAATTTTCTATTTAACCAGTGACTTAATCTCAAATAAGACACTGATTTTTTTTTTAATTGGAAAAAATTAAACAGGAATTTGACCTTCATTTTTCTCATTTCACATTCTAAATTCTTCCTCTTCTTTCAAATCTCCCCTTAGAGGAATGGATGTCTTGTCATCTCGTCCTTCCTGCCCTTTCCCACACCTTTCCTCATCTTTGAATTGCAAACCTCTAGTATGCAGCTGTGTGTGAAATTTAGAGTATGGCTTCTCAGACTTCAAGAATCTCTTCTGCATGAGCAAAGGTCTAGTAGTAATTTTCATTTCCTGATGAATTATCAAAGCTGACTTTGCCGGAGGTCCATTATCTCACCTGCTTCCTTAACCAACTAGTCAAAGCTAGATTATTCTTCTCACTCTCCCATTTATGACTACATCTCCAAATTATTTTTCCAGAAAGGTAAGCCTAAAATCTTAGAATAATCTTTCACTCTTCATTCTCTGTTCTACACTGTTATCAATTTAATTCAAGGTTATTAATTAATAATAAATTCCATATCACATGATTACCTTCCTACAATTACTGTGTTGCTTTAAGTTCTCATGAGTTTATGAGCACTTATTTTTTGTATAATTCCTTAACTAGTGGACCTAATCTCACACTCTTCAAGTTTCTCACTGTCTTATACAACCTATCTACCTGTTTCCAGTTCTTCATAACTATACCTCTCATCTGCTTATTTTTTATTGTTTCTTTTCTATACCCTGCCTTACCCACTTTTTCCAGGCAGTGAGGACCTCCCATAATCTTATTTCATTTTCTTCTATCTCTACCTAAAAACACCTCTTTATTTATATTCAAAATTTAAATTGAATAAGACTACTCACACTTGACTTAGACGGCAAACAGTCTTTCCTATATATTCATCTTTGCCTTATTGACTTTTGAACTGGAATATCTTAAAAGCTTACACATGCTTTATTATAAAACCCAAATTAAAGATTACTTCCTAAACAGTCATTCCTGAATAACCTAGTTATATTTTTTCTCTCTCATTCACCTCTTCTTCTAGTGTTTATTATACTCTATGTTGTTAAGTAAGAGAAATACTACAATTTATCTCATATATTTTACAAGCAATATAATATTTCTTGTGGATATATAAATAATTTAAAAATATTACTTGTTTGCAAATACCGAAATATTTCTTCTTAATTTTTGGGAATTCTAATCAGAACTCTAATTATAAAATGCATACATAATAAAAACGGTATACTTTTCATTAAGCACACACTGAAAAAAGTGGTGAGTTCATCCTTTATCTTTTTGTACCCTGTTTTTATTTAATAGTAATTTAGGCAGCTGAATTATAAAATAATCCACATGGACTCAGACACTAAGTAACCCCACTATGTATGAACTATGAATTCCCCATTTAACTGAAGGAAAAAGCAAAATAAAACAAAACAAACAACAACAACAACAAAACCTTGGCAAAGAGGGCAAGGTACTTATTTCAATTATCTCTACGGTTTATTTTTTAAATTTAAAATTAGACTTGTTTACTGCTAATTTTATAATCATGGCAGTTATATAACAAAATTCTATGCTTTCACTATAAAAAGTAAAATGCTTTAAATTAGAGGGAGGGTCAGTAATATAAGTTTTACAAGTAAAACAAAATATAATTTATTTTCAAGGACAAAATTTAACTGAAGTAGAATTTAACTAATAACGGACAAATGACTCCAGTTAAATTTTGTTCTTCATTAACCCCTAAACCATTCTTTGCATTAGACTTTATTTTCTAAACATGTTTTTCACTTTCACTAGAAAGATCTTTCATGAGACCTCAGGTTACTTATTTAAAACAAAAAAAGAAATCTTGCAAAGTCCTTGCACACAAGGTACACTACGAATCTCAAGTGAAAAATATATTTTAAGTGAGAATATTATTAATTTCATTTACATTTTAATGGCAGCAATGAAGGTAGTATTTAGACATCTATTCAATCTCATTGAAGTGTATGATGAATGCATTTATTCAATTTCATGTATATTCCATGCAGCATTAGACCTTCAGGTATCCAAATTTCAATACAAAAGAGTAGCTTGCAGTAGACCAATGCTTTCAGAGAATGCTTTAAAAATCCAGATAAAATGTTTAAAAATAACTAAAAGTAACTCTAAAGATATTTGAAAATTGTCAAGTCAAAATAACATGAAGGAGAAAATAATTCATGAAGAAATGTAAACATATTAATATATAAGGGGATAGTCAATAACTGTTTTCTCTATTAGGCCACTGGACTAAAATTCTGAGTCCAGTGACTGAAGATGCTTTACAAGAGTAAAAGAGGTAGAGAAACCAGCAGAGATGGCAATGACTCTGGGGGGAAAAAAAAAGTTTTCAGTTTCAGCTGTCCAATAAGAAAAGATAACTCTAGGTCAAAATGTCTAATGTACCCCTCTGCCCAGATATTTGTTAAACTGTGAAACTACACAAAGCATAAGGCCAAGAAGTCAATCAAAATGCCTACGAAAATCAGAGCAGGTATTTTGACAGTTTTGCAGTGCTGGGAAGATAGTGATTAAAAATAATGATTGGAGTCCAGGACCTACGTGTGGGTAACTGGCTGTCTGGCTTCATGAAACACCCTAAGGATCCAGATATAAACTATCCTATCAGGTTATGCTCTAATTAAATTGATTTAAGCAATCCACATTCCTTTTTTTCTATAAGAAAGTGTGAATTCTCTTTGTAGGAAGAGATCATCCATATACTTTATAATTTTTCAAATACAATGGCAAGTATTTAAGGAAAAATGACTAGGCGCAGAAAAGGACAGAATATTAAAAAAAAGAAAAAGAAAAGAGAAAAAGGAAACTGAACCGTATGTGATGGAGAAATATAATTAGTAGACTGTAGAGAAAAATATAGGGTAAAGAAAAGAATGAAAATTCCACCAGATTTTGGAATCCATATTAAATAATAAAATAGAAACATTAGGAGAAATAAAACAACTGGAAGTGAGAAAGAAATAGATAAATTTAACAGCATATTAGACTCACAGCAAAAAAGAGGACTAATGAATTATAAATCAATAAAAAAATTCCTAACTGGAGATCAGAGATCAAATTTGATAAAACTTAGATTTAAACAACCCATATGATTAGTTAGGTCAGTCTTCCTCAGATAAATCTCTATAACACAAGGTCAACTGATTTGGAACTTTTTTTTAAAAGATTTATTTTATTTATTTTAGAGAAAGAGAGAGAGATGGAGCACGCTTGTGTGCACACACACAAGTTAGGGAAAGGGCAGAGAGAGAGGATCTTCAAGCAGACTCTGCACTGAGCCTTCAGGTCTATAATGGAGAGCAACTGAATTATCCAACAGCTTGAATGAACTTAAAAGCAGTTTGTTCCCCAAAGGTTCAGACTAGAAGTCAGCCCAGCCAATGTTTTGATTTCAGCTTTATTATATTGAAAGAGGACTCAGCTGTGCCTTAAACTGCCTCCCTTCTGACCTCAGGCTGTACTTTCTAACTGATTAAGGTCTTCTTTCTAGCTTTAACTTAGGCAAAAGACCCAGCAGGTAAACCATCCTATGATGGGGACAAAAACTACCCCTCAAGCAATAAGAACTGCCTTGATGCCAACAAGACCCTGAATAATTGGCCCCAAGACAATGTTCAACCTTGACCTTTACTGCCTACCTGCACACACCCACTGACCTTTTTTCCACATTCTCCTTATATATATCTAGAAGCATTTTCAGCACTTTGGAGACAATCTTTTAGGTATTAGTCCACTGTCTTCCCTGTGCAGGCTTCACTGAAATAAATTCTTTTTCATCACCACTTGTTTCTCTTTGTTTTTGTCAGCTGTGAATGGCTGAATCTGTGTGGGACCGACCCCTGGAACCACGTGCTCTTGCACCCGTGGACACTGGTTACAATTTCCCAGGAAGAAAACCCCAATACTCTGTGCTGGACTTTTGGCCTACAGAATTGTGTGCTAATAATAGTTGTTGCATGAAGCCTTTAATATGGTAATTTGTTATGCAGCAAACAAAGCAAAACAAAAAACAAAAAGCCAACTAATACATAATTCAAAATATATATTTTAAATTTTTAGGAAAGTAGAAAAATGACTTTAATAGCTACAAAATACAGCAAGCATCAAACTTAATGTTGAGATAGTCAAAATTTCTCCCTATTAGATCAGAACCAGGAAAATCATTACCACTATTTTTATCCAACATTGTACTGGAGTTTCTAGCCACAGTGATAAGTACATGTAATAAAATTTCATTGCATAACAATGACAATGATATATGTGGAACATTCAGAAGATTCTATAGACAAACTATTAGAAAAAATACGTATTTTTTCTGGAAAAACTTAACCTACAAAATTAAATTATTTTTGTATTAACCAGCAACAAACTCTGAAATAAAAAGAGTATGTACACAAACCTAAAACATTCTTTTTTTTATTTTCTTAGAGAGACAGAAAGAGAGTGTGAGTAGGGAAGGGTAGTTTAGAGGGAGAGGAAGAGAAACTTAAGCAGATTCCATGCTGAACGTGGAACACGATGTGGAGCTTGATCTCATGACCCTGAGATCAAGAGGCAAGCAGAAATCAAGTCCAACGCTCAACCAACTGAGCCACCCGGGCACCCCAAACCTAAAAATTCTAATATCTAGAAATAAATTTAACAAAGAGATATAAATTTCTATTCTGAAAATCATTAAATATAATCAGGAGAAATTAAAGACAAACCAAAAACTAGAAGGATATGCCATACTTGTGAAAAGGAACACTTCATATTCTAAAGCTGTGTTACATCCAAAAATGACCTAAAAAAAGGCAAACAAATAATAATCCCAGCAAGTTTTGAAAAAGACAGACTCTAAAATTTCCATTCAAATGTAATGTTTATGAATAAGCAAGAACTCCTGAAGAATAATGAAGTAGAAAGACTTCCATTACCAGATATTGAGGCTTTTATAAAGCTATGTTAACATGGTCAATGTAAATGTGAGGATAAAGAAAAATATATTAGACAAATAGGTGAGAATGGTTTCCAGAAATAGACCTAAATGTATATTGCTAATGGATTTATGATATGAATGGCATGATAGCATTATAAGGAAAAGATGATCAGGGCCCCTGGGTAGCTCAGTTGGGTAAGTGTCCGACTATTGATTTCAACTCAGGTCATGATCTCAGGGTTGTGCGTTCAAGCCCCGAGTTGGGCTCCATGCTGGGTATGGAGCCTACTTAAAAAAAAAAAAAAAGATGATCTTTCAATAAATACCACTGAGTTAACTGGTTGTCTGTGTGGGACAACTATTCCTCCTTACCTCATATGATATACAAAAATCAATTTTAATTGAATTATAGAACTAAATACAAAACACAAAAAAAAGATACATTAATGAGACAAAAATGCCATAAAATGGTAAGTTAGTGAGACAAAAATGCCATAAAATGGTAAATTGCACTACATTAGAATTAAGAATTATACCATTGAGAGCCAAAAGTTTAGCCATAAATTAATATTAAATATATTTTATGACTTGACAAAGGCTTATATTTAGAATACATAGAGAAATTTTGCAATTAAGAAAATCTCTGACTATGAAATAGATAATATGGGCAAATTATTTTAATTTATACATTATAAAAATGCAAAAATGATCAATAAATTCATGAGAATATGTTCAATATCATTAGTCATCAGGAGAATGTGATTTAAAATTACAATGCAACTGTACATCCAAAAGAATGACTAAAATAAAATATAGACAATACCAAATGTCAGCAAATACATGGCACATTTTTAAATTTGTTATACTTTTATAATATGAATATTTTGAAGAGAAATTTATTTAATAAAATATACCAGAAAGTATGGCCTAGGATGTGAAAAACCAACACAAAATACAAGTAAGAGGATCTGCTAGAATTGACAGTTAACTGTATCTAAAATACAGTTTAAACTTTGAGAATTACAGTATTTATAAAATAAAGGTGAGAGAGCAATTTCTGGGGTGATGGAAATCTTTTGTACTTTGATAGTGATATAGGTTAAATGAGTGTAATTTATTAAAAACTCATTATTTGAGTATAATTTAGTAAATACTCATCAAATTATCTACTTTAAGATTTATGCATTTTCTATATGCAGATTGTATTTTAAAAATAACTGTAAACCAATGTTGAACTCCAGTTACTAGGTCCACTTTTCTCAGTACTATTAGTTAGCAATTCTGAATCTACTAAAATGATATTTTAAACTTGAATCAGTGAATGAATGTGTTGATGATCTGAGAGCCAGGTCTCTCACTTTGGGAAACTGAGTCAAAAAAATTGAAAGGGAGAAGACTGGAGTGCAACTCGCGTTTTTTGGTTGTTTGTTTTGTTTTGTTTATATATTAGGAGGAAGGAAGGGAAAGAGAAGGAGAGGGGAGAGACTGAATCTCCAAATACAAACAATAAGAATAGCTACAGTATCTACCTTCTTTAGCTCTGTCCAGAGAGTACCCTGAAGCAATAATGCTACAATTCCAAAGACCACTTTTGGAACTCCGATCTTACTATCAAATCTCATTTCTCATTCAAAGAAACCAATGCCTATTAGATCCAATACTGAAGCAGGGAAAGTACAAGATGATCCTGGAATATCTGAATCTTATTGTGCCTAAAAGTGCTCAAAGAATAATAGGGCCATATCAAAAGGACAGAGTTGCTGTCATGAAGGGTCTCTCACAGGTGCAATCTGGAATAATTTGAATATCAAAATAAAGATAATAATGGATTACAATGCACTGAATAACATAGGGCAATATGAATTCATATTAGTGTTAATAAAGAAAAAAATAAATGTGGTAGAAAAGCCCTTCTATACATTTATTTTTATTTATTTATTTATTTATTTATTTTAAGATTTATTTTATTTATTTGAGAGAGAGAGAGGGAGTGCTTGTGTGTATGCATGCACGGGGGGTGGGGGTGGGAGGAGAAACAGAAAGAGAAGGAGACAAGCCGACTACCCACTGAGCCTCAGTAGGGAGCCCAAGACAGGGCTTGATCCTGGGAGCCTGAGATCATGACCTGAGCCAAAACTGAGAGTTGAATGCTCGACCGACTGAGCCACCCAGGCATCCCAGCCCTTCCTTACATTTAAATGACAACTTAAAAGTATAGATGAAATGATAGAGTTAGAAATCATCCGTTGATACTAAAATTAATAATTTGATCAAGGAAAGGATATTTGCATAAGCCCAAAGAATTTCACCCCAAAACACTTATCAGTTTCAAGAGGAAAAGAGCAAATTTACAGTGGGGAAAACCAAGGGACATTATCTTAAGGAAGCTATTATACTTGACATCAAAGACACTAAGCATTATAAAATAGCATGTCTGTGGTATTCCTCCCTAAAGTGCATAACTTGAATCAAATGCTGAGGAACCATCCTACAAACATAAAATGGAGAACATTCTACTCCTCAAAACTGTCCAGGTCAAGCGAGATTTAAAAAAAAAAAAAAAAAGGCTGAGAAAATCTTCCAAATTAAAAGTATTATAGAGATATAACAATTAAACACAATGAATAATCCCCTATTGCATCTTGGACCACGGAAATAATAAAACCTAAAGAACATTATTGAACAACTGACAAAATTTAGATATGAACTGTGGATAATATTTAATCAATATTAAATTTTTGACTTTAATAATTATACTGTGGTTTTCTAAAAGAATGCCCTTGTCCTTGCTTTTATTTTATTTATTTATTTTATTTTTTCCCTTGTCCTTGTTTTTAAGGAAACACACTATGGTACTTAGGGGTAAGAAGCATGTACTCTCCAATGTAAGATTTATTTTCATGCCTGATTGTGTCCATCTCTTTGTGATTATCCTTTAAGAATCATCTGAATTTCCTGGATTAAATCCTGAGGGCCTATAAAAACCATCTTCTTACAAACCCTTGAGATACTGGTCAGAACTGTATATTTGATCTGTTGCACAAATGATCCTATCCTTTAATGAAGTCCTATTGAATTGGATCTAAAACAATTTCAACACTGGTTAGCTCCTGTGCATTCTGACCCTAAATCTGCAAAGAAAATATGTACATACAAACTCACCTTGAAATTGCTATTTGGAGGCAGTTCATACTGAGCTTATATTTATGTGTTTATATCCATGTACTTGACATATTATTTATGTTAGCATATGCCATCTGAGTGCTGTATTGACTACACACGGAGATTTAAAATAGTATATAGCCATTTAAAAAACAACCCATCTGGGTAAGAGAAGGCAATTACCATTATTGTCTGTGAATTATGTAAGTTAAATCCCACATATAAATATAGTCTCAAGAGAAAGTGATAGATTGCCTCTTTGTTAAATTAAGGAAGTTCAAAGGGTGCCATTTTGTAAAAGAAAAAAAAAAATGCCCTGTTGTTTTTTTTTTTTTAAAGATTTATTTATTTATTTATTTATTTATTTATTTATTTGAGAGAGAGAATGAGAGATAGAGAACACTAGAGGGAAGAGGGTCAGAGGGAGAAGCAGATTCCCTGCCGAGCAGGGAGCCTGATGTGGGACTCGATCCCGGGACTCCAGGATCATGACCTGAGCCGAAGGCAGTCACTTAACCAACTGAGCTACCCAGGCGCCCTGCCCTGTTGTTTCTATGCAGACTCCACTACTCATATATGAAATCAGACTCAAGTATACAATTGGGCAGAACTTATCTGGATTCATAGCTCTGCTTTATATCTAAAGATTTTCTTTTGATGAATGTCGTGCTGTCATTAAGCTCATTGGTGGCATGTGAAGTTAGAGTGAAAAGCATTAAAACAGTCACAAATCAATGACTAAAGCACTTTATCTTTTTATTGGCACAATCAGAACATTGAACACATTGCTAGGAAATGAAGATGATTGTGATATTTTTGCATATTTTTTTTCTTTTAGCTACTATGAAACAATAACGTGATCATTGGATCAGTATGGGTGGAATAGTATAACAACATTGTGTCCCATATACTAACCTATCTGGGTATAGCTATAACCATTGAAATGAAGACTCTGAATATAACCTTTAAAGACAATGCACATTGTCTTATCTACATTATTACCATAAACAAATAAGAACAATAGCCATTTGCTACTTATTATATTTAACACTTGAATCTATACGTTTCAGGAACACTGAAAAATGTATTCAATTATTTGATGACTTTCAATTTCATCTGACTCATCTGATCAACAGAAGCAGGATACATACTTGTCTTCCAACACTCAGCACACATATGATAGGATGTCATGGTGTGTTTGCTTCAGTAGAGACTCCATTTGGTGAGACAGAGACTGAATTAGTGATGTTCCTCAACATATTTCTAGAACCTACCATAGCATGGTACCTAATACATAGGATTTACCTAATATTTCTTAATAATGTTTTTAAAAAATAGATTACAAAAGAAATGAAGAAGAAAAATTAAATTATCAGAGCTGGTCAAAGGTGGAAGACACTGCTCTGAGAGTCACTACACTCTAGTGGAAAATACTTAAGCACAGATACAACAAATGATGGAAAAGAGAAACATGGAGTTAATTGGGGTTTGACCTAGCATCAGTTTTTTTCAACTATTTTTAGTCTCCGAGCCAGTGGTGTAATTGAAATCTCATGAGGAATTTTTATTTGTAAGTTTTGTTTTATTTTGCTGCTTTTTAAAAATTTTGGTACCTAATAGGAACGTTTCAAACTAGCTAAAAAAGGGGGACTTGTGAGATGTGTTGGCTCATGTATGTAAAACAAGGATGAGTTCAACCTTTGTCAATGGAGTTACAGTAAAGTTATCAGTACTTGGTGTCTCAATCATAGAGCTTTCTAAAATTTAACTGCTTTTGAATTATTATCAGTATATCAGTCATCATTTCACTGACTCAAGCTTCTTGATTGTGAGGTGTTTGTGCGACCATTATTAATTGGCCAGCTTCAACTGTTTCCAATATATGTCAAGCTTCATATGGTAACTAATTAAACATTAACCTAGGTAGGTCTATAATGTGATCCCCATTTTACAAGTGTAGAACAAGCATACCAAAGAGTTAATTTATCACAGGCCACAAGGAGATTAAAATGAGTGTCTAAACTCATATTTGTATACCTTCTGGTGTCAGTGTTTACAATCTGATTAACTGAATTAAAAAATGGAGAAAACTCCTTTAGGTTCTTGACTCAACACAGTAAATATGTGCATACCTTCTTTCTAAATGGAAAGACATCTAAAGAAAAAGACTTTTATTTCTTTGTCAATTCACTTGCACATTTTTAAAACCTACTTAGGAACTAATTCCTTTCAAAAGTAGTCTTTTCTTTTGAGTCATATGTTCTTGCTTCTATGCCATACACATTTCTTTGAGTATAATGCTTGATAGAAACCAGAAACAAAAAGCAAACAATTGTCTTCCTTAGAGTTGAAATTTGAAGGAATTCAAGTAAATTAGCTTGTCATTACTACTTTTTCTTGGAAACATGGTTGATTCAATATGCACTACAGGAATTTCCTGTCCTAAAGAATGCATTTTTGAATTTAATACCATTTTTACTTTCCTCCTTTTTGTCATCTGATCACTCCAAATATTTTTGACAGGTATCAAATAGGCAAATAGCTGTTTCCACCAAAACCAATCAACCAAATACATACAAATACTTCAGACACTGACCACATAGGCACCTAGCAAATTGTTCAAAGATAAGCTCCAAATGATTTGTAAAGCAGAAAAATAACTGAAAAGGAAGCAGTAGGAAACAGACTTTCTAAATTGTTGTAGGAAGGGACATACCTGTCTATCTCATTTATTTATTTACTTAGTCCTGAAACTGTGTTGGAGTTCTGACCTTAGAATTATCTTTAGTTGTTTTCTCTAGAATAATATTACCAGCTTGTTCCAGAAGAGATCTCTGTGCAAATCAACTGATAGGGAATAAAGAAGCTTCAGAAACACCCAGAGATGAAGTATCTATCCACTCTGTTTATGTCTCTGCATTTTCTCTAGGTTTGAGAAATGTTATGGCTTAGCTCCCTCCTCCAAACCTCATGGTCATTATAATCATGGATAGTGTTATTAAAAATTGGTAATATTCATTAAAAATTTTTGATCATACATACTTTTCTTAAAGTTTTATATTCATCATCTCATTTAAAATTTACAATCTAGTCTGTGACCTAAGTACTTTTATTTTATCCACTTGACATTATCCACCTAATTAAAGAATCAATATATACCACGTTAGAACATTTACACAGGGGAAGAGAAGATCTCTCAATTCTTTCTTAAAATGAAGATGCCAAATGTTATGTGATTTGGTCATTGATTTTTGCTTTAGTCTTTCAAAAGTTTGGTAATTTGTATTATAGACAAATGACCTGTAACCTGAAGGGGAGTGTTGCTATTCTCACAATGTCTGAGAGCTGTTCAAAATTTGAATATGAGTTAGAAATAAAAGTATCATAAATAAATAAATAAACAAATAAATCTTATTTTTTTAAAAGATTTTATTTATTTATTTGAGAGAGAGAGAGAATGAGATAGAGAGCATGAGAGGCAAGAGGTTCACAGGGAGAAGCAGACTCCCTGCTCAGCAGGGAGCCCGATGTGGGACTCGGTCCCAGGACTCCAGGATCATGACCTGAGCCGAAGGCAGTCGATTAACCAACTGAGCCACCCAGGCGCCCCAACAAATAAATCTTATATAAAGAGTAAGAATATATGAGTAAAAGGGTTTAGCTAGGGCTTCAAATAAATATTTAAATATTTAAATATTGAATATTTAAATATTGAATATATAAAATTTGAGGAGGAAACAATTTAAGCTATGTGGGCTTTGTCAGAATTGCAAATGAATATATAAAATAAATTCTCAAAATAACTCACACATTTACCCTAACCTTCTAGCTAACATTGCAAAAAAGTCTTGTGGTTCTTCTAGCCAACACTGCCAACAAGTTTTGTGGTTCTTTTCCATCATTTCTCCTTGAAACACAAAAATCATATCACCCTGTCTCTTGAGATTGTGTTACGTGCTTTACTATACTATGCCTTTGATGGTGGTTAGTCATTTCTTAGCTGTTTGCTAGATAAATATATGCATGTGATGTTGGGGATTTTAGTGAGGTAGTGATTTTTTGGAAAGGGGGACTAGTTCTGAAACACAACCAATATTATCTAATTGTATAATCTCCAATCTGTCCCTGAGAATAGTGGTTAACTGTATAAAATAAATCTAAAAGTCAAGTTAAAAAATATAGCTTTATTTTATAGATTTTGATTTTTTTTATTCTCTAAGATGCAAAGATTACATACTATCATTTGTTAAGTAGGAGCTTATGGGCTTAAAACCTGAGGAAATATCCTATTCCATATTCTCAAAATCTATTATTGGCAAATATTTTATTTTGCTATTTTATTTTATTTCATTTACTTGAGTATAGTTGACACACAATATTACATTAGTTTTAGTGGTCAATAATTGTTTAAGACTAGCATTTTTATATCCCTTATAGTTTGGGATTTAAATAATGGAAATTCCACTAGAAGGCATAGAGATGGGGAAGGGAACTGTTCCTTCCAAAGGTGAGAAAGTTTAAGTATAAATGAAGAGAAGGAAAAACAGTAGCTATGGGTAAAGGAATTAATAAATATGTCATGTAATGAGGAAATTTACTACCTTAACACCTTAAAAGAGGCTCAGAATAGGAGATGATATTGTCTCTTACTTAGCTCAATTATACCAGATGCCTGAAAGAATGAAGCCATGTATTGCTAAGACCACTCCTGCTTTTGGAACCTGACCAGATCAAATAGAAGCCTGAAAATTTGGGTGGGCTCACCCTAGGAAAAATTTTCATAAAATGCGATAATAGACTGGATCATAATGACTGAATGATATTCTACTAATGTGCCAGTGTCTTTTGACTTTTATGATTACTTTATTGCAATGGATCTATTCTCAAAGACCAGGGGGTGGACTGTGATATTGTCATTTATAATAAATATATATTTTTACATATATATATATACACACATATATAATATGTAATATATATAAAGATCCAAATGACAAAATATATATTTCTTATATATATTTGTTTTTCATCCATAGTTCCTAGCTCATAGGTCCACATATCCTTGGAATTTCCTGAACAATAAGAGCAATGAGAGTATCTTCTATCATAATATTTGGTCTGTTCTTGGTTCTTGAAATTCCTTCAGAGCTGTAAAGGTGGAATAGGTGTCTTGTTATTCATAGCAATCCCCTTTCCATCACTAACTCAGTTTATATTAATGAGGTGACATTGGAAAAGCACCTGCGGATGGGGCTAGTTGCCAGGGGATTCAACCATGTGATTAGAAGGTTGGAACTTTCAGCCCCACCCACCTGACCTCTAGAGAGTGGAGGGAGACTGGAGGTTGAATCAATTGCCAGTGGCCAGTGATTAATCAATCATGTCTATGTAATGAATCCCTCATAAAAATCCAAAAGGACAGGGTTCAGAAAGCTTCCGGGATGAATTCCGTTCACTAGTATTTTATTAAGGCTTTTTATATCAATGTTCATAAGAGATATTGGTCTGTAATTTTCTTTTCTTGCAGTATTTTTGTCTGGCTTTGGTATCAGAGTAATTCTGGCCTCACAGAATGAGTTTGGAAGTGTTCTTTCCTCTTCGATTTTTTGGAAATGTTTAAGGAGCATTGGCATTACCTTTTTAAATGTTTAGTAGAATTCACCAGTGAAACCATCAAGTTAAAGGCTTTCCTACGTCGAGATATTTTTGATTAATGATTCATTTTCCTTACTCATTGTGAATCTATTTAGATATTCTCTTCGTGATTTAGTCTTTGTAGATTTTGTGTTTCTAGGAATTTGCTTCATCTAGGTTATTGAATTTGTCAGTAGGCAACTGTTCATAGTATTGTCTTATGATCCTTTTTATATCAGTAGGAGTGTCCCCTCTTTCATTTCTGATTTTAGTAAATTGAGTCTTCTTTTTTCCTCAGCCATTCTAGCTAAAAGTTTGTCAATTCTATTGATCTTCTTGAAGGACAAACATTTGGTTTTATTGGTTTTCTCTACTTTTTTTTTTCTGTTTCATGTATCTCTGCTATCCTTTTTATTATTTCCGTCCTTCTGCTAGCTTTAAGTTTAGTTTGTTCTTCTTTGTCTAGTTCTTTTGTTGTAAAGTTGAGTTGTTGATCTGAGATCTTATTTTTTAATGTGTGCATTTATAGCTATAAATATCCCCTTTTGTATCACATTTACCATGTCCTGTAGGTTTTGGTATGTTGTGTTTCCATTTTTATTCATCTGTAACTAGTTTCTAATTTTTCTTGTGATTTCTTCTCTGATCCATTGTTTAAAAGTGTATTATTTTCCATGATTTTTTGAGTTTTCTAGTTTTCCTTTTGTTGTTGATTCCTATCTTCATCCCATTATGCTCAATGAAGACACTTACTATGGTATCTATCTTTTAAATTACATTGAGACTTAATTTGTGGCTTAATGTATGGTCTATCCTGGAAAATGCCCCATGTGCTTTTGAGAAGAATGCATATTCTGTTGTTGCTGGGTAGAGTGTTCTGTTTATGTCTATTATATTTTAGTTAGCTTATCATGATGTTTAGGTCCTCTGTTTCCTTGCTTATCATGTTTGGTTATTCTATCCATTATCGGGTGTGGGGTATTGAAGTCTCCAACTATTATTATAGAACTATCTGTTTCTCCCTCAGTTCTCTCAATTTTTGCTTCATATATTTTGATGGTCTGTCATTAGATGCATAAATATTTATTTATTTATTTATTTATTTATTTATTTATTTATTTATTATTTTTAAAGATTTTACCTATTTATTTGACAGAGAGAGATACAGTGAGAGAGGGAACACAAGCAGGGGGAGCAGGAGAGGGAGAAGTAGGCCTCCCGCGGAGCAGGTTGTTACATCCTCTTGCTATATTGAAACTTTTATTAATATGTAATGTTCTTGTTTCTTGTAACCTTTTTTTATTTAAACACTATTTTGTCTAATAGTAATATAGCCACCCCTGCTCTCTTTTGGTTACTATTTACATAGAGTATTTTTTTCATCCTTTCACTTTCAACCTTTTTGTGTCTTTGGATCTAAAATGAGTCTCTTGTAGACAGTAAACAGTTGTCTCATGTGTTTTTATCCATTCTGCCAATCTCGGTCTTTTCAGTTTAGAGTTTAATCCATTTACGCTTTAATTATGGATTTATTTCTGTCACTGTGCTATTTTTTTCTATATGCCTTATAGCATTTTTTGTCCCTCATTTCCTGCAGTACTGTATTCTTCTGTGTTTAGTTGAATATTTGTAATACAATGTTTAAATTCCTTTCTCTTCTCCTTTTGTGTATATTCTGTAGCTATATTCATTATGGTTGTTATGGATATTATATTTAACATCCTAAAGTTATAAATTCTAATTTGAATTTATACCAGCTTAATTTCAATAACATACAAAAAACCTATGTCTTTACAGCTCTGTCCCCACCCCTTTTAGCTGTTGATGTCACAATTGTGTGCCCCAAAACATAAACTAATATTTTTTAAATGTGCTAGTTTATGGGGTGCCTGCCTGGCTCAATCAGAAGAGCATGCAACTCTTGATCTTGGGGTCAGAGTTCGAGCCCCACGGTGGGTGTAGAGATTACTTAAATAAGTAAAACTTTTAAAAAAATGTGCTAGTTTCTTATAGAGAAAACAAAATTTGGAATTATAAGCCAAAGTTACAGTAACACCAGCTTTTAACTAATTTTTTTCATTAAAGGTATTAGTTTCTTATGTCATGCAGAAAATAGAAAGTAACAGTTACAAACCATTGTTACATTAGGTTTTATAATTGCCTATGAATTTAACTTTATTCAGATTTTTATTTCTCCATATGGTTTTAAATTAGGTCCAGTATTCTTTCATTTCACCTTTCAGGACTCCCTTAAGCTTTCTTTTATAGGGCAGGTCTAGTGATCACAAACTTCTTCAGCTGTGTTTACCTAGAAGTATATTTTCCTTCGCTCTTGAAAGACAGTTTTGCTGGTTATAGGATTCTTGTTTGAAAGCCTTATCTTTTAGTACTTTGAATGTATCACCCACAGTCTTCTGGCTTCCAAAGTTTCTGATGAGAAATCTACTTATAATCTTATTGAGCCTTCCTTGTATGTGACAATAACCATTTCTCTCTTACTGCTTTCAAGAGTCTTTGTCTTTTCAGCATTTGATTATAATGTGTCTCAGTGTGGGTCTATTTGAGTTCATCATTTATAGAATTCATGGATCTTCTTCAATCCAAGTTCATATCCATGTCTTTAATCAAATTTGGAAAGTTTTCAGCCATTATTTCTTCGATAGTATCTTTGCTCCTGTCTCTTTTCTCTTGCATATGTTGGTCTGTTTGATGGTGACCCACAGGTCCCTTAGACTCAATTCACGTTTATTCAGTCTTTTTTCTTTCTGTTCCTCAGTCTTGATAATATCCATTATCCCATCTTTAAGTTCACTGATTCTTCTGCCTGCTCAAATCTGTCTTTGAATGGGTCCCTCTAGTGATTTTTTTCATTATTATTGTACTTTTAAGCTCCAGAAATTCTTTGTTTTTGGTTTCTTTTCTTAGGTTTTCTATTTCTTTGATATTTACATTTTGTTCATACATTACTTTCTTGACTTTCTCCACATGTACCTTTAGTTCTTTCTCTTTAAAATATTTGTTTAAAAAATTTTGTCTAGGGGTGCCTGGGTGGCTCAGTTGTTAAGCATCTGCCTCGGACTCAGGTCATGATCCTGGGGTCCTGGGATCAAGCTCCGCATCAGGCTTCCTGCTTGGTGAGAGGCCTGCTTCTCCCTCTCCCATTTCCCCTGCTTGTGTTCCCTCTCTCACTGTCTTTCTCTCTCTCTCTCTCTCTGTCAAATAAATAAAATCTTAAAAAAAATTTTTTTTTTGTCTAGTATATATGCTATTTGGTCTTTTTCAAGGATATTTTTATTTATTGTTTTTCTTTGAACGGACCATATTTTCCTATTTATTTATATGCCTTGTGGTTTTGTGTGTGTGTGTGTGTGTGTGTGTGTGTGTTGTGTTTTGTTTTTAATTGCTGTAGGCTGTCTGTGCTGAAGCCTTCCCCTAGGTATGCACACTTTCTAATTTTCCCTGTATATGCAACTGTTTTTTAATGTCCTTGTCTTTAATGTCTAGTTCCTAAAAGGGGGGCAAGCAGAAAATGAAGACGACCCTTTTAGATCCCCTGAAGTCACTTCTGCCAGAGAAGGTAAGGGTAGATCTTACAACAATGAAAGGAGATCCAGCTCTGTCTATATCTCTGTGATTGGAAGCAACAATCAATAATCAAAGCAGAGATCCCCAAAATTTAGAAGGCAGGGTCCTTCTTCCCCATTCTTACTCCCACAAACTGTGTGAACACTATTCCAGGACCATGGGCGCAGTTGCTTACCGGATAGCTGGGGATGGTGGATGGGTAAGTGCTACTGTGATAAGAGGTGAAGTTGACTAAAATTAACCACAATTTACTGTCCAAGTCTTCTCCTGAAAGTTGCAAGCCTTCAACAGACCCCAGAGTTCCAAAATAGTTACATCAGACAGATTCTGCTAGTGCAATTATTGGCTAGGTGGAGAGACAGATTCCTGGGGCTACTTACTCCACCATCTTCCCAGACCATCTTTAACATATATTTTGAAAAACTGTCAGCTGAACTTTGTACAAATTTTGTCTTTAGTGCCAAATTTTTGAATAATAGATACTCTGATTTTGATATTTAGACCATTTTCCTTTTGATAAAACATTAACTTATTTACTATCCATGCCTACCCAGTCAGTAGTATCATTATTATCATTGATATCATTTGTCAATGTGAAAATTGAGAAACAGTGAGGTTATGTAATTTCCTTAAGGTCACACAGCCAATAAATAAATGCCAAAATTTAGATTGGAACAAAAGAAGCGTGGCTCCTAGATTTGTACTCCAAAACTCTACATTATATTGCAGAGTAGTTATGTGACCAATTAGGAGGAGTAATATTCACCAGAGTTTGTACATTCATTACACAAGATAGTAAATGTATTAATAGTTATTGATATGGTTAAAAATCTTGGTGCTAATGATACATTCAAAATTTAACAAAACTTATTATAATGTCTCTTTAAGTTCACAACAGAAAAAAACAAAACACTACAGTCTTGCTTTAACACCAATCTGGGACCCCAGGTCTTCCAAAACTATACCTCTGGTTAAGAAAACTTCAAAAGGTAACTCAAATGTTGACATGTTCAAGTAAAAGCTGGCCTTAACCACAAAGCATGCTCAGACTTTTACACTCTACAGTATAACCTCTAAGGTACCTCTGATAAGTAACTACATCAGTATGCTTTTGAGAGACAATGATTCCTATTAGCCAGCAGTTCAGCTTACACATCTTTGTTAGGTGTACAGAAATATATGTTATAAGACAACTCTTTGACCCTGTTAAAACATTTTACTCCTATCATTTTGTTTAAAAATTGTAAAAATGGAAAACTAAAAGAATTTAAATAATACAAATTAGTAGGTGTGCTAAAAACTCTAGATCTTCAGCCTCAATAGAGTCAATACTTACTCGATTAAAAGTTGATTTACTGTGTATTCAAATACAAGGGAACAAAAAGTTTCTTTGCCTAAATCCAAAAAAGTTTAGATGGCAGATGCTCAGAGACGGGCATTTAAAAGGAGTGCTCACAGCAAACTGTACCCAGTTATATAATGAGTAGCATCCTGTCAGCTTTTCCTGATGGAAATTGACATAAACTGAGGAAGATGACAACTTTTCTAAGTTTGAGATCTCTGAAGTGTGCCTGTTATGCAGACTGCCTCTTCAATAGATTGAAAAAGATATCTAATAGAAAGAACTGACTGTTAAGAAATATAAGGGTCCTGGCTCCCAATCTTCCTTCTGAGAGAAGCCATTTAACCTACTCAGTGATGCAGAAGGCTTGATACTTACGAGGTTTCTTACAAAAGAGTTTTGAATTGTTCAGAGTACTGCATAAGGGTTGATCTCCATGTTAAATGGAATGTCAAAAGGTGGTTGGATCTGAACTCTTCTAAGAGAATTTTGTGACTGGGCACAGTTTCACACACATAAGGATTTCAGTATTACAGTAAAAATGCTATTTTGAGTAGTTCTGCCTCTTAATTGTTCAATTTATGATATCTAAAAATATCTGCCAAAATCTACTTTGGGTTTTAAGTTTCTTCCTTGTGTGGTTTATTTTCCTGAGCAGGCACTACTGGTTGATTCATTTTATGTTTTGACCACTTCCAATGTGTCAATTAAAATATGCATTAACTAAGGGTGCCTGGGTGGCTTAGTCGGTTAAGTGTCTGCCTTCGGCTCCAGTCATGGGTCATGATCCCAGGGTCCTGGGATTGAGTCCCACATGGGGCTTCTTGGTCAGCGGGGAGGCTGCTTCTTCCTCTGCCTGCTGCTCCCCGTTTGTGCTCTCTCTTTCTTTCAAATAAATGCATAAAATTAAAAAAAATATGCAGTAACTAAATGGTTCCCTTATCTCAATAGTTTCGTGTTGGCCCCCATCATTGTTGTTGCACTCTATCCCTAATAACATATTAAACCTCAAATGAGCTAAACAAACCAATGTAGTTTAAACTCCTTGCTGTGAAAATGAGAGAGCTGGTCCAAGGAGATCAATATAGTTTGTCCAAAGGTGTGTCATGCTTTGTATTTGTTTATGTATATTCTGTCATGATCTAGACATGATCAACTTATAGTGATGCTTGAAATAAAGCAAGAGAGTTTAATGAAAACTAACTGAAAAAGAAAATAGGTAAACAAGATGAATAGTAATAGAAAAGAGATGTGGATTCATCTAAAATAGAAATAAATACAGTGAAATCTTATACATTTTCAAGATGCGGGACATTACTTTATCTCTGAATTTTTAGCAGCAATCCAAATAGGAAGACCAGATCAGTAAAATAACTTTAGAGCATTTAATGATAAAAAATCACACAAATTACTCAAGGAAAGAGTAACTATTAATGCTATTATGACAGAAGTGTATTTCTCCAAATATCCTCATGATGAGGAATTTGCAGTAATTCTTAAACACATTTCTTATAGCAGAAAACAATGAGTCTTAAAATGTCTCAATATAAATCAATGATGTTCCACAGAAACACAAAGGAGAAGACTAATAAAAAAAACTGTAATTACCCAAGATTTTGCTGCTTTGCTTACTAGAGGCTGATTTTATGTTATTTGATAAAGGTAAATGTCATAATTTGTTTTTTTATCAGTTCTCTATAATTAATTGTGTCTTTCAGCTGAACATTTATACCTTTGAGTAGCATTCCATTAAAATTATGGTTCCTGGTAAATAGAGAAAACTGCTTTTCAGTTTATTTTTTCTATTGTGATAAATTATAAATCTCTTTCCCCTTCTCCCTTGTCATGTGTCACTGACTGTGCAAATGATCTGGTCCTAAGCCCAACCAAATTCTCAAACCTATGAGTGAAATGTGTATAGTGGTAAACAACTAAAATATAAGAACTGTTTGCTCTTTGGTATAATCCCAGCACTACCTAATAGAGTTATCAAACACAGAATCTTATGCTCAATTATACACACAGAGATATGATTGGCATCATATTTTTAATACAAAAGCCACATCATTAGAATTTAATAAAAGGCTGTCCAGATTTGGTTTCAGATTTGATCTGAGGGAAAACATAGCGAGATGATCAAAACTAGTTTTGCAATCACTCCTAATTATCCCAGCCTACATTTCATTTCCAGATGTTGCCCTTCCCACCACAGTTAAATATAACCAGGGCGGTTGAGATAGACTTCCATTGGGGTTAGTTATCTACTTCAAAATAACCTACCTCCCCTGTCTGGGAATAGACTTTATAGTGATAGGTAGGATCCCAATGATCATAAGTCTGCTTTTTTTTTTCTTAGCTGATTTTTCAGAAATGTATGTTTGACCTAAACCAAGCTGAAATTTAAAATTTGGAATAAAAAGCTAAGGAACTAGCAGTAGATGAAATCATGTGTGGTTAGTCGGTAAGCCTTTCTTCTATTTCAATTAATCAAGATTCTCATCAGCTTTCTTTTTTTTAGGTTTTACTTGTTTATTTATTTTTATTTTATTATGTTATGTTAATCACCATACATTACATCATTAGTTTTTGATGTAGTGTTCCATCATCTTTCTAAAGTTCCATACCCTCTACCTTTTTTTTTTTTTTTTAATCCAATTGGGAACAGTTGATAATACATGTAAAGTAATATGGCAGGTTTTGTCAAAAGGTTACTTTTTTTCTGACAAGTGCAACTGGGATTAGTTCCTTACACTAAATATGTTCTGAATGACTTTTGTCTCATTTATATCACTTATAAGCCCTATTGCTTTTTATATTGCAAAAACCCATCATGTCCAGAAAAATTAATCCTTGATTATAAATTACTCTAAATTTTATTTTTATATACTGTCCTTTAAAGGGGGAACATGGTACAGAAACTGTCACACATATTTTTGTTACTAGTACCAAGGAATCAAATCCAGGTTGGTTGTTTCAATGTTATTTGGCAATAATAAAAAACACATTTTGTATTTTCCTGTTTCAGTGGCAAAGATTGTTGCTCCTCATGCTGACACTATACATTCACACAGGCAGTTAAACTATCACCAGTCTTCTATTTGGCTCCAGGTAAGGGAATTAACAGCTTGTGGGAAAGCTAATTAGATCTAATTATTACTCATCTGACCTAATTTGACATCCGATGTCTGAGTAGAAGTCATCTGAATTAACTGAATAGAGATTTAGCTACTATATACACATGAGTTCCATGGATAATTTATTCCTAATGAAACTCATTTGGAAAGAGGAATGTACTGATTAAGACAAAATAATCAAAAAGAGGGAGATGATCTAATTCAAACTCCTAAAGGAATGTAATAGTTCAACATAACTGGTGTTCACATTCATTATTCTACTCATTCACTTATTTTTTTTCAAACCAGTCTCTTGTCCTAAGTTTAAAAAAAAAAAAACAGTCCTTAATTTTATTTATTTTTATTTATTTTTATTTTTTTTAAAGATTTTTTATTTATTTATTCATGAGAGACAGAGAGAGAGAGGCAGAGGGAGAAGCAGGCTCCCAAGGAGCAGGGAGCCCGATGTGGGACTCGATCCCAGGACTCTGGGATCATGACCTGAGCCAAAGGCAGACGCTTAACCATCTGAGCCACCCAGGCACCCTCCTTAATTTTATTTTAAGGACTCTAAGCCTCAATTTGCTCATATGATAAGGTGATCGATTAGGTGAACTGATCAATAAATCCTTTCCTCTTTGACATTTTTTGTCATTTACTTAAAATAGTAACTAGATGCAAGACACTCTTCTTGATTTTGTACTTTCCAGTTAGTTAACAAAATCCTTACTAATTCAAATAAGTGATTTCTGGGGTATGGCAACATCAAGATATCTTAATATCTACTAAGTGTAGGGCAGAGTGCTCTGAGCAACATAAAATAATCAATGGGCTAAACTTCCACCCAGGTAACCCGAGCATGAAGAAATCCCCACATTGGCCTGAGCTCATAATGAGGGTTTTTCAGGGGCAAGTTGATGAGAAGATGGAAGAGGACCTACAAATACCTGTTCCCATCTATTGAATTATTTTTATTCACTGTAAGAAAACAGATATTCTGAACTAAAGGAGCTTTATCAAGTTGTGCTCAGGAATGACAGAGTGAAAATAAACTATGGAAAATAATAAGACTCACCTCTCCAAAGTAGTTATTATACAAGAGGATGATAAAGGGAATTAAATGAGTGATATGGTATCTAATTATAAATATCCCCTCAGATCTCTGAAGGAGTTAGCAAAGCACATCACTATAAAAGGAGTAAAGAAACAATCTCTCTTATACCTTTCCCTTTATTCTTCTTAAGAGTTAGCCAACTATACACCCTGTAGCAAGGAGAAGCTTCTAATCTGTTCACACAAAGCTGCCTAACTAGTAGGTACAGTCCCCATGGTAAGTCAGTCAGAGGCAAGCAGTGGAGGGAGAGCAGTCTTACACCCTGAAGAATTTGTGACATCCTGTAACAGACACCTGACTCTGTCCTCTCAATTGCATCCTTTCAATTTGACCCTTTATACAGTCTTAAAGGGCCAGTAACTTTGTGAAATTTAAACTATTATTGGTCATATCTAATATAGGATAATTTAAAGTTCTGAGAGTAGGTTTCAGGAAAAGATAAAGAAGAAAGGCAGCATGAGAACTTAAGATAACAAAGGTGTGTAAGGCAGTAACAATAACAGGACAAATAAAAATTACACAGAGAAAAGAGTATGAAGAATTAACACTGTTCCTTAGCTAATGATAATTATTCCTGATGAGCCCACTATCTCAGAGAATGGTACAGGACCCATTTATTTGGTTGAAGGAGATCATGAGTATACAGCCCTATTTCTTTATCTAACTTCATCAGAAAGATCATATAAGCTAGATGGGGCAAAATCAGATCTGACATATTTTTTTCCCCAAACACTCTAACTAATAACAATGTTTGCATTTGTGTGAATGAATCTTGTAATATGTACCAGAAATGCCACAAAGTATTTAATAGGACATACACATACAGTATTTAATGCAAAAAAATTTATGATCCCTGTTTTAAAGATGACACTATGGCACAGAGAAGCTAAAAATATTTCAAAAGGACATAGGGGTTATATAAGTGATGTAAGTCTAAGCTGTCTGATTATGGGCTTAAACTGTAAGTTTGCTGTGCTGTCTCATTGAAAAGACAAAAGATTAGGGAATCAGAATATGAAAAAAGTTCAGCCAAAAGTGAATAAATAAGTGCATTTCAAAAATTTTAGGTAGAGAACATATTTTTGACAAAACAGTGAGTTAAAAAATTACATGTAATTTAAGGCAGACTCTCAATATACTTAACACACTTATTTTCATTCATACAGCAGCAGATTTCCTTCTGTCTACATATTAGATGGATGGAAATTTTCAGCAACCTAATTTTTGGCTCTGAGTCACTCTCAGAAAACTGACCAGCAGTTTCCTTGATCTGATCAACTCAGTAGGCCAGCACAGATGGGCCTCCACAACCTTCTGTCATTGAGTGCATTAGTGTTGACAGTCCCCAGATCCAATTACGTGAATGCTACTTAAATACCACAGAGGCTTCCTTGTCTCCACTGTCTCCTTTTTGAGGTATGTATAATACCATTTTGCCTCCTGGTGCTGGAGGTGGCCTCCTGGATAATTTGACAAAGAGAGCAGAAAAATAATTTGACCCAACCCAATGCTGGCAACTGCCTCAGTGTTGTTATTTTTAACATTTGTAATCTTATTTCTTAATAAATAAGACACAGCTGTTTTCCCTTGTCAACTGAGACTCTAATGACTTGAAATACTATTTCTCATTTAGAATCATCAGCGCAGTGTGTGCATCTTCATTCTGCAGATAAGAATCACCACACAATATTTTATACTCCTTCCCCATCTGACCCCAATATATTATCCTACCACAAAGATAGGATTAGGGCTTTCCTCTGTTATAATTTCAGTTTCAGTATTTAAAAATAATTTTGCTTTTGATTTCTACAAAGTGCTACCATTAATAGAAAAGCCTTAGGACTATAGAAACATAGCCTTGTTTGGTTTGGTTTGGTTTTTAGTTTGTTTAGAATGTTTGGAAAACATATATCACCAGCTAAAGCAAAATTTCTGCTTTTCTAATAAAGGACTAAGATAACTCAATAGTTAGACATTTTCCTGGAGGAACCCAGAAATTTAGGACAGCTAATATTCCCTGTTGATAGTCATTAGATTTATGCTTTATTTTTTCAGATTCTTCATTCTATAACTATAACACAATCATGATAGGAGCAAAAGTAACTTAGGATATGATTGTCATTCAGGTTCCTTTAACTAATACCTATGTTATGTATCATCTATCTACTCTTTTACACTGAATGTAACTGAATAAAAAAATTAAATATCGTGAACGCTAGATTAAATATTTGGAGGTATGGGTATATATTTCGGTACTTTGTCATTTAGTGCATGTGCAGTGGTCTTGAAAGGAGACTGTTTTTACGTTGCTGAAGGATTACTCAAACGTGCTCAAAGAATTAGTGAGTTTACATAATTTTTCTCTTCTTTCAGGGGAGGAAATATATCTTTGGGTATAATTCAAGCAAGTAAGTCAAAGCACAGGTCAGAGCATTTCTATTAGAGTTGGTAGTATGCCACTGAGACCTGGCTAACAGCCCACTACAATACTTTGCAAGATCAGTTTAGATAAATATTCTTCTGAATACAAAATCAGACCCTGAGTTCCCAAATTATTTGATTATTTGTAATTTTTCCTTAAAATAACATAGCAATGGGTGGAAGTATTTCTAACCAGAGCTAAAATGAAAGCATGATTCACATAGATGTGTGGGGAGTATCAACAGAAGTGTGGGGATATAAGAGTATGTCCTAAATGTTAGCATGAATGTAACAGTAAGAACATTCAAAATAGTAGTAAAAAATGAAAAAGGAATGACTAAAAAGAATCAGGGCATGTTAAATCCCATTTTTAGATTAAACTTGATTTGATAATAGAAAATTACAGAGGAAAGATGAAGACAGACATAAGAAATTATTGATATCAGAAATGTTTTACTATCATTGAAATAGTTGAAATAAGAGAATCAAGATTTTTAGAGTCCAATACAACAGTAATTTAATATTTAGCTTATACTGAGAGTGTTAAGGAGTAAATTTAGTTGAACATTGCATATGAGATTAATTTTTTGGCTAAAATAGCAAAAAGAAAAAGTAAAAGCAAACATAGTAAGTGCTGTTTAATAGGAAGTTAAATTTGCTGATGTCCTATGGTGTTAAGTGTATGAATAAAATCAGAGGCAAAATTAAAAGAAATGTGGAAATTGTTATTATTTAAAAGAATATTAATTATTTTAAAAGTAATATGCCATGGTAATAAACACCAAAGTTAAGAGATCTGGTACTAATAGGAATGGGGAAGAAAGGGATATGAATGGAATTTGATAGAGCTTCCTACAGGACTTTAATGCCATTTATAATATAGCATTTCTCTTAAAATTAAGTTAAATATGGCCAAAAATGCTAGGTCTTATTAAAATACATAGTGGGAATATGACTACTTTATTTTTACATATATTACTATACATATGTTTGAGGTATTTCATAAGAACAACAAAGAAGACAGTTTTAATTCTGCCTCTGCCAAGCTTTGTTACTTTGGAGAAGTCATTTATTCTCCCTGTACCTTACCTTCTTATTTCTATGTTCCAAAAAACTGTGAGATAATTTGAACAAAAATAGGGTATCCTAGATTTAACTGTCAATATGTCCATAATATAGTTAAAATCAAAATGAGAGATCAACAATTGTTTCAGTTCTTTATTATGTATGAAATGGAAAATTAGGCAATATGAAGATTTTCCATTATTAGTAAAAGAAAGGCTCAAGAATTATTTGTGATAGAGATCCTTAAGACACAATCAAAAAGGAAGAAAGCAAGCAAACGATTAAATCCTCAAAGCATAACACAATAATTAGTTGTTTTACCTTGAGTAAGTCACTCTCCCAAAGACTCTATACTTCCTGTACATTATGAAAAATACCTCTAAAATGGAATAACACATATACACAATTTTTGTTCAGTTAGCACCCATTTAAAGCCCTTAATAAAGGCAATTCATGGTATGTCTAGCAAAGAAAACAAAAATTTCAGGAGCAGGAATGTGTACAATAAAAGCTCAGAATGAAGAAAATTTATGTAGTAGAGCTAGATATGGGAGATAGGTGGACCTTGTCTAACAATCTATATAATTGATTCCTAACTCGGTAGATTGCAATGAACTCATGAAATGCAAGCTAGCCTGATGGCTGGCCTCAAATACTTTATAAGTGTATGAAACAAGAATGTAAGTGTTTACAATAAAAAGACTTAGATACTAATATGCTGTTGATTTCAAAAGCCACTATAATTCAAAGGAGGATGCTACCTGTTGTGACTTGTCCTTGAGAAAAACAGAGTCTAGTGTGCTGGGCTCCCAGCCCTGGTGTGGTTTGAAATGCAGTGGCATTCATTCTTAAAATTGTTTTGGCTGCTGTGGCATCTAGGTAGTTCAGTTGGGTAAGCACCCGACTCTTGATTTTGGCTCCAATCGTGATCTTGGCATCATGGGATCGAGCCCTGGGGTGGGTTCCATGCTCAGTATGGAGTCTGCTTGTCCCTCTCTCTCTCCTCTTCCCCCCACTCATGTCTTTCTCTCTCTCAAATAAATAAATAAAAATAAATCTTTAAAAATGTTTGTTTTGGCTATTCAAGGTCTTCTGTGGTCCCACACAAATTTTAGGAGTCTTTGTTCAATTCTGTGAAAAAAGCTACTGGTATTCTGATCAGGATTGCATTATATCTGTAGACTGCTCTAGGTAGTATGGACATCTTCACAATATTAGTTTTTCAATCCTTGTGCATGTGTATCTTTTCATTTGTGACAACATGAAGGGGCATTATGCTAAGTAAAATAAGTCAGAGAAAAACAAATATCATATGATTTCACTTGCATATGGAATATACAAAAATAAATGAACAAACAAAAAAACAGACTCTTAAATACAGAGAACTGGTAGTTCGCCAGAAGGTTGGAGAGTGGGGGGATGGGCAAGAGGTTAAGGTGAAAGGGATTAAGGAGTAAAAGCTTCCAGCTATAAAATAAATAAGTCATGGAGATAAAAAGTACAGCATAGGGAATATAATCAATAATATTGTAATAAGTTTGTGTGATGACAGATGGTGACTACACTTACATGGTGAGCACTGAGTAATGTACAGAATTGTCAAATCACTATGTTGTACACCTAAAACTAATATACTGTTATATGTCAACTCTACTTCAAGAATAAAAAAGTGCAATAGCATTTACTGCTGTCTTGCAACTTATAAAAATTATGAAGAAAATGAAATTAAAGTTATTTTTAAATTTACTTTTACTAATAGAGCCATAAAGTATATTGCCTTTCTCTTTTACAAAATCTATACCCCTTTCTACAAGTACATTTTACTGTCATATAGAAAATCTAGCAGAAGGAAGAAGCACAAAAGCCAGGCCACTTAACTTTCCTCAAAGAAGCAAAAGTGTGTAAGATAAGGCTCCAGGTACCACCTCTACCGGTAAAGTCTGTCTAGATTAAAGTCCCCTCTACCAACACATGGGACAGTGGATCAACCTGTACACAACCTGCTTTTCTCTACTTTTGCAGCAAATGGTTTAACAAAATGTGCAGCCATATGTACTGTGAGAGCAGAACTATGTCTATAGTTGTCCATCATGTTTTACATCTGAATTATTTTCCTTCTCCTTAGGTCAGGAAGATATCTTGGTGTTTTCCTAATAAAGAGTAAGAATTACACTCATTTGTTGTTTCCTGTCTTGTTATACACAACTAATGAATTGCTGAACACTACATCAAAAACTAATGATGTACTATATGTTGGATAACTGAACATAATAACAACAACAAAAAAAGAGAATTACACTCATTTGAAACTGGTCGGAAAGTTGTTCCCAAGTCTAATTTAAATAGTGAATTTAAAGACTTCATAACTGACTACATATACCCTTCCACAGAACCATAAATTACTTAAAATCCAGAATTATAAGTTACTATAACTTTGTGTCTCAAAATAAGTTAAATGAAAACCAAAAACCAAAACTCAAAAAAAAAAAAAAAAAGGAAAGAAAGGAAAAAGAAAAGGAAAACAAACTCTGGACAAGCAGTCAGAGACTGGGTGTATTCTACTTCTTCGTTTCCTTTGTTACATTTTAGATGACCTTAGGCAAAGTACTTAATAGACTGGATTATCCTTATTTTAAAAATATCATACAAAGGATATCATACAAAGGATTATTAGAATGTTGCAACTTGAAAATAAGAGATATTTTAAAGGGATTCATGGCACTTTAGGTGTTAAAAAATTCTCAAATTTATTTTAATCAATAGATTGTATTTCCTAATCTATAATTCCAATAATAAACAATAAGTAATATTTGGTCCTATACTAAGTGTGAATTTCTGGTTCAATATGCATTTTGTTTTCAATATTTAGAACTGATTTAGAGGCAAAGCTTTTATTAAAAACATTCTTTCTCTTTAACTATCTTGGATATTAGACCCTGACACAAAACTGGTTGAAGGTAGTTTATGTGGGACGTGATCCCAAGAAGAGCAAATGAGAGAGCAAATGAGACAGTGAAAGGAGAAGAGACATTCAAGAAGGCCTTATTGAACAGGTCACTGCTATGACCACCTGGAAGTGGAATCCCACTAGAAACCCTCAGAGGAATGGTGTAGAACCCATTTCAAACTTGTTTCCTTAAGGATAAACTCCTTGAATAATTTATCTACCAACTCCCAATTTTATTGAGGGTTGTTCCTGGGGATGTTAAGTCCCAGCACTTCAGTGCTACCCTCTCAATGGGCCGACTGAGCCTCCGTGGCTCAGGAGAAAGCTCCCAGGAAGAAGAACAGAGAGATGCATGTTCTTTCAGCATACACAGAAAATTTCCACTTCAGCAACAGGTGAACTTCTAGATGGGCAGAAGGGACTTGCACAGGGCTGGGAAAAACTGCAACACATGTTACACAACTCAATGGAGGGTCACATTTACCCTTAACACTAACAGCTAATGCAAGTTTTATAAATCATGACAATGTAAAAATATAACTAAGGAAAACCAAAAGGTATAAAGAGGAAGGAAAAGTGACTTCTAATAATGAAAACAACCTTAAGAAAATTAAAATATATAATAAACCCAAGAGTTGGGTAGATGGGAAAAAATAGGAGGTAATACACGTGCACCCTATTCTGTGCTTTTAGTCTGGACTACCAATATTTCTATAGTTGATGCATCTATTAATAGAAATATTAAATGCATTATTTCACCTTAAAATAGTGGTACCTATCAGAATAATTAAACTTGAACATTTAACCATGATTTCTTCTGGGAACTTAGAGTGGGCCTAGAAATTATTTGCACAGAAAAGAGTTCCTAGCATTTTATATAATTCTTTTTCTAAAATCACGCACATGCTTTAGTTTTTTTTTTTTCCAAAAACTAAACAAAGGGACATAAAGTCAAGAGTGTAAGGTTGTATTACATAATGATAACATACATGGGACTTGAATACGGCCCCATGATTTACAATCCCAAACTTGTGTATGTTACATAAGTCATACTCCAAGTTTCAAATAATTTCTATATTAAAAACATAAAAAAAAAATTCTTGAGCTTTCTTTTCTTTCTTCCTATTGAATGATCATCCTAATTCAATTCCCAAGCTTTTGGTTTTCCTCTGTGTTTATATCAATCATTTTAGGCTGAAAGTATTACTACTTTTTCAAATGTTTAAATAATAACAGTTTTGGTTTCAAACACCAGAAGCATCTATGTTAGTGTAATTGGGGCAGCAAAAGCAATTCTCTGTAAAAGTGAGAGCTATTTACTTGGGTAACACTGGCTCAGCTAATAAAATGGAAAGTGGTTTTCCTGATAATGACTTTTGATCAAACTTTATGTAAAGTTTCCCAAAAGGGCATATTTTTGAGTGAGAATTTATTCTGAAAGAAAAAAAAAAATAAAGAGGCAAGGAAGAGGGCAGCACTATTTCTGAAATTGTTACTAACCATCTCCTAGGAAATCGCACACAGTAGGATTTAAACATAGAACATTTCCTACTTCTCTCACTCCTGCAACATTATTCTTTCTCTTGTGCACTGTGTTCTTTAAAGAGCTATTGGGTAGCTATTTGTCCTGGAAATGAAATGCCAAGTATGGTGGTAGTTGAAGGCACACAGGAGTATTTTGATATTGGAAGTGAGAGTGGAAACAGAGAAACTGTGAAATAGGGGAGGAAGGAGCAATCTTAAATATATTGATATGGAGTGTTATATTTTAAATGCTGAAAATATTACTTTATGATGTCCCTTTTTTTCCCCCTTAAACAGTGCAAACAATATGGAAAGGAAAATTGTCATTCTCCCTCTCTCATGTCTCGCCATAATGTTCTTAAGTCAGGAGTCACACAAATTTTAATTTAAAAATTATTATAAAGTTAATAAAGGAATACAGTTTTCAAAAAATTCAAAATGTTTCAGAAGAGTGAAAAAATAAAAGTAAAAGTAGCTAGTTCTACTACCAATCATGTCATCTCTGACTCTCAGTCCTAATCCACAAATTAAACACTTCTAATCTTTTTTGGTTTGGGGTTTTCAAGTAGATACTCCCCTTTATTGATTTACTAATTTTATACATTATTTATGAATTCTCCTATTTGAAGTTTGTGAATTTACCTAATTAATCTTACACGCCATATATATTTTAGTCTCTTCCCAATATTTTAAAATTATACCTAGTTTTCCGATCTTTTGTCTTTATTTCTAAAATATATATTAGATCTCCATTGTATTCTTTAATTATAAACATATTACTCTAAATATTGATTATCCATAATAGAACAAACATGTCAGTCATGCCACTCTCATCCAGTTTTCTCTGCTTCTAAATTCCATTTGCTGTCCATTATATTGGAACATTCACATAGATGAGACATTCACATGCACATACGTAATCAGTGTGTTTAAGCAAACCACCATGCTTTAACTATAATTGTAAAACAAGAAACAATGTGATTGATTTTTTAAGACCAAAAACAAGTAATGTGTATGAGAATAAAAGAGAAATCCTTAAACTATTGTGTTAAGGAAAATGTTCCAAGTATTAAAGTAAATGCGTTTCTCATGAACAATTCAACAGTTGCTCTAAATTAGAATCATTTTCTTTTTATTTGGTCCTTTATTGATTTCTAATTACTTTTTATTCTCTTTGAGAGAATATGGTATGCTTTCAGCCTATCATTGTAAGAATCACATGTCTTAGATCATTTCTTTAACTTCATTTTTTAGTCTTTATTTTTTTCATTACAGCGATTATACTTTTTTATTGCTAACAACTCTATTATATGGTGCTTCATATTTATATAAGTCTTTTCTTGCATTTTAATGATTTAGCCATTTTTTTTCAAATTCCAGTGATATAATTTTAAAAGATTATCTTCTCTTCCTTGATTTCCATTTCATTCTTCTGAGATCTATTACGTGTTTTCATCTAGCACTGTCTTTCTATTGATTTTCCTCAAATGTTCAGTGTACCTGTCAATTCAACTACACGTGTAAATGGGAGTCTAGACTAGGTTTGGAAATACAGACCTGAGATTCCTCTGTTATTGGGTAGGTCTCTTCCCAAAGAGCCCTTCCCTTAGTAATGAAGTTCTGTAAGCATGATGAGATCATACCAATTGGCCACCCCAGCTGCAGATAGGGAGCAGAGAAATAAACTGAACACCAAAATATAGTCCTTGAATTAACTATTCCTAACTGTTTGTAATCCTATGATCTACAAAATAAGGCTAATAATCCTGTGGTTAGTGGTAAATGATTAATTAGGGTTTAGAAAAAAATATCAGTTTAATTTTAACACCATTTTCTTAAAAACACCTTTATTTTACACATATATAGCTTTTTCGGACAGCACACATTAAAAAAAAAAAACAATAGTGTTGAATAACACATTTTTATAAAGCAACTGCTATACTGATTCATGTTTATACTCTTTACTCTGAGAGCGTTTTCCAATGAAAAATACTAATTTATCACATTCTAACAACTTTTATTAGCATTACAGCTTTGTTGTTCTCTTTCCTAAGTTCTCCTCATAGTTATGGGTTCATTCACTTTTTTTAGCAGATGCACTGTTCATTCAGTAAGAATTGGAGAAAAATGGGTTCCAAGTATGTTTACTTAGTATAGCCCTAGTCCCAGAAGTCCCACAACCTTTTCAAGGAGAATTTCACATTTAATTTTTTTAAGCATTGAGAGTTTCAGTCATTTCAAAATATGCAAAATGAGGCAGAGAGACCCAGTATTTAAGAAAGAAGAGGTAGGGAAAGACTGGTTCTGAAAAGACTTTGAATATTGAGTTTTCTTCTTTCATGGGTAATTTGTTCTTACAGCTAACAGATAAAGAGAAAATATAGTCCAAACATCCTTTTAAAAATCTCTCCAATGAACCATAAAATACATAGCCCATTGTTTTAGGTAGTCCAACATAGTAACATGTAGGTAAACCTGTATAATGAATCCAGTAATTTAGATGATAAATTTCATGGAAGGATACGTTGAAATTAAGTACTTCAAGTGTTTTATCCCTTGGAATATCTCAACAAACTACTGAAGTTTCTAACTGGCTGTCTTTTCCTATTTTGTACTTATATTGGTCTTATGTAGACAAATCTATGTTTCTAAGTTTTCAAAGCTCATGTTAATTCTTCAGTTATTTCTCTCAAGATTATTGAAGAAGTCATCATCATATATTTGTTTGATCACCTGAACATGAATTTTTTTTCATCAATGTCTATAAACACATAGGTATAGATTTTGCTGATATGTATTTTTTATTCAAACCTAGTGTAATTTATATTTTGAAGCTCCATCTCACCTCATTGAATTGAAGATCAGCATTGGCAATATCAGTGTTATCTATTTCTCTTTTCATATCATGTAATAAGTTTTGGGTAACCCAGTATCAGCTGGACATGATACTACTGGATGCCATACCACAGGGGGTCTTCAATATTGCTTCAAAATTGCTGGAAAGCAAATGGAAGGCCTCAGTGAACTTCAAGAAAGGGAGAAGCATGACTCTTTTTTTTTTTAGAAAAATACTGCAAACTGAGATAGGTAGGGAACATGGTATAACAGTATAGGACTTGAAACTGAAAACCAGAATTGAGGTCTTTTGCAATAGGGGCTTCCAGAACTACAAGACTATAACCAAAGTGACAATTTTCAACCAAGTGTAGCTGCAATATTTCTAAATCAAAGATACATATAGGAAATTGTTTGGATAAAGGTTAGAAACCTGTCATGAAGCTCCTTTTCCTTCCTAAATTCATTATTTAAAGAATGAAGGGGAGTAAGTCAGAGGGGGAGGCAAACCATGAGAGACGATGGACTCTGAAAAACAAACTGAGGGTTCTAGAGGGGAGGAGGGTGGGGGGATGGATTAGCCTGGTGATGGGTATTAAAGAGGGCACATTCTGCGTAGAGCACTGGGTGTTATGCACAAACAATGAATCACGGAACACTACATCAAAAACTAATGACATAATGTATGGTGATTAACATAACAATAAAAAATAAAAAAAATCACATGCTAATGTTTATTACACAGTTGATGGGGTGACTTTGAGAAAGTGGGTCTGATGCATCCCTTCAGACTATCATTCTTTCTGCAATTACTATACCCAATAAACACATAAGAGGATTCTCCTTGTAGGCTGGCTGCAATGATACTCTAAATAGAAGGACAGAAAACTTCTGCAAATAGTAATGGTGGAGGAATGAACCTGTAGGTAACAACAGAATCGATTTCCTTTTATTCATTCAGTTCCTCACCTACTGAATAGCACCAGTGCAATCTGAAGAACCAACTTTAGTTTATGGAGTAGGGTATATTGGACTAAAGGTAGTCTCATGCAACTAGCCAGGTATCAGTTAAAAAATGTCCACAAGATACAGATGTCCAATAAGATATGAGGAAATAGTTATTATAGCTTCTGAAAAAGTTATCATTTTGTTCTTCAAAGGGACATTATGAAGTCAGACTCTGTCTCTCCATTGAATATGATAAAGGAAGCATGCAGTATTCATTCTGTTCACTGCACATGGAAACCAGTCTTCTCATCTAGGAAGGCCAAGAAGAGATAAGTAAAGTACATGGCTTCTTGATGATATGATGGAGCTAGTACTGAAGCAACCAATCTTAGAGGCTTCATTCCTTCCTTCACCTCTCTTAGCTAATACCTTTATTTTTCTGCCACTTTGGTTAGGGTTTCTTTTGACTGCAATCAGAAGAATCCTAACCAATACTATAATTTTAGCTGAAACTTTGCTTATCTAAGTCCATTTTGGGGTCTTATTTCCCTCATTTATGCTTTTATTTAGAGAGGAAACAGGTGCCAAGTCCTTCCCAACAACCAAGGAATTGGGATAATCAGTCAATCCAAACATTAATTCTCTCCTTGGCTGATCATATAATGAAAACCTATTTAACAAGGATGTAACAAGCATCCCTGGAAAAGGAAATTTGCATGTATATGTGTTATGTATAATCTGTAAATATTCATCTAGTATCTAGGGACTTCATATAGTTTTGACAGAATTAATGCCCTCCTCAAAGCTCTTTGTTTCAAAAATACTAAAAATTTTTGAAGGAAAACAGCTAATGACAAAACCAGACAGTTTTAAATTAATCCTCCAAGCACAAATCAGTATCTCCCAAAATTTGCTGTACATCTGTTTGTTGCACAGTGTTGAACAATTTTCTTTGTAAATGGTATTGTTAATGTATTTTGAAGTCATGAATTTAGACCAGAGTGTATAACATATTTTTTATAACTAAAATATAATAATGTGAAGCAATATATTACCCCTTCCATGCTGGGTAAATGACTGATAAGAAAATCATACAATCCATCTCACCGGTAATTTTATCCATAAATCCTTCTCAGAAAGTAACAATGGAAAACACACACCATGAGTCTGTATACAGAATTTTCTTAAGTGTAGTTTTCAATATCACAGGGTTTACAATGTGGGAAACTCTTTCTTGGTGTTAGTGTGCAACTTGAGCTTCGTTCCATACTCAACTCTTTGCTCTCTTTAGGAAATATCTATGAGCTCCTATAGCAATGAAACAAACAAACAAATAAATACAGATACATTTTCTTTCATGATACATCCCTTTAAACTGCCATTCTTTCCATGATTCTAATCTATCCAATAAACAACATAAGAGGTTTTTTCTGTAGGTTGGCAGGATAATATTCCTATTAGAAAATTTCTGGAAATAGTTGGTTATGGGAAACATGTTTCTTGAAATATTTTCCTAAATTTCTTCATGCATCTGACTATTCATAATTCTATGAACAATTTCAGATTATTTATGTAAAGTCAAAATGTCCCACCCACATTTGAAGACCAGCATGGCAAGAAGTCAAAACATTACTCTGAATCCTTTGGTAGGGTTTAGTTGCACCTAGATTGCACTTGAGAGCTAATTCCTAATGGTATTAGCATACAAGAAAGAGGAGAACTGGACTGAATTTTGACATTGCAACTTCCCCAAACCCAACAAAATAATCACTTCTAGCCTTTATGTAAATTCTGGACAATCTGGTGCCAAAATCTGTTTTGTTTTGTTTTTAATCAGAAGCAATTAGATATTGTCTTTCCCAGAGAATAATCATCACCTATTATTGACAATGAAAATGCTAGCATTGAATGAAATAAATCTATACCAAGAATGGAAAGAATGAAATTAGATTTGCTTCAAACTGTTAAGCTTTTGTGGCAGTCACTATATTTTAGAAAGTTAAGCCAACCTGAATTGGTAGGTTTGAGAAAGAGCATTGTTATTATATCCAAATGTTGTTTGTTTAAAACTGGCATATACTAAAATTAGCTGACAATTTTGGCAAAAAAACTACACTAAATACATTTTATTTTCCACAACCACTTAGATGACATATATTTTAAGTTACCTTTCACATAAATGCACAGATATTTCAATCTGAAAATGAATATCAATAATATAAACATCTTAACACTATAAATCAAGATTTATGCTTCTAATTTAGCATATGCTTTCTTGCCTTTATTGAAAAGTTCCCCTTTTGGTTCACCCTTTTCTTCTTGTAGAGGACAAAAATATTACTTAAGTACTGGGGATATTTTAGTTCACTTTGCAAAAAGAAAATATTTTTTTTTCTAAAGGTACATATTCTTTTTAAAGAGCAAATCAATTCACGTCCACTAAAGTGGACAAGTATTTTGAAAAGTGTTTTACTTTCAGTAATTCTAGAGAAATGTGTTTTCCTTGAAAAGAATAAAGAACTCAGGAAATACATGAAATCCTAAATGCATATTTTCTTTTCTGTTTGTTCGAAAGGGAGAGAGAGAGAGAGAGAGAGAGAGAGAGAGAAGAAGAAGAAGAAGAAGAAGAAGAAGAAGAAGAAGAAGAAGAAGAAGAGGAGGAGGAGGAGGAGGAGGAGGAGGAGGAGGAGAAGGAGGAGGAGGGGAAGGAGGAGGAGGAAGGGAGGAACAGAGAGGGAATTGTAAGTAGGCTCCATGCCCAACACGGAGCCCCAGTTCAGGGCTCCATCTCACAACCCTGAGATCATGACCTGAGCCGAAATTGAGTCAGATGCTTAACTGACTGAGCCACCCAAGTGCCCCCTAAATGTATATTCCTAATCTCTAATATCAATCGTGAAAGAAATGCTGATGGCTCCTGAGAACGTGAACATAAGCCAAAGAAACTGTTAATCACAACTGTATTCTGAAAGGTGAGCTTTGAAATTGACCATCAATTGAGTTAAAAGCTGTGTGTGTGTGTGTGTGTGTGTGTGTATTTTGTTTAACTGCTTTATAAGAGATTACAGAAGAATAGCATATCAGTTAATTTATATAAGTGTCACCAAGTCATTATTCAATGTTCAGGAATAGAGGCCCCAAATGGTCACATGGTGAGGAAGGTGCTGAGCTGGTATGAGAGACAACACATAAAAAAAAAGTATTTTATCTTCTGGTGTTTCAATTTAATTTATAGTTTGGCAACAATCTCTTGCCCAGTTAACTAGCCTCTATTGGTGGTCTTTCTGAAATTGCCTATATATTCTACTGTGAAAAGTAGTCTTTCAAAAGAAGATGTAAACATAGTTATTTTAAGAAGAATACTTTAAATATATTGTTCCCAAATACAAGATTGTTTTAAGTATTCATGTCATGTATATTGTATGTTACTAGATATCGAAAAGCAGACAGACATGTTCTTCATATTACTTTAAAAAATTAAGGTAGAACTTCCAGTTTCCAGTCTGTCATATAAAGAGCTTGGAAATTGTTATTCCATCCTAACAATAAGTAAAAAACTGAAGAAACTGAAAAATCAAAAAGACTTCTTAATTTGTCAGAGAAATGAGGTCACAGGGCAAACTACTGTCCTCCAAAATTGGAGAGACAGCCAGGTAAATTCAGAGAAACACAACTTAACTGAAACAGAAACCTCCATGGGAACCAGTACTAGGGTAGGAAAACCTGAACGGTAACCAATGAATTCCTGGAGGCTCAGTATGGACAAATCTGAGATTTAAAAACTCTAGGTGGGGGCCTAATTATAGGAGGTCCTCACATTTTTTTTCAGTTTTACTCCCAGAAGCTCAATCAGGTCCCCACATTGAAGATCAGAGAAAAATTCCATCCCCTTAGGCTTCCAGGAGGAAAGGAAAAAAAAAATTCTGAAATACACTAAGAGCATTTTGTTCTTTATAAGGCCTATTATATATAGAAACTATTTTATTAGAGACGAAACTTGAGGTTTTATCAGAGCCTTAATGACTTGGGGGAAGGAAAATACTCAACTGCAGCTCCCTCCTTCTATGTAAAGGAAGAGACACAGACCCCACCTCTCCATCTCCCCATCCACACCCCAGACATCCTGTCCTGCCTAAAGTGGGGAGGAATTGACATTCACTTGTGAAGCTAATAGTCTAGGGGCCCAGGATCATTAAAAGACTGAGACCTAATCAAAGTACTATATAGTACTCCCCCTCCCCCAACATCTTACCAACACATTAGTAATGGGACATATTTATGGTCCTTCTTTGCCCAGTAGATTATGTCTAGCTATTGAACATAAAAAAAGGCAAAACAAAACAAAATCAAAAACAAAAAAAAATAAAAATAAAAAAGGCTACAGTTTGAAATAATTGAGCAAACACGAAAATCAGACTCAGATATGGCAAGAATGTTGGAATTACCAGACAGGGAAATTTTTAAAACTGAATAATTTGCTAAAGCTTCTAATTGAAAAGAAAAAAGGGACAATATACAGGAATAGATGTGTAAGGTAAGCAGAAAGACGGAAATTCTAAGGAAAAAAATTCTAGAGATCAAAAACACTGTAACAAAAATGAAGAAGGTCTTTGATGGATTCATTAGTATACTCATAAAATTAAGGGAAGATTCTCTTAGCTTAAGGATATGTCAATAAACACTATCAAAACACAAAACACAAAGAGAAAAAGACTAAAAAATAAAGAATAGAATATCCAAAAACTGTGGGGCAACTATAAACATTGTAATATATGCATGATGGGAATATCAAAAGGGTAAGAAAGAGAAGGGGATAGAAAAGATATCTGAAGTAATCATGAATGAGAATTTCTGCAAATTAATGTCAGAGACCAAACCAGAGATCCAGGAAGCTCAAAGGATAGCAAGCAGGATAAATGCCAAAAAACTATGCCTAGGCATATCATAGTCAAATTGCCAAAACTCAAAGATACAGAAAAAAATCTTGAAAGAAGTCAAGGGAAAATAACACTTCACCTATAGAAGACTAAGATAAGAAATATGTCCTACTTCTCAGAAACCATGGAAGCAAGAAGATAATGTAGTGAAACACATAAAGTGTTGAGAGAAACAAAACAAAACACCAAACCTAGAATTCTGCACTCTGTGAAATTATCTTTCAAAAGTAAAGGAGAAATAAAGATATTCTCAAACGAAACTGAGGAAATTTGTTGCCAGTAGACCTGTCTTGCAAGAAATGTTAAAAGTTCTTCAAAGAGAAGTAAAATGATATAGGTTTAGAAAACCAGATCGACATAAAGAATTAAAGCACACTGGAGAAGAAATTGAGGTAAAATTAAATTTTTTTTTCTTATTCTTAATTGATCCAAAAAAGAACTTTATTCAAAATAATAGCAATAATATCTTCTATTTTATACACCAGACACACACACAAACACATACACACACATGCCTACATATGCTTATATATAAGTGAAATGAATGACAGCAGTGATATAAAAAACAGGAGGGAGGAATTAGGAATATTTTTTATTATAAGGTATTACACTACCTATGAAGCAATACAGTGTTATTTGAAAGCAGACTTGTATTAGTTTTAAGTGTATAGTACAAACTCTAGGAAAACGACTAAGAAAAAGAAAAAGTATAATTGTATAATCAATATGCTAATAAAGAAAAGAAAATGGGATCATATAAAATGCTTCATTTTGAAACCAAAAAGAGGGAAAAAATGAGTGAAAGACAAAATAGTATCTAAGAACAAAGGCAATGAATGAAAAACAGCTACCAATATGGTAAGTATTGATCCAACTATATTGCTATCACTTTAAACATCAATGGTCTAAATATACTAATTAAAAGACAAAGATTGTCAGAGTGGATGAAAGAACAAAACCCAACTGGATACTGTCTAGAAGAAACTCACTTTAAAAAAAGAAAACATATTTAAAAAGTAATTAGATAGAAAGATAATCCATCTTAACACTAATTAAAAGAAGGCAAGAGTTGCTATATTAAGTTCAGATAGAGACGATTTCAGAATTTAAATTATGAAGGATCAAGAGAGAGGGAATTACATAATGATAAATGGGTCAATACTCCAAGAAGACATAACAATCCTTAATGTTTATGTGCCTAAACACAGAATGTCAAAAGATGTGATGCACAAACTGAAAGCACTGCAAGGAGAAATCCACTTTCATAGTTGGAGAGCTCAGTTCCTTTCCATCAGAAATGAACAGATGCAACAGGCAGAACATCAGTATGTATAGAGTTGAACTGAACACCATCATCGATCAACTAGATATAATGAACATCTATAAACTACTTCAATCAACAACAGCAGAATGCACATTATTCTCAAGCTCACATGGAACATTCATTAAAATGGACCACATTCTGGGGCACAAAACACACATTAATAAATTTAAGGGGCACCTAGGTGGCTCGGATGGTTAAATGTCTGCCTTCAGCTCAGGTCATGATCCCAGGGTCCTGGGATCGAGCCCAAGGGCTCCTGGCTCAGTGGGGAGCCTGCTTCTCCCTCTCCTTCTGCCCTTTTCCCTGTTCATGTTCTCTCTCTCTGTGTCTCTGTGTCTCAAATGAATAAAATCTTAAAAAAAATTTAAATGAATAGAAATCACAGAATGTCTGGTGTCAGTCCACAACAGAATTAAACTAGAAATTGATAACAGAAAGATAACTAGAAAACCCCCCAGTACTTGGAGATTAACAAATTCTTCTAAATAACACATGGGTCAAATAAGAAATCTCAAAAAAATTTAAAATATTTGAACTAAATGAAATATGTAATGAAGTGTGTGAAATACTGTTGGTGGTCTAATATAAGGAGGACTGAAAATTCTCCATTGAGTTAAATAATGAGACTACTGGTAACTGAGGGTGTTTTCAAAACAATGGTCATGATGAACAGCTTTAAAAGAAAGGGGTAGAAGAGGAAGTGAAGGTAACTATTTTGGGAGTTATGCTGCAGAAGAAAGCATTGAAATTGTTTGCTAGGTGAAGGGCATTATTACATTGAAGGTGCTCTAAAAAATGTGAGACAGTATGTTTATGCTAATGAAAAGGAGAGGAAAACTTTGATGATGTTGAAGATGAAAACCTAGGAAAAAAAGAGTGAATGAGTTTCAGCACCAAATTAGGAGTCAGTCATAAAATTTTAAGAAAATGTATGAAGCTAGAAGGTAGACTATATGGGAATAAATAGGGACTGGTAGATGTGTTTGGAAGGACAAGTAGAACTTCTTTTCCAGTTGCTTCTATTTTCTCAATAAAACCAGGAGAAAGGTCATCATGTGGGAGTTCATGAAGAGGAGAGAAAATGTTTTAGGGATCTGAGGTATTTATTTTTTTTAATTTTTTATTGTTATGTTAATCACCATACATCATTAGTTTTTGATGTAGTGTTCCATGATTCATTGTTTGTGCATAACACCCAGTGCTCCACGCAGAATGTGCCCTCTTTAATACCCACCACCAGGCTAACCCATCCCCCCACCCTCCTCCCCTCTAGAACCCTCAGTTTGTTTTTCAGAGTCCATCGTCTCTCATGGTTCATCTCCCCCTCCGACTTACTCCCCTTCATTCTTCCCCTCCTGCTATCCTCTTCTTTTTCTTTTTTCTTAACATATGTTGCATTATTTGTTTCAGAAGTACAGATCTGTGATTCAACAATCTTGCACAATTCACAGCGCTTTTTTCTTAACATATGCTGCATTATTTGTTTCAGAAGTACAGATCTGTGATTCAACAATCTTGCACAATTCACAGCGCTCACCATAGCACATACCCTACCCAATGTCTATCACTCAGCCACCCCATCCCTCCCACCCCCCACCACTCCAGCAACACTCAGTTGGGGATCTGAGGTAATTTAAACCACTAGACTTCTCTGGCTCCTGATCCATGCTGTTTATCTCTGAATGCACAAAAACTATCATTTTATGTCATCTAAAAGGTCTACACAGATCTTGTCAGCAAGATAAAAAAGACATGGGCATTACTTCTCAAATAATTAAAATATTTATAACTTGCTATTTAAAATTTTTAAGTTAGATTGACATGGTTCAAGACTTCTCTCCTAATAATATTGGAATATTTTTAGAGAATGACTAAAGATATTGGTGCTAAGGCTTCAAAAACCAATTTTGTGCCTTCTTTTTTATTTGATATTTTCCTACAGAATGACATAGTTTTCTCCATTGTAAAGGGAAAAATAAGAACAGAATGGAACTTAGAATGTTTTGTGTGTCCTCCTGTAAGAAAGAGAAAATACAACTTTCCAGTACAATGTAAGATGATAACAGCTATAATTGTATAGAAATAAATATTATAGTTGTGAATGTGTAAATTTAACGTGAATGAATTTAAACAAATAGTTATTTAAAAGCTTTTGTCTCTTTGTCACTTAAAACAATTTTTTTTTTGTTTTTTTGTTTTTCTTTGTTTGTTTGTTTGTTTTGGTTTCTTCATTTGTGGTCATTCTTGATGTTTACCTGGGTCAAGATAAAAGAAATAAAACAATGGGTCAGCTGGTAAGTAGAGCCAAAGTCAGACTGTCTGAGTTCTGGTCTCAACTTGTAGGACACAGATTCCTTTAATATGATTTAATTCCATTGCCAGGCCTAGCCAGTGATTGGAAAATAGGATAGGTACACTGTATTATTTCAATTTGATTTCATCTGGCAGCTCTGCTGTGTCCACCTTATTAACTAGAGAACTACTTAGCCATATAAATCTCAATAATGTCGCGGGAAGACACACCCACTTCCTTTACTTCATTTTTTGATGGATAGGGAGTAATAGTGAGGATCATATGTATGATTCATAAACTAGGAAGCACTTCAAATAACTACAGTTCTATACCACATGAGCTTCCACACATTAGGTGAAGAGGCAAAAATAATACCCTGATGAAAGATGTCACATTTTTGAAGAAGTCCATTGGAGATGGTGACAAAAATCTAATTACGTATGAATCCCCAGCAAATCTGTTAAGTGTCAGAATAAAAGGAAGTTTCCTAACCTGTGCCAGTTAGAAATGTATGTTCAGACTTTTCTTAATAAGCCACTGAAAGAAGGTAAGAATATAACTACAAAGATAAAATGTGATTCAAAGTAACTAGAGGAAAAAAGAGAAAAATCAACAACTCCTCTTGATTCAACTTAATATCTCAATTTTCTTCTCTCTTGTAATTTTGAGATTACAATGGACTAAACTCTCACCGTTTCTTCTGTCCCCTAGAGAATTGACTTAAAACAGCCTAAGACACAACTTATAGGGCTGGAGCCATAGTCATACAAAACAAATACGACTGCGTTTACTTTGGTGTTTATGTATTTTTATACACATACACAGAGATACATATGATATCATATAACACAGATATAACATATATGATATCATATGTGTATATGTATATATACAATTTTTCTATGCAGTTGGGATCGAGCCCCATAGGGCTCCTAGCTCAGCAGGGAGCCTGCTTCTCCCTCTCCCTCTGGCCCTCTCAAAAGAAATGTATCTTCTTCTCATCAAAGCAATGCATTAATATGAAAAAACAGAATTGACACTTTAACAAATGACAACGAGATCAATAATGTAAAATGAAAAACTATACTAGGAAGGGGAAACAGTGACAGTTATATATAGATATAGCAACCTTTACTAAAATTATATTTTAAAATTTGATATTTTAAAAAAGAAAATTATAAATTAACTCTAGTGTTACAGGATCATGGCTGCTCAATAAAATATCTATGAATTTTAGGAAGAACTAAGCCATTATTCTAGATAGAAAACAGTAAAACACGTACTTCTTAAAAAGTAGAATAAAAAGAGTCTTAAGGTTAAGCTGAAAAAATTTCCAAAATCATGAAGAATTGTTAGTAATGATTAAGTTGAATAGGGCACAAAAAATGTGAGTGTTCAAATTTATATGAACAATACTCAGATTCAATTTAAAATAAGTTGGCTTTATTTTTTTTCTACCTGGTACTTGAGAACACAAAGAACTAATAATTTAACTTAACTTCTTATAAAAGTAAAAATATATTGCTAAAAGTGGCTTATGAAACTTTAAATATCACTGGTTTTGGTAGTGCATCTTTGAGTAATGCACTACTTGACAAAACTTCCATTTGTACTTTCTTTCAATAGTGGGCATCACAATTGCAGCTATCCATTCAAAGAGACACAATACTCTAATAAGAATGGTTTACTTATATACATAATTCAAGTACCTAAGCACTTCTAACCACAATGCCTGTTTTTCTGCTCAGAACATCTGAGTCAAGGAACTTGACAATGACAAACTTGTTTAGGTAACTGCTGTTTACCAAACACATAGACACTTGTGTTAAATATCTGATTAGTTACATTGTGCTACTCCTACCCTTTTGATTATGTATTGATTTAGGTGAAATTTGATCTATGCTACTGTTGGATTTATCCTGTTTGATGAGAAAACTTTCTCAAGATCAAAATGATCCCTTCTCATGGTTTCCTTCTTTAGCAATCTCATTCTTAACTCCTTTCTCTTTTTTCTACATTTAACTGGTAGCAACAAGTCATCTATATTTTTGCTTCCAAAATCTCCATGCTTTGTTTTTGTTTTATTTAAAGGAAGGACTGTAATGAAAAATAATAAAAAAATACTCCAAAACAATATTCAAAAACAATATTTTAAAATACAGATACATCAGTCGGCATTTTTTTATGTTTTTGTTTTGGCATCTTCTCCACTTGTATGCCATAAAACAATACAGCAGGAAAAAAAAGAATCAAACTCCTTTTTTTAAATCACTTCTGGGAGATAAACATATTCGTCAGACTGCAGTACATATGAAGGTTGCCCAAAATGGCTGAAGTCTTAAGAACCCACAATGGACAAAGTAAAGAAGTAGACAAATGCAAAAAGGAATCCTGGTGAGAATTTTTAGAAGACACCAGGAAAAAAAAAAAAGGAATGGTTAATTTTGAAGTACAAAACTTATCACTGTTTTGCAACATTTGCTAGAACCCAGCACAGGGCAGAGAGGGACCATATTGATACATTGAGAATCATTGTCTCTGGAATATCAGGAAGAAAGTACTTTGGTTTCTGAACCAGGAAGAGTACACTGCATGAGTGCCAGGGAGCTCTTACAAGTAAGTATCTGGTTCTGGTTCAATGTGACAGATATTGCCAGGGCCCCTACAATAAAGAGCTCACTATTCCACTGCAGTTAAATGTAACAACCTTCAATCAATGCTTCAGCAAGGGGGTAGTAGAAGGACCTAGTTATCCCACCTACTACCCTTTACAACCCCCCCCCCCCCACACACACACACAAACACGGAACTCCTCTAATAGATGGTCTTTGCTCTGGAGCACCCTGATGGGCAGGCAGAATTAAGTCTGCATTGGGATTTGAATGCTCCCCTGCCCAATCCTGCTTCTTCCCCTCTTCTTTCACAGGGGTTATTTTCTCCAAAACCTTTGCACTCCCATGCCCTTCTAAGCTTCTGCTCCCTATAAAAATCTGCTGGCAAGAAGAAGTGCAAATTATTAAATGGTTAACAATAAAAAACACACATACAATATTGATATAAAGGTGCCATATGAAAAAACAATATGGGAACTCAGCCCAACATGCTCACAGTTAAAGATCACCATTAAAAAATGCTTCTGGAGGGGAGAAGGGTGGGGGGAATGGGGTAGCTGGGTGATGGACATTAAGGAGGGCACATGATATAATGAGCACTGGGTGTTATATAAGACTGATGAATCACTGACATCTACCTCTGAAACCAATAATACATTATATGTTAATTGAATTTAAATAAATAAAGTCAAAAAAATGCTGCCTCCAGAGAGTCAAATAGTGACTGAATATTTTATTATGAATTAAAAACCAAAAAATATGGCACATGTGCCTTTATAAAGTAAAACCACAAAGAAGAAATACAAGAACTCATGAAAGACAAAAAAAGGAAGAGATAAACTTGAGTCATCCAATTTGAACAGAAAAATCCCCAAAACACAAAATAAAGACAAATAGCAAACATGGAAAAGTCAAATAGAGATAAAGCCATTAAAGACATCAGAAAAGTGAATTAAGTGAAATAGAAATTGAAAAAAAGAAATATTATTGAAAAAATTATAGAGAAAGCAGGAAAAGGATACCCAATACCCACAAAGAATAGTACCTAGAAAATAAAAACTTACTTGAAACTATTATTTGACAATGAAACTAATTTAATATTAAAGATACAATTCAAGTGGATATTATTTTGGTAAACAATTTATATATCAAATATATATTTATATACTGAATTTATATACCAAAATGTTATACCAAGAGCCATGGGAAAAAAATGACTGAAACTATTAAAGAATGAACCTCAGGTAAACAGAACTTTCCTAAGGAAACCAGGCAAAATGACTGGCAGTGAATACTGAATAATAAATGAGAGTATGGATTCTTAAAAAATGAGGGAATTTTATAATTAGGATAAGAGCGTGGTAATCATTCAATTAATGCATATTGTGAGGTAAAGCAAAAAGATGGTGGTAGGTAAATTTTCTGATTGCATTGTAATAGTTGAGTGTCCAACCATATCATTAAATGAGAATTAAAGTAGAAGAATAAGCATATTTAGCAGTACAAAGTTTATCACAAAATGATCACATTATTGGTTAATGTTATATCTTATAATAAGAAGGAAAAGTTAGAGGAGAAGAAATTTGCCAATTTTGCCACTGACTTTCAGAGGGAATTAAGAAAATCTAGGATTAAAGACCCTTATAAGAGCAATCACTACAACAAAAATGGATGCTCTTCCAAATACTGAAACAACACATACACCAACAGCAAAGAAACCAGACTTTTAAAATACTATAAAGAGACAAAGCAAATATTGAAAGAGAACTAAAATCAAGTATATGTCATTTAAAACATAAATAGCTTAACCCCCTATTAACAGAAAATGGTTTTCATCTCACATTAAACCAAAAAGAAGATCTAACTATAGTTTGCATACAAGAAGTAAATCTAATTTGAAAGTATATAAAAGTGTGAAATTAAAGACAAAAGCAAAATTTGTACAACAAAATTATACCAGCAAAGTGGAAATCAAAATCAAACAAAAAGCACTGAATAGAAAAAGGCCACTTCAGAATGCTAAAGGGTTTAATTCATAAAATGAAGATATAACAGTTGTGAATATTCATGCACAAATTATCCTAGCAGCAACAATCATAAAACAGAAATTGAATGAGATGCAAGGAGAATTGCAGAAAACATATTATGGAGACAAATTTATCTTTCTCAGCTCATGACTAATCCAATGGTAAAACAAACAAAACCCTAACATCATGTAAGACACAAATGACATCATTAATAAGGTAAACATAATTGATATATATAAAATATCTATTTTATTTCTACATCATTACACTTCTTGGTCAAATAAAATTTGTCATCAGAAAGGGTTTAAATTTTGCATTCTACTTATTATTTTACTTAACTATTTGTATTCTTTTTCTCCAGATTTCATCACTTATTTTTCAACATTTTTTTTTTTCTTGAATCCAAATCTTCCTTTAAGTCCTTCCAACCTTATTTATATGTAATTCAAGTATAGCTGGGCTTTGGCTACAACTTTCCAGTGATCATCCACCAGGGTAATCATATAGGTCAATGCCAGAATGATCTAGCCAATGTGTAATCCTTTTATGACTTTTCCCAGTAGTAATCTTTGAAACTCCCTTATTTCTAACGTAATTAAATACAGGTTTCTCCACCTCTTGCAAGTTTCTGCAAAATTTATGATGAAACCCCATGTCCAACTATCCTTATGATATTCTTTTGTATTTATTTACCCTTGTCTAGTATATTGTTGCTTTCTGAATGCTACACTCATTTTCTGGGCTTCTTGCTTCCCCTGTATTAAAGAATTCATTTACTTCAAATTCCCTCCTTTCTTTTCCCTGGCTAGTCCACCTAGCATTATGCATTTGTTTCATAGTCATTGCAAAGCTGGAAGTTCTTGAGAGCCCCATATATATGTTCTTCATATTTGTATAATAGGGCATAATGTGATACTATTAGGTATTTAAGAGTGGGTAATATTTTGGGAAGAATAGAATTCTGTGCACTACTTCCTCTGCTATAAATTGCAATCAGAGTCGGAGTCTCCCATCTTTATCTTCTCTTGTTTTATATTTTTAAGGAACTTTTAGACTAAGGAAGATTTGCTTATACTCTAGATGACAAAATATTGTAGATTTTATAAGGCTTTCATTGATATGGAAGCAAGTGAGAAAAGTAAGTAGGTTTGAAAGAGATTTAGGATTTAACATTGATATACATTAGTTGTAGATGAGATCTGATTGTTCAGTCCTCTATCATTCTCCAGCCATTGTATAATCTCTCTGCTGTGCTTTGGACGCAATATAGTTTAGAGAAATAGTTATCATGAATTTCATTTTCTCACCTCCTTCTTATTTTACAGTGTATTCTATTTTAGCTGTCACCAAAATAACCAATGACCACATTGTAAAATTCAATGAATATTGAGTTTGACACTTTTGGTCACACTGTTATTCTTAAAACATCTGTGGTGATGATGAATACCAATTCAAAAATCTATATGTACAATTATGTAACTATTTTTTTATTAATCCATCTTTACTTGATTTCTGGACCTCATTTAAGCATACCAGTGGAAAATGTAACCACTGTTATCCTTTCTGAAGGTTTTTATACCCTTGAATTGTAAATTGTGTGATCTCATGAAATCACAAGGTATTTGGGGGATTTGATGCCCCAACTATTCCTTAATAACAATCCACATGGGTTGTTTCTGTGATGGACTTAGTCCATGTTCACAGGGCTCTCTCAAGTCTAGTGTCTGATTTTTCCATTTCAGTTCTAAGGCTGTTGAAGTTCTTACATGACTGGTTGCAATATGTACCTAGGATCTTATTACCTTTGATACTGTTATGAAATATCTTGGGAACTCTCTGCCCCAATGATTTCTACTTTCCTTTCCCTTTTTTCCTCTTGCAAACCTATGAGGGGGAAAAATACTTGAAGATTAATGGATAATAGCTCCTCCTTTCTATTTTTTCAAGGAATTAGTCTATACCCACAGATCCCCAACTCTGACCTCCTTTGGTACCTGGCCCCACCTTCATTCATCTCCTCCAAAGAAATGCTTTGACATTTGAATGATAAAAGACAGAATGGTTTGCTATATATTTCTGATTTCCATCTGTTTCATACCTGTGAGCATATCATTAAATATATGTTTGAATTGGGGAAAAAGAAAAAGGAAGGACAAGAAATAGAGGTAAAAATTTTAAAGATAATTGTTATTCCACCACATTTTTTTTCCCTAGTTATCTTTCGTTCTCAGAAAGGTTTGTTAATATTTCTTTATGTGATTCTTTGTTTCCTTTAGTTGCACAGGACCATTTTGACTATAGTTCTCAGTTTAAGGCACACTTTTATAATCATGTCCTTCCTATTTTGTTTTATTTCATTTATTATATTTTTTAAAATTTATTTATTATTTGTTTATTTTCTTCCTCCTTCATCCACTATACACATTATATATTTAATATATGTCTTCCAAATTTACTTTCAATACACACACACACTATATATATATATATTCATACAAGAAAACACAAGGGGCACCTGGGTGGCTCAATCGTTAAGTGTCTGCCTTAGGCTCAGGTCATGATCCCAGAGTCCTGGGATCAAGCCCCGCATCAGGCTCCCTGCTCAGTGGGGAGCCTGCTTCTCCCTCTTCCGCTCTCCCTGCTTGTGTTCCCTCTCTCATTGTGTCTCTGTCAAATAAATAAATAAAATCTTAAAAAAAAGAAAAGAAAAACACAAGATATTTAAATGCTCTTTAAAATAGATGAAAGATTGGGGCACCTGGGTGGCTCAGTCAGTTAAGCACCTGACTTTTGATTTTGGCTTAGGTCATCATCTCAGGATTGTGAGACTGAGCCTGGCATCGGCTCCTTACTGGGTGTGGAGCCTACTTAAGATTTTCTCCCTCCCTCTGCCCCACCTTCTTTCTCTTCCTCTCAATAAAATAAAATTAGTAAAAGAAAAGAAAAGAAAAGAATATGGATACAAGAATTCACATTCCCAGCAGAAACACTTTCTCATGTTATAGCACATTATTGCTAGCCTTTACTTCTTAATTTTTGCTAATATTATAGATATAAAAGATTTGGGTTGGCAGAATTATAAAGATGTCCCCTCTCAAGTTCCCCATGGTATTCAAACACTAATCGAGGTACTGCTGTGAAGTGACTCTTCAGATAAAATTAAGGTTGCTAATAGTTGGCTTTAAAGTAGGGAAATTATCCTGGATTTTCTGGGCAAGGCTAATATAATCCCATGAATTCTTAATAGCAGCAGAAGGCAAAAGTTTGAGACTGAGAGGTAAGGGGCAAAGGAAAGAGGAGGCAGAAGGGAAGTCACAGAGATTCAAAGCATAAGAAGGCCTCCACCTGTTGTTGCTGGCTTTGAAGACAGAAGAAAGGAATCAGGAGCCAAGGAATCCAGGGGGTCTCTTGAAGCTGAAAGTAGCCCCCTGGTTGGCAACCAGCAAGGAAAGGGGGACCTCAGTTGTTCAATCACAAGTAACTGACCTCAGCCAATAATCTGAATGAGCTTGAAGGCAGATGTTTACCACAGCTTCCCCATAAAATCCCATCCTGCCAACACCTTGATTTTGGCCTGTGAGACCCAGAGCAGAAAAGCCAGTTGAGCCAGCCCCAAGTTTTGACTCACATAACTGTGAGATGGTATGTGTTGCTTTAAGCTATGAAGGTTGTGGTATTTTATTATGAGAGCAATAAAATGCCAATCCAAGTAATATCCCATTATTACCTTTAATTTGTATTCTATTTCTAATTTCTGAGGTTGTGAGTATATTCAAATAATTACACATTCATGTTTCACCTCTATAAATGGCTGGTTCATCTATGTTGCCAATTGGAATTTTCTGCCTTTATCACATGCATTTGTAAGAATTTCTTACGTCCTTATTTTTGTATATTTTTCAGCAACTAGAAACACTAAAAATAGTCCTTCACCTGTCTACTAATTTTGTCTACTGTGCCCTTCACTGAACAGAATTTTTAAGTTTAATGAAGTCAGATCCACCATTTATTCCTTTAAAACTTGTGCATTTAGATTCTTCTTTAAAAAAAACTATATATCAGTCCATTGTTATGATGAAATGCTTTTAAATTATCCACATTGGTATTAGTTTCACTTTTCACATTAAGACTTTAAACTACCCAAAGTGTGTTGCTTGTGGTGTGACGTTGCAGTCACTTTTCACCCTAAACATGAGCCAATTCCCTAGAACACATTTTATTAAATAATCTCTCTCATACTTTGTAATATTACTATAGTAGTGTTTCTCAACCTTAGCAGGTGTCAGAATCACCAGAGTGTTTGTGTATTAGCTAGGGTTCAGTCAGAAAAGCAGGGATTTGCCAGAGGAACTTGACCTTACATAATTGTAGAAGCTGGTTAAGCAGTTTGGAAGACTATTTTTTCTGTGTCTGATGTTGAAGCTTCAAGTCCACAGAGCCAGTGATCAGAAATAAAGTTGTATGTAAAGTAAAAGAGATTAAGAACAAACTGGATCCCCCCAAGCACAAACTGGAGATCACAGGGAGATGGTGAAACACTTAACAAGTCTTGCTGCCTTTCACCGGGATGGAGCTGGTACTAAAAGTTCACACACAGCTTGCCTGGAGTTGAAGCGGAAGGATGATCCAGGGAAGGGAGAGGGAGAGCAGCTGCCGGCACATGTTCTGCTTCGGGCCAATGAGCTGAGCCAGCGGGTAAGTCGGAAGAGGTGTGAGCTACAAAACGGCCTCTTCTCCACTTCCACCCTACAAGCCTCATACAAAAAAATCTCAGTTTTGGCCCTCCCTAATCATGAACATAAAGAAAAGAGTATTCTGGGAAATTACTTCAACCTAGTGAAGTTCACACCTGACAAAGACACCACAGCTTGTTAAAGGTAGATAGATGGAATGTAACATCAAACTTTCTGATTCACCAGATCTGGGTGAGACTCAAGTCTTTGCATATATATAACAAATCCTTTGGAGATACTGCTGTTCTGGAAACCACATATTGAGAATTATTACATAATTCGTATATGTGTGTAATTAATGTAACAAGTTCCAGGTCTGTTGATAATCCAGTATTTTAATTAATAGATCTTAGTAATATCTTTTTATTCTTTTCTAAAACTGGCTTTAGATACCCATAGACTACATATGCTTATCTGTATTTTAGAATCATTAGGTGAACTTTTGCTGAATTTTTTAAATTAGAATGCACTGATACTAAAGATGTATCTCTCTATCCATGTCTTTCAATTATTTTAATAGAGTTTACATTGCTTTTCAATAATGTTCTTATGTATTATATTTGTTATGTAATTTAAAATTTATTTATTTATTTAATTTATTTATTTATTTATTTAGAACATGTGAGCTGGGGGAGGAGCAGAGAGAGAATTTCAAGTAGACTCCCCACTGAGTGTGGGGTCCACAGAGGAGCTTGATTTCACAACCCTGAGATCATGACCTCAGTTGGAACCAAGAGTCAGCCGTTCAACTGAGCCACACAGGTACCCCTGTTATATAATTTCTATTGCTATTGAGAATATCATTTAATATATTTTCTAATATTTATTTTTCTAATAATAGATGCTGATTTTTTTCATGTTAGTCTTGTATTTGTCAAGTTGGTTATTTTATAGTTCTAATAGTTTTGTATGTTTTTCATTTTAGCTCTGCTGCTAATAGAACAGTAATTTCAGATTGTGGTTTTAATTTGTACTTCCTAAATAGTTGAATTCCTTTTCATACATTTTCCAGCTATATAGATATCCTCTTTAAAACTGTCATTTTAGGGACACCTGAGTGGCTCAGTCGGTTAAGCATCTGCCTGTTCAGCTCAGGTCAGGATCCGAAGGTCCTGGGATCATACCCCACAGGAAGCTCTGCATCCAGCTCCCTGCTTGACAGGGAGCCTACTTCTCCCTCTCCTTCTACTGTTCCCCCTGCTTGTGGTCTCCTGCTCTCTCTTTCAAATAAATCAGTATTTTTTAAAAAATAATACAACTGTTATTTTAGGTCATGACCATTTTGTTTCATTATCTGCTTTTTTTTTCTTATTGATTTGTAGTTTTCTACATATACAGTTCTTTTTTGGATGCTTGTCTGCAATTAACTTCTCTTGCTTTGTGCTTCTCTTTTCACTCTTTTAGTATAGTCTTATGATGTTTATTTAGTTCTTACTCTTAAAATAATCCAATATGTAATTTTTTCCCTTTTATTATTTCCACTTTTCTGCCCTGTTTAATACATCTTTGCCTATCCTGGGTTCATGAAGACGTTCTATGTTTTCCTTTAAAATACTTTTTGAGCTTTTGCTTTAAATGAGTTTCAGAGTTGGGAGTTTATAAATATTCAGGCATCACATTTCATTAGGTTGTGGTAAGTTGAAATGAGAGATTTTCTCATGTTATACTTTAACAAACACTACTTCATATGATATACTGTCATTTTTTTATATGCAAGTGAACTCAATTATTTTATTTGGAATTTTTTACATTTATATCCATATTTGAAATTAATTGTAAATTCATTTTCTTGGATTCCACTTTTCAGGTTTTGTTATCAAGATTATACTTATTTCATATAATTTTGTCAGCACTTTTCTTTCTGTTTTTATTTCCAGGAAGGGTGTAATAGAATTATCTATTTTTAATTGTTTAATACAATTTGACTAAACTGCATGGACATGGGCTTCTTGTGGGTAGTTTAAAAAATTGCCATGTCAGTTATTTTAATTTTTTTTTCTATTTATGATTTATATTTCATCTTGGCCAATTTTGTAATATATTTTTCTACCTCATCAGAATTTGAATTTTTAAATATATTAGGATGGCATTTTTAAAACAATTTCAATACTTTAATGATGATTTTTTTTCACTTTTCTATCTTTTGTTCATTGTGTTATTTCCCTCTCAACTTTCGGATTAGTCTTTTCAGGAATTACTTTATCTTAGTTTTTCAGCAACTAATTATACCAGTTTTTTTCCTTTCTTCTTTTACCTACTCATTGATTCCAGATCTTTTGTTATTATTTCATCTCATTTGTTGTTTGGGGCTCTGTGGTTATTTTCTTTGCCTGGATTCAATAGGGCATTAAATTGTGCAAACACATTTTTCTGTATCCATTGAAATGATCCTATTACTTTTCTCCTTTGTTCTGTTAATGTGTTGAATTATATTGACTGATTTTCAAATGTTAAACCAACATGTTATTTTGCTTTAAAAAGTTCTAGGGATGCCTGAGTGGCTCAGTCAGTTAAATGTCTGCCTTCGGCTCAGGTCACGATCCTAGGGTCCTGGGATTGAGTGCTGCATCGAGTCCTGCAACGGGCTCCCTGCTCAGCGGGGAGGCTGCTTCTCCCTCTCCCTCTGCCTGCTGCTCTGCCTGCTTGTGCTCTCTATCTCTCTGACAAATAAATAAAATCTTTAAAAAGAAGTTCTAAGCAAAACTATATATATGTATATACACATTTTTTTGTTCAAAAGCCTAGATGAAATATGACTGTCAAAATATTGATCATTTGGGGACTTGGGTTCATGGCAGTATGTTAAAATATTCTTTTTTTCTATTTACATATAACTGAAAAGCAATCCAGCAGATAAAACTGTATACCTGAAACATCAATCATCCTCTTTCACAGTAAGCCTGTTTCATCCCCATGGAGCTAATAGATAAAATGTTCACAGTGTTTAAAAGGAGACAGCAAGCCCAAAATGGAGTCACTTATGCTAAACCCCACCAAGACTAATATGTCACCAAACTGCAGCTTCAGCTTCTCTCATAAATGTGACCTCTAACCAGCCAAACTGGAATTTCCTGGTTAGCACTACAAAGTATGTGCTTTCTGATAGTCCCTTTCTGTTCCCCCTTAGGAGGGTGACCTTGCCTAAAACAATGCATTCTCTGCTAAAATAATGTCCTTTTCTCCCACTCCCTCTCTACCTATAAAACTCTTTCCTTTTCTGCAGCTCAGTGGAGCTCCTTTCAGTTTGTTAGGTGGAATGCTGCTCAATTCATGAATCTTTAATAAAACCAATCAGGTCTTTAAAATTTACTCAGTTGAATTTTTGTTATATAACAATGGTTCCACAGATTTAAATCATACATCTGTTCCATCTTGAGAGCAGCAACAAAAATGCATGAATCCTTTTTATAGTACCATACCCTAGAGCACCAGGCAACACCTTGGTGGCTAGTTGTTTAAACTGGAAAGGTGACATTATAAATAGGATATTAGTTTAATAGTGGAACAAACATATTTTAGATCTGGGTAAATTTTGCATTCAAGTCTGTAGACGTATTTTATCAACCTCTCAATTCCTTGTTATTGTTTTTCATTGGCTTTTGATTAATTTTTATTTTTTCCTCAACAAAGTCAAGAGTGCTATCACTTCACATTTGCTTGGGAACCTGAACAATGCATTTCTCTTCTTAGTTAATACAAAGCTTTAATCAAGTCAGTCAAGTTTTAGCCTCCTGTACTGATTATTCCAAGCTGGATTAATCTATCTATTGCTTTAGGCATAAACTCGCTAAAATAGACACAACTATTTTTTAAGTCCTCCCTCCCATCTTTCTATCTATGTATTTTGGCAGGAAAAAAAATATTGTTAAATTTAATTCATATAAATGTAAGTGTAATGCAAATCCAATGTAACATATATTTAAAGACCCCAAATTTGATGAATATACCATATCTTACAAACCATAATAATGGTCTTAATGTCATAGGTATTTAAAAGCTATGTTCACTATATTGTATACCTGAAACTAATATTACATTGTTTGCTAAGTGGAATTTAAATAAAAACTTAAAAAGGTAAGGGCGCCTGGGTGGCTCAGTTGTTAAGCGTCTGCCTTCAGCTCAGGTCGTGGTCCCAGGGTCCTGGGATTGAGCCCCACGTCGGGCTCCCTGCTTGGCGGGAAGCCTGCTTCTCCCTCTCCCACTCCCCCTGCTTGTGTTCCCTCTCTCGCTGTGTCTCTCTCTGTCAAAGAATAAAATCTTTAAAACAAAACAAAACAAAACAAACTTAAAAAGATAAATAAAAGCTGTGTTCATATTTATGCAAATCAAAACTGAAAAAAATCTAAATTTAACTTTATTTTTTTAAGATATTTTATTTATTTATTTGACAGAGAGGGAACACAAGCAGGCGGAGTAACAGGTAGAGGGAGAGGGAGAAGAAGGCTCCCTGCTAAGCAAGGAGCCGGATGCGGGGCTTGATCCCAGGACCCTGAGATCATGACCTGAGTCGAAGGCAGTTGCTTAACCAACTGAGCCACCCAGGCACCCCTAAATTTAACTTTAGATTTATATCATGTAGATCAAAAAATTATAGCACTACCAACTTTAAGTAAGGATATTTTCTTATTTATTATAAGAGTAAATTTAACATATTGCTTTAAGTAATTTATTTGTTTGAGTAAATAAACTTCAACTAATTAAAATGTCAAACTATATTCTTGACAGGTCAATTTAAAATGAAAACAGTGAAGATAATCTTTTTTTTCCTCCATAAAATAAATAATTACACTTCCTTTGTAGGTGGTTTTGCAATTGAATTGGAGCAGTCAACATAACATATGGCTCACAGAACACCTGCCAGCAAAAATACATTTATAGAAGCAGTAAACTAATTAATACCTTAAAGAGCCCCATGACTTTTGACACATTATGCTGTCCTATCAAATAAGACTTTATATTACTTTCCAAGGGAAAACATTTCTTCACCAGTATATAATCAGTGACTTAACTTGGAAAGATAATCTTATTTCTTTAAAAACTACAAAACGATGCTCTGGGAAACAACAAATTCTCACAGTGAAATGGTCCCCTTCCACCATGCCATTTTACATGATACTTCCAACGTGTTGGATATAAACCCAGAAATATATGTTCAAAAGGCTACATCTCACTTTGGGCTGTCTTTTATTGTTAATATATCCCTCTAGCTCTGATTTTCAGTGTCTGTGTTTTATACCATGCAAATATTTGTGAATTTTACAGGAGAGATATTTAATATCAATGACTAAATCCTTCATTTTTTCAGATTTCTTCATCTGTTTGGATTAACATCCTCAGCTTCTGCTTCATTCAAATACCCTTAGCAATAATAATGCTTTCATATAATTTGTATCTCTCCTAAAGTTACATACATCCCTATCACTCCTAGTGATCAGTTTGTTCAATAAATCAGTCAGCTAGTTAGTCTTCTTCCCAGATTTTTTTTATAGACTGTTTTATCTTTTTCCCATTTAAAATAAGTTCCTTATTTGGCATTTGAGCAAAGACATTTTCAAAAGAAAAAAACTTGGATAATGAATGCACTGTTTTTTTCAAGTCTTAAAATTCACTGCTCTATTTGGATTTGTACATAATTGCATTTATTTTTATAGCCAGAATCATTTGCAAAACTATCAACATTTTATGAAAAAGAGGTTCTACTACTTACCAAATTCAATAATATTCAGGGATGATGAGCAGAGACTATTTCCACATTATTTAATAGCATACTTTAGTCTGATATAACCACGTATGTTCTCAAAACAATTGCAAGGAATAGGAGGCAAAAAAGCAAGTGTGACATTTTTTCAGGGTACTTGAAATAAAAGTTGCCACAACAATATACTACTTAGGTTTATTACAGTAATTCTTCCAACTATATGTAGTAGGAGCAACACCCTATCCCATCTCAGATAACTGTGGTGAATAGAATGTGGCAGAAGAGTTTGCCTCAGCATAAACAGTATACAGGTGAATTAATCACTTTTTCCCTATAAGCCAGCATTTGAAGAATTTAGAACATGATTATTAGAATAATTAAAATTACTGTGAATTCAAGTAAAATTATTAAAGACATTAACCATTTTTCAATAAATCCATATTTAGTGTTAGGAAAATTTTTCTAAATGCAGTCATGTTCAAAGATGTCATATCTTCAGTTAAATATGCAAATTATTCATAAATATAAATTAAGCATATTGTGAATGACACTGTTGGCCTCCAAATATGTTCAGTTTATTTTATTTTTTATTTTTTTTAAGATTTTATTTATTTATTTGACAGAGAGAGACACAGCGAGAGAGGGAACACAAGCAGGGGGAGTGGGGGAGGGAGAAGCAGGCTTCCCGCTGAGCTGGGAGCCCGATGCGGGGCTCGATCCCAGGACCCTGGGATCACGACCTGAGCCAAAGGCAGACGCTTCACGACTGAGCCACCCAGGCGCCCCTGTTCAGTTTATTTTATTCACAAAAACCTCAAAAGTAGATTTTCAAAAATATTTCTCCTGTATATCAGAAGTAACTTTTGTCTCTGTTGCATTTACTGGGTCTTGCTAAAACAACTTCACACTTGGCCTTTAATTGCTTAATAATCACTCTCAGACTTTTATTTTCTTTTGCTAAAGCGTCCATTGTCCCTAGCAATAATCAACTAATTCCATGATCCCTAAATAACTTTCCCCCATAATTCTGGAGTCTGATACACTTCATCTCCAAGGCACATTCACTTTCACTAGTATGCCATCTCCACCTAACACCTTTCAAACTTCTACCAACAGCACTGCTACTCTGCCATGCAACCAGGAGGTCATTCAGCTTCAAAACCCCATTTGACAGTGTGCTTCCTTAGACCACTGCTGGTACCAACTGTCATAGGTCTGGTTCCCTGGGAACCAGACTGTGAGAACGAGATTTGTATCCATGAAGTTTAATGATGAAGGAACTCAGAAACAACATCTGTGATGAAGTCAGAGAAGCAGAAAAGCAAGGGAGGATTTGCATAAAGACCTCATTTGATCCCATAGAGAGTTCTGAAGCTAAGAGGTCCCTTCCATATTGTTGCAACCAAGGCAAACAGGATGAATCTTTGTGCTCTTGCATGGATCAGTCATTAAATGTGGGCTGCCTCCCTGCAGGTGGTGCATCTTACTGAGAAGCAGATTCTTTGGGCCAGGTCCTAAAGGAGAGACTTAGCTGTGGGCTATCAGTAGACAACATTCCTGAAAGGTGGGGGTAATGAGTGCTTCCCTCCTGAAGGGGCAATCTGGTAGTGCTCTATAACATTGATTACAGAGGTTTTTAACTTCAATATGTGCTCCAATATGCTTCACTGTTATTTAGCCTACAAATTATCCACATTACTGCTAATTTCTACATGATACATTTGTGAAAAGTAAGCTATCTCTGGTTGAAAGTGCTACTGTGTTCTACTTTTTAAGTTAGGAATATTTCATGGGTGTTACTTGTCCTGAAATGGGAGTACACTTAATCAGGTCTGCAATTTATTGCTAAAGAATGATGTGGAATTTTCTTTAATCTTTCTTTCTTGTTCACTTATTTATTGTTAGAATCTCCCTCTCACATCTTCCAGTAGAAGACTCAATTTCATGCACATCCCCTAGCCAAGTTTCTTGGGGTTTTTTGTTTGTTTGTTTTGTTTTAAATCATTTAGCTCCCAGAAATGTGATGACTTAAGCAGATACTTTCCATTTGCATGATATTATAAGGCTTATAATTTGAAGTAGCTTGTGCCTGACATTTCAATATGTTAGAGAACGAATGTAGGGCAAAACACGTCCCTCTGATAATCTAATGGTTCTTTAAAGGGTTAGTACTTTACTTTTGCTGACTTCTCCCAATGTGCAACTTCACTCATTATTCACTTCCATAATTGCTAAGTAACATGTCTAAGATTTACACTTACATATGTGTTGTAGAAGAGAGGTAATAATGGATTATAGTGCAGGGTAAAAAAGCCCTAATTACCTGGAAAGCTAACTGTGAACATTAGTGAAAAATCTCACCTTCTTTCAGTAGGAAAAACACTATCTCTTTGATATATGATGATATTTGAAAGTGGGAAGACTTAAAATTTTCTACATAATATTGCTTGGGTTCCATCACTTTTCTGCCAGAGCCACAGCTTCCACTTCCCTAATAAAATTTTCTCATGATTTCTGACATATAATTGACTGTTCTACCTATATTCCTGGGCAGTTAAATCTCTCAAATCTATGTGTTTTCATGAGTATTTTAACAAGATGTTATGGATATCAGAAATCAGTTATTATAACATATATTGGAAGCTTCCATATCCTTTTAAAAATGCTCAAAAATAGAAAATGTTATAATGATAATTTAGATTGCAAGCAACAGAAATACACACACAGCTCATTAAAAAAAAAAAAAAGTTTCTCTGATAAATTGCAGGTCCCAAAGTTTGCTCTTGCTAACCTTCACCTCTTAAATGTGCTGCAATGTACGTTACTCAAGTTGTCTTGCACAGGTTAACAAGACTTCATTTTCCCTTAAGCAATGAAGAAAATTTTTTCTGATAATTTAAAATGATAAAATATAAAAATACTAAAAATTTTGAGAAAGCCAGAAATGCTCTAATAGGGTTGATAGAATTTTGTCTGTTATGAAAAACAGAAGTATGGTAAAAAGGCTTGGAATCTTACATCTCAGGGGTGGAAGAAGGCAGTAAGTTGTTAAATTTTAATAAGAAGAGCATATGTTGGGAAATGGAAAAAAGTAGAATGAAGTTAAGAAATCTTACCAGAGTGAATCTCTTGAAGATCTCCATGTAACTTGAAAATAAGACTGTAAATTATTTTCCCTGGTTTATAGAGGTAACAACTTCCTTACTAGCCCCCACCTACAAAACCCTGATATTCAGGAAACCGAGGCTGATGAAATTACAAAGGCAAGCAAATTCTGTTCAACATTGTATGTTTTCATTGTCAAGATATAAACAAACACTACTTCTAATTTTCAGCATCATTCAGTCCCTCGTTGACAAAAATATTTTCATATTCATACAGCAACTTGAAATTAACTGTATCAAAAGGTACAAAATTTTAAAATGAGAGAAAAATAAAATGTTGCTTTATAAAATAAAGATCATAAAAATAGTACCTTTTGAATGAACTGTAACTGACTGGAAATTTGACAATTAAATAGTTACTTTAGTTAAAAATGCAAGAATTGACAATATCCTTACCATTTACCTCTATTTTTTTTCTTAAGATTTTATTTATTTATTTGACAGAGAGAGAGACACACACAGTGAAAGAGGGAACACAGCAGGGGGAGCGGGAGAGGGAGAAACAGGCTTCCTGCTGAGCAGGGAGCCAGATGCGGGGCTCGATCCCAGGACCCTGGGATCATGACCTGAGCCGAAGGCACACACTTAATGACTGAGCCACCCAGCTGCCCCACCGTCTACCTCTAAACAAAGCCACAAAAGAATAGCATAAAATGATAGCTTTAAACAGTCTTCAAAATCAGTCACCTGATCTGGATGTAAGACCTTCCCTCTATGGTATATAGGATAGTACAAATATTATAAGGATATTTTGTATCTGCGATGGGATTTTTATACTGTTATAATCACAGAGATGGATAATATGGATGTGCATACTAATATTATCCATATATAACATTAATGTATATGTTAATACAAGTATATGTATTTGTTTAAAGGGCTTATTGTGATTACTTTTTCTAATGAATACAAATTATAAGTTCTTTACAGGATATTTCTTTTTTTTAAGGGTTTCTTTTTTTAAGATTTTATTTATTTATTTAGAGAGAAAATGTGGGGTGGGGAGAGAGAGAGAATTCCAAGAGGACTCCCTGCTGAGCACGAGCCCAAGACAGGGCTCTATCCCAGGACCCCAAGATCATGATCTGGGCCAAAATCAAGAGTCCCAGGCTTAACCAACTGAGCCCCAATAGGATATTTCATTTAACCAAATTCACTTGCTTTAAAAGAGAACTTTTGATGTTATCCTATTTGCATGGCATTTGACTATGGAGAAAAATCACTTCATTTTAGGAAATGACAATATTTGTTATATTAAATAAATATGATGATTAGTATAACTAGTAACATTTTAATAGGACTTATACATGCCAGGCACCATTCTAAATGTTTCACACATATTAATTATATATTATACATATTAACTTATCTAAATTGTACAATAGCTCCTTGATGGAAGTACTAACATTTTCACCATATTAAAAGTGATGAAACTGAGGAACAAAAGTTAAATCTTTCCCAATTTATAGAAGCTAGTAAATATTTGTTTTACAATTAAAAGAAAAATTAGTCTTTGTCCAGAGACAAAGCCTCTAAACCCTTGAAATTTCCAGAATGAAATAAAATGAAATTTCCAGAAATTTCCAGAGTTATCTTTGTTATTCACAGTGGGCCCCCAGGGACCATACTGGAGAGTTTATGCAAAAAAGTTGGCCTATGGTGAGCCCCTAGATAGTTTATGCTAATGAGATCACTTAGGGGGAGTTAAATTCACCTTAGACCATGTATCTATTTTGATGGTATCATTTTATTGGATAAAGAACAATGTATAAAGACCACAGAATCTGTTTGTGTCCAAAAAACAAACAAAAAACACCTCATAATGTTTCTATTTTTTAAGAAACTTGAGAAAGTTTATATTCTAAGTATATATTCCCAAATATATATAGTGCTACTTTAGGCTTCATGCTTTTTCAGCATACAAGTGTATCTTCAAAGACTTCAGAAGAAAACAACTGAAAAGCAGGAACAAGACTACAAGACTGTAATTGACATGGACCTACTATGTTTCATGGTTAGTTCTAGAAATTCCGGAAATATCTATCTTCATACAGAAATATGTCATATGCAGGAGAAGAGTCTCCTGTCTTTTCCCTTCATGAAGAAAAAAGAAAAATTAACAAACTAAACTAAAATCAAACCAAAAAAATAACCTTTGAGAAATATCACCATCCTAAGCACTCTTTTGCACTTTTGTTCCACATGGGAAATACCAGGTCTAAAAAGTTGCTAAGTTTCATTCATATAATCAAAGAATTTAATTGCTTACATATTTTTTTAACAAAACGAAATACTAAATTGTTTATAATGTATTTACTTAAACTTAACCAGGAGAATTACACTGGACTAGCTCTTTCTTTTTAAAGGGATTTACTATTTACCACAATTTCGCCATTACTGTGGATTTAATGTGCTTCCTCATATCATCCTAAATCCAATAAGACTGCAGTAGTTTAAAAAATTCCCTAAATAATATTTATATATGGCATGTCCTCGTTGTTCTCTTTACTGAATTTTTGCCATGTTCATTCAAATGTCTATAGAAAAAATTAAGATAAAGAACGATACACAGCAAACAAGAAGAAAAGGTGACAAGGAAGGATGTATACAAGATACTTCTATTATTAAAGTGGGTGTTTACATCCACTCAAGGGACTAATAAAGCTGTAGCAAATACATGAAAACATTCAGTCAACTTACAGAGACTTGAGATGAGTTTTTATCCTAATAGCATTGTTTCACTCTTATCAAAATTAATTCAGGATAAGAATCCACATGCATCAATAGTAGGTACCCAACCTGAAGTGAAGTGATTGCTTTAAATGATTTCCAATATATCATATCTTACTATATTAGGATATGACAGGTTATGCTGTGCTTCATTGAGTTACATAATATCATTTTGAATATAACTCCAAGTCTATCTAATATAAGATGATGAATCAGGAAATAAAATGACAAGGACTCATTTACTTCTAGGTCTTAAATTAGATTTTTCTGTCCGCACAAAAGGAAGCAAGGAAACCAAAATGGCTTCCGGGAGGGCTGTCTCATTCATGTCAATGAGCAATCACCAGCTACTGTCCCTAGTTCATTATGGACAGAAATGTCTGATGTCTCTGTAAGAACTAGCATAAATGACACAGCTTCTATGGGAACAGCATATATGTGGCTTTCTACTGGTTTGGTGTGAGTGTGATACTGTCAGAAGCCTTCTGTCAAATTTGGGAAATCAGAATATTTCATTAAACAATTGTTATATAATCTGAAAACACCATGAATATCTGTTGTGATCACATTATAATATATATTAAATGAGGAAATAACTTAATGGAATGTGTAAGAAGAATCTAGTAATCATAACATAACTGAACAGAATGTGGTTTGGTATATATTCTGCAATATAAACACAGGAAATAGAAAACTGAAAAAAACTTTTTTTTTTAATTAAGAAGAGATGAACATGTTTCATCTAGTTTAAAACTCACTCTGTTCTCATAGATAATAAATATCAAACTTATTCCAACATAGTAGGAATAAAAATCTCATCACTAGAAAAAGGTTATTGTAATTGCTTAGGTAGGGAGGGAGGTAATCTTAATAGGCATGTATCCAAAGATGTTATCAATAACTTAATATGAAAGGTGTGTCAGTGGATTACTGGTAAAGAAATGTTAAAAGGCTTAATATAAGTGAAAGAAAACATGATATTTAATAAAAGTAGATAAAAAGAAGTTGGATTCAACATATGTTAATTTAGCTAATCCTCTGTATTTCTCAGATACGCCTTTCCATGTTGCACACTCATTATATATCAAGGTTCTAGTGATCTACAAATGTAAAGAAAACAGATAGGTCTCATTAAGACTTCAATTAAAAGTTACCTGGAGAGACAGTAGACCATGATGACAGAAAACACCATTATTGTATTATCTACTTAATTTATAAAGTAAACTATAAAGTAGAAATAACTCTGAATGTTAGATAACCAAATTTTTATCTGTTGGCACAAGCTGAAAAAAACTAAACAGAGGTGCCTGGGTGGCTTAGTCAGTTAAGCGTCTGCCTTCGGCTTGGGTCATGATTCCAGGGTCCTGGGATCCAGCCCTGCTTTGGGCTCCCCGCCCAGGGAAGTCTGCTTCTCCCTCTCCCTCTCCCCCTGCTTTGCTCTCTCTCTGTCAAATAAATAAATTAAAAAAAAAAAAGACTAAACAAACAATCTCAATTATTTGCCATGGTGTTTATGCTACCAAATTTGAATATATATCTTTAACAACTTTGTTACTGGTTCAGAAAATATAACAAATAGTTTTATATACTTGTCTTGAAAAAAGATATCTACAGGTTATAATCACAAAAATGTGTTTTAAGAATATTTAGGGGGAAAAAGAATGTTTAGGTATAATCAAAAACCAAAAGATGCAGGTGCATCTCCTATAATAGTAGGTAATATACCTATTTATCTCTTGGAATATGCTAGTTTGGTTGATAAGTAATGAAACAGTGAATATTTAATTATACTCCTTTAACCAGATAAATCAATACTATTTTCAGTATATAAAATAATTTTAGCTTCAGTGTTCTGGCTGCACTTCAAGATAGATGATAACATTTTATCCAGTAAAAGTCCTGTTGTGATTTCAAACTGGTAGGTTAGTCTTCTAAGTGCTGAAATATAATTGGCAAAGAAATTTGCATTGTACAACCTAAGGATAATTTCACTTGAGGAGTGGTTAAGGCAAATACCCTGTCAACTGCAAAGCACCACCTGATTCTTTTAGATGAAAGACAGTGGAAAATTTAAAAGCTTATTATCATAAATATCTTAACAAAATTGATGTTTTGCTATAATGCACAATTAGGAAGCTGAAAACAAAAGCAACAAAGAACCCTCTAAAATGTATTATATATTATGCTAAGTGGAGAAAGACAAATACAATAACATTTCACTTACAGGTGGAATCTAAAAAACAAAACAAATGAACAAACAAAAAACAGAAACAGACGCATAAATACAAAGAACTGATGGTAGCCCGGGGCGGGGGGGGGGTGGTGGTGGTAGGGGAACGGGCAAAAAAGGTGAAGGCGATTAACAGGTACAAACTTCAGTTTTAAAATAAGTAAGCCATGGAGATGAGGAGTACAGCATAAGGAACACAGTCAATAATATTGTAATAACATTGTATGGTGATGGATGGTAACTACACTTAATGTGGTGAGCATTTTGTATGTATAGAATTGTGGAATCACTCTTGTGTACCTGAAACTAAGATAATATTATATGTCAACTATACTTATATAATACATTATTTTTAAGTGAAAAAGTATCATAAAATTTACTTTTCCTTCTCATTCATTTTGTCTTGTCTCAAAAGTGTGCTAAGCTGCTAAATTACCAGGAGTTAGATTTTCTTGCATTTTTTAAGTTGCATTAAGTTTTGAAATGGATGGGTGCATCTGTTTTGTTGATTCAAGGGATATCATCCATCATCTCTGTGAAGGCATCTGGGATATATTACTGCTTTTCAGAAAATATATACTCATGTTGAAAATCTTAGATGTAACACCTAGATATACCACCTACTTTTTTACTTTATGCCTTCTGCATGGAAATATAGTTCTTCTCTGTGTCAGCTTAGCAAGGACAATTAGCCATGACAAGAGGAAGCTTATTATTGTGCCTTGAATTTTGTTTTCTTGAGATTTTAGTCACAGTTTGATTTTATTTACTAATTATGTAAGAAATTTTCATTTTTCTCCTGTTCTTGCTCAGGTATGCTCATTTGTCTTATTTCCTGCCTAATCTTCCCTCTCCTCTCCTCTTACCTACTAATGACACCTAACAAAAGAGCTCTTTAATTAGTTGGCTTATTTATTTATAATATTAAGGAGACTGGGATCTCAACAGATTTGATAAGCCATAGTACTTATGTGTAAGGCTTCAAAACAAATTTTTTTAAAAAAAAGAATTTATTAATTTACTTATTTGAGAGAGAGAGAGAGAGATTGAGCATGGGCAAGTGGGGGAGGGGCAGAGGGAGAGGGAGAGAATGAGTCTTAAGCAGGATCTGTGCTGAGCATGGAGCCTGTCTGGGGCTTGATCTCACAACCCTGAGATCATGACATAAGTCAAAATCAAGAGTCAGATCCTTCCTTAACCAACCAAGCCACCCAGCTGCCCCTTCAAAACAAATCTTTTTATTTTCCAGGGACTGTTCTTTGTGCTTTTATGGGCACATAAAGAGGCACATAGACTAACCTTCATCAAATTGTGATTAGAAAAATAAACCAATATTTGAGAATCAAAATAAGCACAAGTTTCACTGTAAGCTAACCAAAGTTCCTCATTTTTAAAATGAGAATAAGAGGGCATCTAGGTGGCTCAGTCGGTTAAACGTCTGCCTTCAGCTCAGGTCATGATTCCAGGACCGAGTTCCCGAACCAATTCGGGGAGGTCCCTGCTCAGTGGGAAGTCTGCTTCTCCCTCTCACTCTCCCTCTACCCCTCCCTCCTGCTTGTGCTCTCTCTCAAATAATAAAATCTTTTAAAAAATAAAAATACAAGATGAGAATAAGGAAAAGTTTACAAAGAATCAATGTGAATCAAAAATAAAACTATAGGGGTGCCTGGGTGGCTCAGTCAGTTAAGCGGCTCCTTCGGCTCAGGTCATGAGCCTGGGTCCTGGGATCAAGCCTCGCATCGGGTTCCCTGCTCAGCAGAGAGCCTGATTCTCCCTTTTCCTCTGCCTGCCGCTCTGCCTACTTGTGCTATCTCTCTGTCAAATAAATAAATTTTTTAAAAAATCTCAAAAATAAAACTATATATTCTAAACTACTATAGAAACAAAATAACATCTCTAACTGAAAACAATGTTTCTTTATGAACACTTGCTAAAAAATGTTTACTCAATTTGACATTATTGATTGAATATTAAAATCCAGCAGTGATTTCCTGCTCAATAAAATGGTTGTTTATAAGTTCATATTAGAAATAAGTTTCACTGTGTAAAATCCATATTTCAATATTCAACATATATGCTAATATGTTATATATACACATATATACAAACATATATAGGTATCTATCCAAATTAATTTAATGAAAAGTTGTGAATCAAGATGTAATAAGAAAAAACAGAAGTTTACAGAGTAATTATGTAAAATGGGATAAAATAATTGATAAACTACACAGAATATTATTTTGACAAGTATCACAAGTTCTTTGCAAATATATTATTCAAAAAGTGGTAGTAAATCAAAACAGTTATTTGAAGTCTTTTTAAAGAAAAAGAAATTTTAAATGATTTTATATTAACAAGGAAACTGTCAAATCAACGGACGTTTCCTTTCTCATATTAATGTTTTACTGGAGCATGGGGTTTTTTGAAACAGTAAGTTCTCTCAGTCAAAATACTTGAATTCAAATATCATGAGTTTTGATCAAAGACAAAAAAGATGAAAACGGAAAAGATCTACATAGATATTGCTGCTGTATAAAGAAGTTATTCCTGCCTAATTCACATGATAAATCAGAAACACAGCCTTAGAACACAGGGCAGATATTTAAAAAAAAATATATATGACTTGATATGAAAATGGAGAGGGTTTTCCTATAAATATAGCATTTTATGTTTTTCCCCCTTTGTTTTTTTTATTTTTTTTATTTTTTTGGAGACAGAATGAGAGAGAACACACATGGGGAGTGGGGGAACAGAGGGGGAGAGAGAATCTTAAGCAGGCTCCATGCCCAGTGTGGAGCCTGACATGGCAATCTCATGACCCTGAGATCATGACAGGAGCCAAAACCATGAGTCAGATGCTTAACCAACTGAGCCACCCAGGCGCCACTATAAATACACCATTTTAAAGGCAGCTGCCCTCTCTAAATGTAGGAGTTCCTACATTGTCCTGACAAATAAATGATCCACGCACTTAATAATTTCTATTATCACTTTATGTTAAATAAATCCCAAAGTAGTCTTGATATAAGAGCAGATAGCGCTATAAAAATCAGAAATGCCAGGGTCTACATTCATCTTCTGTTACTCCAGCTGGTTAAATTTTGTGATTCTAATGATCATTCAATTATACATTTATAAAGCACCTATACAAAACCATATGCTGTAGAATTTCATGTATTTCATAATGGCAGTGAGATGGACAGGTAAACAATCATACAATCAACCATGGATGCTATGAACTTTCTACATATTAGAAGATAGTGTTCGAAAAACAAAATGTTGGAAACAAGAGACCATTGTCTCTTTACCTACAGGGATGCTACAAAAAAGAAAAATGACCTGGTCCAATCCCTTTGTAAAGAGACAAATTACAGCCCTTCTGGTAATCACACATGTGTGGTACTTGGTAATGGGTAAATCCTTAGATTTGAAATGCTTTTCCAAGGTGTGCTTCGCCTGTTCAGGACTGCATGTAGAGAATAAACTTGTTATTTTAGGATCTATTATGAAACAACTTGAGAAATGTAATATAAACTATGCAATTACCAGGTTATAACTTGTAGATGTTTCACGAACAAAGGTTCCCTTCTGTGTAAATGATGACCTACATGCATCACTTAGGGGTCACAGATGTTAAAACCAAACTAGAAAATATCTTTTTTTTAAAAAAGATTTTATTTATTTGACACACAGAGAGAGCGAGAGAGAGGGAGAGAGCACAAGCAGGGGGAGCGGCAGGCAGAGGGAGAAGCAGGCTTCCTGCATGAGCAGCTAGAGCCCCGATGTGGGGCTCGATCCCAGGACCCTGGAATCATGACCTGAGCTGAAGGCAGCGGTTTAACCAACTGAGCCACCCAGGCGCCCCCAAACTAGAAAATATCCTAACATAGCAAGAAATAAATCTGGGGAGCCTGTGGGAAGTCCTGCACTTCTCCACGCTTCTTCACCTATGTTTCAAATTTACTGTTACTTTTGAAATTTTGAAATATTAGTAAACTTTGGTATTGGCTAAGAGTTTCAATTTTTGTGAGATTTAACAATCCCAGGTTGCCAGTTATCGGGCTGGTGATCTGGTTTGAAGGAGAGGATGATAAGATTTGTTTTGAAGCTGGTTGAGCAAAGCAATTACTCTATATTTACATAGATTGTATATTCTGGGGTATTGTAATGGGTGGATTAATGGAGATTACAGGACTTAATTCTCCAAATCCATCCACTTCTTGGCACTATCACTGTAGTGTAAATAGTGTACATACTTAAGAGATAAGCAAATTTTATGTGTAAATAGGTACACATCAGTTACTTAGGAAGAGAAGATGAGATTGGATTGATAGTCATTTTTCATTTCCAGTGCCATTTTTATTAGTTTACTAGGTTACTAGGTAGGCCAATAAATGATATTCAACAAATAAATGACATATATGGATTTATACTTTAGGTGAATATATATTGACCTTGATATAGAGAACAAGTTGGAGAAGAACATAAGCAGAGGCCAGGAGAATAGCTGGCAGGGTTGGAGGTGGAGTTATTGAGGGGCAAATTGTTACAGAATTTATGTATGCATAGCAGGGAGAGGTGCAGAGATATTATGACCGATTGTCAAACTGCCCTATGTCAGGATTATGGATAAGTTAAGTAAGGTTCAGGATGGACATGGTTATTTGTCTTCCATAAGTAATATTTGTCAAAAGAGAGAAAGGAGTTGTAAGAAGAGTCTTAGAACACCATAATTTGTTTTCCCTCCCCCACCCCTCCCCCTCCTCTTCCTTTCTATATAATCCACTGGTTTAGAGAACAGGAGGAAGGTGTTAGGATTATCTGTCCTGTGGAGCTAGTCTATGAGAATCCTGCTAGATATTATAAATATGCACATGACCTCTTCACATCAAGCTTCTCTTTAGCTGCAAAGTGGACATTATCAGCAACCAAGCCCTTCTAGGAGCTTTTTCAAGCTGTATCACTTAATCTCTTGGCAAGTGCCTAAAATTGCAAGCATGTGGGAGAAACTGAAGCATACGGAAAAGACAAATCATCCCCATGAGAGATGGGGGGAAAAAGGGAGGGGCCACAGGGGTTTCCATAATTTAATACTCTTGGAAAGCACAGACAGTAGTAGCAAAGGATAGACTACCCCCTGCTCTGCCCTGTGGACAGACAGGTGCACACAGCTGGGCTCTTGGGGTTCTTTTCCCCAGGACCAACATGCTGGGGACAGGGAAGGAGAGGAAAAAGGGGTCATTTTTCTTGGCAGTGAATGAGGATAAGCTGAGGCCACATTGCCACTGCGTACCCCCAGTGTGTGTCTGGGCCAGTCTGGGGATCCTCTGTTCACTCCCTGAATTTGTGCCCAGAGATGAGGGTACTCCAGCACTTCACGGGTTGCGGTCAGTTTTGTTAATAAATTGGTCACTGAGGTCAACCGGTAGGATCAGGGATAGGAGGCTGAAGCATGAGGTGGGGACCCCGACATTCATGGCCTCACACCACTGTGCTGCCTGGCGAGTTACCTGGTTGGGAAGAGATGCCCTCTACCACCGACTTGCTGGGTGACGTGGACCAGCTTCCTTCCTCCTGCCTGGGCCCCCTCTCCTCACTGTGAAGGTCTTGGTCCGGCCCAACTGAGGATGAGGCCCTCCGCGGCAGGCGGTGACAACGCAGTCCTCCAGCAAAAGGGCCATCTTGCACTCCAGGGCCTCCAGCAGCGGCACCCCAGGGATACACAGCGCTGTGTATGGTGTAGGTGAGGACCTAGGCTGGGGTCAGCGGGCCGCGGAGCACTGGGCCTCCTGGCATGTCATCCCTGTGCACGCCTCCACAGCTGCCCAGGCTAGTGTCGCCCAGGCCAACACTGAAGGGAGCATCTTCCTCAGCAGCCCGCTGCGTTCGGGGCTCTGTGGGAGCACAAGAGCAGGCGGCGGGGAGCCAGGGCGGGAGGCACCCGCGGGCATGCGCAGTGCGCTGGGAGCGTGGCCCCAGGACAACGCACGCGGCTGCGCCGCAGCAGAGAGCTCCTCCGTGAGCTCTCACCCGCCCCGCGTCCTGGCTCGCGGGAGCTGACTCGGTAAGTGGTGGAGCCGCTTGGGCAGAGCGGAGAGCAGCCAAGCCTCAATCGATAGCTCTAAGCCCTTCCTCCTCCTGTCCATTCCATTCTCATCACCTGTGGCTGCCGCCGCCCACTAGGTCCTCAAGAAGTAGAGAGCCAAGGCCACAGCCTTGACTCAGGACCAGTGGCTATGGAGCAGGTCACCACTCGGCCCTTGGAGAAGGGTCACATGGTGACCAGATCATCTTTGCCACTTGTCACCATGTAGCAGCTGTCAGGGCTTCAGAACATGCAAAGCAGGCCCTCCAAAGTAGCTCTTTCTGAGTGCGCACGGGAGCGGGAGGTGAGCGTGGAAGGAGCTCTGGCAGCGGTTCTGACCGAAACGGGCTGCGTGCGGGCTGCAGGCGAACTTGTTCGGTGTCCCTCACCCAGCGCCTCCTTGGCCAGTTACAGGGCCCTTGCTCTTGGCAGTGTAGACACGGAAGCCTGGGCCCCGCGTCAGCGGGCTGTACACTGGACTGGCCCGGGTGCATAGGTCTCTGTCGTTATACAGGTACCCGTAGCCACTGCCCGGTTATCAGAGACAGGCTGTAGGACTCAGTCAGCCACTTCAGATGTGTTCTTGGTCTTGTCCATCGGCCATTCCTCATTGAATAGCTCGCTGGTGTCCTTCTTGTTGAGATTCAGGTATTGCACCTGACTAAGGGAGAACCCCACCAGCAGGGAGATGGTCTCTGTGACAGCAGTGAACTGACTGAAGTCTTGGCAAGTGATCTGGGTGCCCCTATAGATGCAAAATCAGTGCAAAAGCAATGCAAAAAGCAATGCAAAAAGCAATGCAAAAAGACAAGATGACTTCCTTGAAGATTAGAGCTGACACCCATAAGAAGAAATACTGGAATGGGAAGTCCACCTGACTCTCAGAGAGGTGATAATTAAGAGATAATTCCCTTCAGGGGTTATAAAGAAGATACAAAGAAAATTCAGGGAAATAAGAAAGGACTATAAGAAAACTCAAATTTCATGAGTAATATGTCCATGCAAAAGGTAAGAAAATCCTCACTAACGTAGAATGTAAGATTAAACATGTTGCTCAGAATGTAAGATTAAACATGTTTGGAGAGGAAAAATGAAGTAATCAAAATTATGAAAGAGGTAATAAATACAGAAGATATCCCACCTGTACTGGTAAATACTCAAAGACAGTAGGGCATTGTCAGCAATATTTTCAGTTTATAACTCAAAATTTAAATATAATGGAAAATGTTAGGAAAACTTGTTTTTTGGAAAACACAATATTTTTTGAAGTAGTATTCAGCCTGACTCTTACACTAAATTACAAACTCAAGAATGAAATAGTATGGCTAAAAAATGATACCTTTACTAAATAATAAATGGCATAAATAAAGAAAAATCTATAGAATTATTTTACATGGAGGCATAAGGTTTAATTTAATTACCAAAAAATGAACATATAGTAAAAAACCTATATAATGATGAGCCAAGATCTTATATTAACCAAAGTAATAGATAGTGATTAAAATATAGTGATTAAAATAACTGAAGTCAAATTCTTTTAAATTCCTTCCTAAGCAGAGATGAATTAGAACACTCTAAATCAAAAATATAGGTAAAGACAGGTTTTTTTAATATAGAGAAAGTGGAAGTGTATGAATATAGAAGTGGTAAATATAAAGGTTTTAGCATACTAATTGTTAACACACATGAATATATGTGAAATTTTATCATTATTCATAATTTTCAGATTTTACAATTGCCTAGGACTCAAAAATCTAGAGCAAAGTAAGTGCTCAACAGATAATGATGATGACAATGTTGATCATTATAATTGCTCTATAACATTTTTAAAAAGCACATCTACTATATATACATGCACATATATATGGGAAAGAAAATGGAAAAAATTGTAAATTAAGGCAAAGCATAGATGTGTAATGAGTGAAAGGGAATTTTTTTTTTTTTAAAGATTTTATTTATTTATTTGAGAGAGAGAGAGAGAGAATGAGAGAGAAAGCACATGAGATGGGGGGAGGGTCAGAGGGAGAAGCAGACTCCCCGCTGAGCAGGGAGCCCGATGCGGGACTTGATCCAGGCACTCCAGGATCATGACCTGAGCCGAAGGCAGTTGCTTAACCAACTGAGCCACCCAGGCGCCCCGGGAATTTTTTTTTATATTAATTGATGCTTTAGAGAAGGAATTGTATGCTGGAAAACAGAGGTAGATAGAAAAGTCAGTGATTCAATCTGCCCTTGAAAAGCCTAAAGCCTCAGTGGGACAGAAAGTTTTCTAGAGCATAGGCATTGAATTGTAAAGAATTCTAATGAGTCAGAACTTCTCTAACTCAAGAATATATAGAGGTTTCTTACTCTGGGGAGTAGAAAATCTGAGGTCCCTGAGAAATAGAACATGCTAGTGAGAATGGTTGCGGAACTGTAACAATTTTCTGGAATCTAAGAGTTAGGAACATCTCTATCACTTCCTGGGGTGGATTGGTTGTTGTAAAAACATTCAATGGGAGAAATAGTTCTCCAATGTAAAGGACCCTTAAATCCACATAATTTTCTCACCCGCAGTGTTGAGTAAGAACCAGTGATTTCTGGTTCTTCAATTATGTACTTAATCATGTTATATCAATATAAATATAAATTATATTTATCAATGACATAATTATCTACCTATAAAATAAAAAACAATCAGCAAAAATAATGAATAAAGTTGATGAATTTATAAGTACCCCAAATTTAAACAGCTTTTTATTTATCAATAATACCAACCTAGAAAACTTAACAAAATATTCAGAAGAGCCTCAGGAAAAAAAAATTGTGACATGCTTAGAAATAATTTTGGGGAGAACATTGTCTGATTTAAAGAACATTTGAATAAACATAAAGATATAAGGTGAGTCGTAATTATAAAGATATAATTACTTCACAGATTAATGTATACATATAATTGCAAAATTAAGAGGAATAGAGAAATTCACAAAATTAATAGTGCTTTAGAAAGCTGGCCAAGTACAAAATAAAAACTATAAAATCACTATCATTCATATGCAGAAAAATAACCAGATAGAAATTATAATTGAAAAACATCCATTTTAATAGAAGCAATAAAATAGTGTATTCAGAAAACAAGAGTGATAATTTTGCTTTCAGAGGGAAAGAATTATGAAGAAGATGATGATGGATTAGATTACAAAACAGGAGAGACTTCCTTTTTTCTTCATTGGACATATAAATTGAAAATAAAATCATGCAGTCCACTTCCCAGTTACAAGTGAGATAAGGTATCTTGGGGCAGACTTCCATCTGGGAACACTAGAAAATCTGAATAAACTGAAAAAAAAATTAGGTAAAGCACCAATCTAGAATTACATAACCAGCAAAATACATCCTTCAAAAAAAGGAAGACCAAGAAAGGAGATGAAAGAAACAGTAACTGGATAAATCAACCTAGTAGCTGTAGTAATGCTAAATAAAGCAGAAAATTAGTCCAAGTAGAACACTGGGCAAAGTAAAATATAAGGCAAGGAACATTACTACAGATAAAAAGGGATGTGATAGTTAATTTCATGTGTCAGTTTGACTGCATCATACGGTATCCAGATATCAGACTAAACATTATTTCTGGGTGTGTCTGTGAGGGCATTTCTGGATGAAATTAGCATCTGAATTGGTGGACTCAAACAGTTTGCTCTCCCCAACATAGGTAGGTATCATCTAATCCACTGGGGGCCTGCATAGAGCGAACTGATGGGGGAAGCTTTTGTTTCCTGCCTGCATGTTTGAGATGAGACATCTCATCTCATCCTCTCAGGTCCTCCAACTAGGATTTACATCAGCTCCTCTGGTTCTCAGGCCTTTAGATTCAGACTGAATTATACCACTGGCTTTCTTGGATCCCAGACTTGTAGACAGCAGATCATGGACTTCTTGGCCACCATACTCATGTAAGTCAATTCCTAATATAAATATACACATATATATTTATATTTTAATATATATTAGAGAATCCTGACTAATACAAGGGCTATTTTACAATGATAGTGAACTTAATCCATCAGTAGGATTCTAGGTCAGTATTCATCCCAAAAACATAGCTTCAAAAATATATAAAGCAAAAATTAAAAAAAAAAAAGAAAAAGAAAAATAGACTAATCGACAACCATATTGGAGACATTAATCTTCCTCTCTCAAAAGTTGATCAAAAGAGTAAATTTAAAAATTGTTAAAGATGTAAACGTTCTAAACACCACAATGAACAAAAAATGGAAATAACAAAGAAATAACGTTTAAAAATACTAGAAAATGCTACACTGAAAATTAAGCAATTATTTTAAAGTAATCATAGATTTAAAAAATTCACCGCAGAGATTATAACATATGTGGAAATGATTGATAATGACGATGTAATGTATCCAGTGTTTGCTTCTGACCAGATGGAGCAACAGGATTTACCTTTCTGTGGAAAACAGCTAAGAACCTGGGCGAGCTATGTGAGACAATAGTTTTTTGGGTTTTGTTTTGTAAATGTTTTGTTTTAATTCTAGTATAGTTAACATACAGTGTTATATTAGTTTCACATGCACAGTATGGTGATTCAACAATTCTATACATTCCTCAGGGTTCATTATGGTAAGTGTGCTCTTAATCCCCTTCACCTGTCTCACCCATCCCCCACCCATCTCCCCTCCGGTAACTATCAGTTTATTCTCTATAGTTAAGAGTCCGTTTCTTTGTTTGTCTGTCTTTCTCCTTTGCGCCTTTTTTTTTTTTAAATAGTTTGGAAAATACTGAACATCAGGTGTAGTTTAAACCCTGACAATTGGTTTTTCTTTTTTGTATTGCAAGGGTTTTACTTAAGCTTCAATTGCCAAGGTATCCACTTTAAAGGCAGCTATCTCAAATAAACACATAAACACATCCACACAATAGATAAAGAGTCAAGCAGGCTACCCCCTTGATATTCCTTTGTTTAACAATTTTTGGTTGATTTAGATAACTGACCATTTAGGTACTTTTTTCTTTTCTTTTTTTTTTTTTTCTGTGCTTTAATTTCCACTCTTATGTTTTAATTTCACCAATAAAGAGTTGAGCCCATGAACTCTAGGCCTTCCAGTCCCAACCCCAGTAAAAGCAGAATCCCGGGCCTACTCACTTGCTCTCTCTTCCCCACCAACCAGCAGCCTTATTTTGGGACCCCATGCATGCCATGTACACTACAGGACTTGTGAGTAATAAACCTTGTTTCTTTCAAAGTTTCCTGACGGTTATAACTAAGGGAGGTTTACAATTATAATAAGAACCATAAGGGCCAGTCCAGCCACAACAAAACTGGTCCCAAACTGGGAACCCAGGAACCTGGTCCAGGGGAATACTTTCAGGCATTCCTAGCCAATAGCATAGCTATCAATAGGCTGAGACCACACACCACATCAGGCAACGAAGCAGAGTAATCTCTGAGAGACAGAAAGCAAATCCGATATATTCTAAGATGCCCCAGCTCACTGCCTTGAAGAGGTTTCCATGTTCTGGGGAAAGAGGAGGAATCCAGGCTGAGCTTGGCCAACCCCTTAAATAGAAGTAAAAGAGCTAAGTGTCCAGGGTTATCAAGACAGCTACATGGAAAGACTTCACAAGACAGAGTACCAGAGAAGAGAGAACTGCATACATAGAGAAATCTGGAGATGTGCAGAGGATCCTCTTGTAGTATTCAATAGCATACCATACATATATCTGAGGAAACTTTCTAAAGTGAGGAAAACTACCACCCAAAAAAGATTAGAGGGACCAGTATTTGAAAAGTTTCAAGAGCCCAGGGATAGTGCCTGTTTACCAATACAACTTTATAATTCACAAGACATGGAGTAGATCATTCAAAAGTGCCTTGCCCTTGTAATGGGGAAAAATCACCCTTGATGAAGTGGTTGCTTTGGTTTGATAATGATGTGAAACAACTAGATATTTCATACATTGCTGGTGTTAGTAAATTACAGCCACATTGGGAAAGTCTTTAGAAGTAACAACTAAAGATGAGTATGTGCTTGCCCTATGATAAAAATTCCACATATAGATTAATACCTAGAAGAAATGTGTGCAAATGTTTACCATGCAACATATAAAAGAATTTCACAGCAGTACTATTCGTATTTGAAAACTGGAAATTACCCAAAATACACAAATAAAAGAATGGATTGTTGTATTCATACACTGTATAATACTGAAATGAATATATTACAATTACCTACAACCACATGGATGAATTTTACAAGTATATTTTGAGCAAAAGAAATAAGCCACAATAGATTACAAAATGTATGTTGTCATTTACATAAAGTTCAAACAGACAAAATTATTTTATGAAATTTAAAGTCAAGGAAATTACTTTCATCTTTCATCTCAGCAAGTGTTCTGCTACCTCTTTTCTTTGTGCTAATAATTTATGTCCAAGAAAATCCCAGAAGCATTTTATGGAATAAATTAATAATCCTAATAATCCTGCTAGCTAATAATAGCTAATAATCCTAATACTGATGAGCTTAAAAAGGGTCATAGAAGCCATGCCAAATTCTTTAGTTTAGAAGAGGATCCTTGTGTGTTTCTTTTTGCTAAAACTCATCTCTCCCATCATTGTGCCAGAGTTTATCACATATTCAACTACTTTCTGGATAGCAATATCTGTATGTCTAAAATCACACATAACCTAAGAAATTCCAGAAATTAACTCATACATTTCTCCACTAACAAATTATGTCACTCATGCTGTATTCCAAGCCTGTATTCTATGCCTAGGGTATTTCACCTATAGGCAACTGTTGCAAGTAATTTGGAAAATAATCATCCATCCCCGATGGTTTTCTCCCAGGTGTGTCCCAAGTGTAGCTGTTCTTCTATTTATCCCTAGTACGTTTGCCTTAGCTCAGGTCCCTATTGTCTCTTAATTAGGTTGATACAATAGTCTTTTGATTTATTAGCCCTTTTCTATCATATTTATACACTTTCTGGCAGTATGGTCTAAATTTCAAATTTGTATTTTCAGTTAAAAATGGCCAACCACAAATTTTTTTTTAAAGATTTTATTTATTTGAAAGAGAGAGAATGAAAGCGCACACGAGAGGGGGGAGGGTCCGAGGGAGAAGCAGACTCCCCGCCGAGCAGGGAGCCTGATGTGGGACTCAATCCCGGGACTCCAGGATCATGACCTGAGCCGAAGGCAGTCGCTTAACCGAATGAGCCACCCAGGTGCCCCATGCCAACCACAAATTTAAACTGCCTCTTTGTCCACCCAAAGACAAACATATGAAAACATAAAAGGCCTGAGGAAATGAAAGCCAGCTAAAACAAAATCTGAAGAACTGAACTATAGAAAGAAGATTTTATCAGATTTAAGTATGAAGAAACATGTGAAGCTACATCCTAAGAACTCTTGTTAGTTGTAGCAGTTCCAAGGTCAACCCTAAAAAGTCTTAAAATTAGTCAACAGTCGCCCTTTCTCTCTTCAAGGAGATTCAACATCAGCAATGATTTATGTTCTCTAGGCTAATTGCAATTCACTATGGAAAGTAAGTACTTATACTGCTGAGTCATAAATGGGAAGCAAAGCAAAATGGGAAGCAGTTCTCAAAGGGTGTAGAGAAAAAAAAGGCAGCCCTTCCAAGTAGGAAAACACTTTGTTTTGTTTGTTTGTTTGCTTGCTTGTTTTAAGTAGGCTCCACACCCAGCATGGAGCCCAGTGTGGGTCTTGAACTTAAGACCCTGAGATTAAGACCTGAGCTGAGATCGAGAGTCAGATGCTTCACCTACTGAGCCACCCACGCACCCCCAAGTAGAAAAATATTTTAAACTGATTCGTTTTTAGAATAAAGCCCTCTTTAATTTCTCAAATATTGATCCCCCAACTTACCTGTGTAAAAGAAATTCTGCTAGTTGATAACTCCTGATTTCTTTTACTCGAATCCTTCTTGAGGATCCATATAAGATCATAAAGAAAATGACTTGAAATTAAAAATAATAAGCCAATGCAGTACAAACTATTGGGAATTGAATAGAGATTATTTTTTCTATCATCAGCGCCATCTCCTGTTTCTATTGATACACACAGGAAACTATACACTCAGTTGAAACTATGAATTGATATTTTCTGTGTAACCATTACATTATGCTTAATACCTTTCTTGAGAAAGGAGAATAGATGGATATGTTATACGTGTGAGAGTCTGCATTGTGTGAGTGGAGGTCTTGGTCCTTGGATTCCCCACAAGAAGATCTAGGTGGAGATCCGAGCTCAAATAAAGACAGCCAGAAGGAAAGTAGCAAGCACAAATTAGTTTATTAAAGCATAAGTACACTCTCAAGGTGGGAGAGAGGGCAGGTTGGTCAAGGTAGAATGGCCTCTTGGGTTGTTCTGAAATTGGATATTATTGGGTCTCTCTGGGCTGGGAGGAGCTGTGAAGTACAGTGGGGTGGTTTCTAATGGCAGCGGCTTCCAATCATTTGGGAAACTCCTCCCACAGTTTGGGAGAGGGAGTTTTTCACCCTGCAAGGTTTGTACCAGAAGGTCAAGGCAGCCTTTCTCCATTAGCCCAGGTGTATTAAAATGCAAATGCATTACAATTAGTCTAGGGGTTACCCTGGGGCAGAGGTGGAAAAGGAGAGCACATGTTTTGCACCTGTGGCTCTTGATCTGTCAGCCCCAAGTCCTGGAAGCTACAAGGTCAAGATGTTGACCTCCTGGGCTTATAATGTATAGCTTTTTAAAATCACCATCCTTGCTTCCAGCTCATGTCTCTATCATTCCCCTTCAGGAACTTGGGACTCTGCGTGCAGGCATTCCTTTCACTGATCATGTGCAGTTTCTACCTAACAGATTCAACATTTTCTCAAGATATATTTAGCATTTTGGGGTGTCTCTAGACTAATGTAAGAGAAGGGAAAATTCCTTCCCCCAACCAAAGTTCTTCCAGCTAGTTTAGGAATTAAGTTGACATGAGACAGGTTAACAGGATAACAAACCAAACTTTTATTACCAGTGCACACAGGCCTAATAATGAAATCGAGACCAAGAAATGATCAAGGAAGGCAGGTTTTTTTTTTCATTTAAATAATAGCTTTAATAATTTAAATGTAAGATATTTAAGCATAGTTTCATGATTACAAAAGAACTACATAACATTAGAATAAAAATCGTGTTTTTTCTCATAAAGATATGTTGTTTTTTTTCCTTTTTTTCTGTAAGTTTTCAATTTAATTCGTTTGTTAACATACAGTGTTATATTAACTTCAGGTGTATAATATAGTAATTTAACACTGCCATACATCACCCTGTGCTTATCACAACAAGTGCACTCCTTAATCCCCATCACCTATTTAATCCACCCCCCCACCATCCAAAGTAGCCAGTTTTTATATATTTTAGACAAAGAGATGATAAATTTGTAAGGAATTGATAAGATAAAGAAAACAGATCTTTGGGAGCTTTAATTAGTAAGGAATTCTAAGCAGAATTTGGGATGAGGTAGTAGATTGGTAAAAAGTAACAAGGTTTGTTTCTATAGCTTTCTCAGCTTTAAAGTCCTTATCTCTGGTAATAAGGATGTCTGTACTTCTTAGTACAGGGAGAGTACTTTTCATATGGGAGATTTATTTCTTGCTCTGAGAGGGGCAGAGGAGGATCTGAATATCCTTGTACCAGCCGTTTCCCAAGTAGTTTCAATTCAAAGTAATCAATATGCTATTGTAGCACATTTGGGGGTTGCCTGTTCTGGGCCCCTATGCTAGAAAGGAGGATGTTTTTAGTTTTTCAGTAGACAAGATAGGGGTTAGATACATATAAAATAAGCTTATATGATGATTGCAAAGGCATAGTTTTAAAAGTCAGGGAGTACTCATCAGTAAGTATTCAAGAAATTCTTGTTGTTTTCTTGGGGGCAGGCACAATCTTAATTCATGAGGACCATACAATTTATTTGGAGAATTAAGACTAATATATTTGAAAGGGTGGGCATATACTAAAGGGCTATTTTGTAATGCTAGCAACTAGTGCAATAGGAGTCAAATGTATACAGTTTACCCTTTATTGATCACTAAAGATAAGAATGGAGATTGGTCTTAAAGGATGACTGTGATTAGAGCTTGGCAGATGTGGGAGAGAACCATGATTTCCTAGGAAGAATAATTAAGAAGGTAAAGAGATATGCATGTTAGGTAAAGTCCCAGAAATAAATATTTTAGGTTTGTAGGCTGCCATATATAACCTGTCATATATTTTCTTCTTTCTACCCCCCAATCATAAAAAAATGTAAAAAAAGGAAGGATGGAAGGAAGGAAGGAAGAAAGAAAGAAGAAAGAAAGAAAGAAAGAAAAAAAGAAAGAAAAAAGAAAAGAAAAAAAATCACTTTTTTTTTTTTTTTTTTGCTGGAGGACTGTTTATAAATAGTCAGTGAGCCAGATTTCGCCAATAGACCATAGTGTGCCAATCCCAAATTTAGAATGACTATGAGGTATTTTGCCTGACAGGATTGAGAGTTTAATACTGGACAGTAATGGTAGAGAAGTTTGGAAAGAAAAGGTAAAGTCATTATATTAAGCTATATTATTAAGAACATTGAAAGCCAGAATGAGGCATTGGACTTTGTTTTGATTTTATCCCCTAAATACAAGGTGAAAGTATTTGTACTCCAATTAATTTCAGCTATCTTTAGCATTAAGCCAAATTATTTTTCTCATTTGATCCTAGGAAATCAAATGGAGGGTGTTTAATTAAATGGGAACATTAAATCAAGTCTCGCTTTATCTCTTATTGGGTAGAGCCAAAGCATTCTGTTTTAAAATTTTCTATTGCTTCTGAAAGTACACCTTTTAATGAAATTCAATGACTGCTGGTGTTAATATGTTGACCTTGGATGTTCTGATGCACAAATTAAATGAAGACCATATGGGGTGGTTTTCTTTGGAGATGATGTGTATTTTGTACTTGTGATATTAAGGGGACTGTTATTGAAACTCAAATCCTAAATTTTTCTATTTGCTCACAGCTGGGGTATCCCTAGGTACTGGTAAGAGTTGTCAGAGTTCCCTGGTAAAATTTTAGAGGTTTCAAAAATTTCCGAATCCTCACAGCATTTTTACGTATCTATACTTGTGAATTCCCTAGGCAGTGGCTTTCCTAGTAGGATATATATGAGCATGAACATATGTGATACATAATCCATATTTTACCCAGGTGAAATTCTTTGTTATCATCTGGATTTTTAATTCTGATAAATCAGTTTCTTATAATGTGTGTTTAAATGTTATGGAAATATGGAGAAATATAGAAAAGAGATAATCTCAGAAAAAATTCTAGTAGTAAAACTTTCACAGAGATGAATACATGATTTTGATAATGATGATATGAGAAAAATATATAATAGTATGTAGGATTGCTTAGGAAATTAAGTGAAATGGAGTAATGTGGGGTCATGATTGATAGAAGGGAGAGAAAAATACTGTTAATTGACATCAAGTTACAATTTTTAAGTAAAATGTCTCAGTGAACTAATAAAAAATAATCCAGACAATTTTAATTTCAATGGGTCAGTCAATAAGTATGAAAGTTTATAAATGAGGAATTAAAAGAGAAATCAGAAAGCAGGGAAGTGATTGAAACAAATTATGAAAAAGGTTAAAGTTACTTAGACATGCATGTTTTAAAATTACAAAATTTAAGACTCTGCTAAGGCAAATTTGCTTACATATGAGTATAAATCCTAGGCAGAATCTTCCCTCAGATCCTAGATTGATAATTATTTTTGTGAGTGCATGAGAGAAATGCAATCTGAGAAACCTTTCTAGGCATTTATCAGAAATATAATGTTGTATTCCTAAAGCCAATTTGTGGGTAAAATTGTAATGTTACACTTGTTTTATCATTATATATATATATATATATATATATATATACATATATGTGTGTGTGTGTTATGTATTATTTTGTCCACATATTTTCTATTTTTTAAAAGTTAATGATATGTAAAATGAATTTGAAAATGCTAATTACAGAAATGAAAATGTCAGGATAATGAAAAATAGACAAGATTAAAAATGAGATACTAGGACATATGTAGGAAAAAATCAGCAATAAATGTGGAAATTAAGTTCTCACTACATGAAATTTTTATTTACAAAATTTTGCCAGTGTGAAATGATTTTAAAAGCCATATAATTTTTCATAGTCCCAAGAGTGATACACTTTTCTTCATACCAGTGAATTTTTATTCCCCAATCATTTGAATCATCTGAATGCAGAGGAAAAGCTCACTGAACTGGGAATCAGGAATTGTGGAGGCTGAGCACAACTTCCTCACCAACAAATTAATTATACAGTCATCTTTTTATTTTCTTAATTATTAATTAGCTAATATTTCTTTTTCCACTCTACATAAAGAGCATACTTATATGTTCTGCAATGCCATTACTGTCTGAGGACTGAAATAATCCATACTGTTTTGGAGGAGATGAACTCACAAATAAATAATTACAATGTGGCTTGATATTTTAATAGAAAAAGGTGCAGGTAAAGGAAAGACATAATTTATGAGAGTAAAAATAGTAGGAAATCATCAGAATGTTATCACTAAATAAGGACATTTGGGTGGTCTTAAAAGAGTCATAGGATTTTGCCAGAGAGAAAAGATAAGTTGCCTATAATACTAAATATTTCTGTGTTTGAGGACAATGAATTGTGCTTCTAATATCCAACTTTAGTGTAGATGTTTTATAAGTAAACAAAAATATATTTATATATTTATATATATATCTATATAGGCATATATAAAAACATGTTTATAAACACATTTAAACATGTATATAAACATATATGTATATATATTTCCATTTGCATTCTGATTTGTATGGTTTCCATCATCAATCAAAATCAGACATTTCATTATTCAGTGTACACATTTATTGTGTTTAATTCTGTCTACTGGAAAATTGACAGTGTAGGGCAAAGTCCCTAAGGACTTTCAAGTTTTCTGTTGTGAAAGAATAATTGAAAGAGTTTTAGACAGTATAGGAAAACAATCCTTTTTTTATTGTTATTTCTTTTAGATTCCAGTAAGAGTTTACAAGTTGAATAAGCAATCTCTCTTCCATCCCCACCATGCACAGGCATAAATTTATTAAATATTAAATGCAAAAGTAAAAATGAAATAAATAAAACTAAAACTAAATTTTAAAAAGGTAGAATCTATGGATAAGTTTAACTCAACTCTCATAGTAACTAATATATAATGTGTATATTTATTCAAGATACTTTTTAATAAAAAGTACCTTTTGTATATTCATTATCTGTGCAGTCCACATTAATGTTTCTTATTTGCAGAAATCACCATAGTTTGACCAGTGATTTCATTTTGGTATCACTCTTGATGGAAATTTTTTTTTCAAATTTTGAAAATATACCATTTATCTGTCCAGAACAATTCTAGCAAACTCATTTAGTGGTGCCATCATCTAAAGTTATTCCCTGATTTCTTCTGAATGTCATGAAGTTTTCATGTGATTGTAGTTGACACTGTGAAGTTTCAATTCTGAGATCAGATTGTTGTATGTATGACCTGAAAAGGTAAATAGCCATGTTTAGCTATAGGGACATTAAAATACATTTAGCACCAATGACGAAGATTTTCTTTTTGTTCCTACTTTGGAGACCTACTCATAGTTACCTTTCAGTTTTTCTTTGCTTCTAATTGTTAAAAATAAAAAGAGCAAGAAACTTTCAAAATTTTATTACCGTGGTGATTAATATTTAGAGCTTATGAAGAAACAAAAACCCAGCCAACAAAAGAAGAGGGAGGAAGGAGAATATAAAATAAAAAAAAATACAAAGGAAAATAAACATTATAATATTAAGAAGAAATTAGCCGAAGATTTGTAAATAGCATGACATTTTGGACATGAGAAAAATGACTTCTCTTTAACCACCTGCATTAGGAAATAAATTTGTCTCTTTCAGGGAGATGGCTGCTTTATCAACTATTATACTTTTGATGAATATATTTCTCAAATTGATGCCAAAATGCAATTTTAAACTTTTTAAAGCAAGACCTGCATATCACAGCAGGGGTGAGAGAAGAAGTTGAAGGTCAAAGGGGAAATTCCTTGTGATAGAATTTGTTTTTGGAAGTTATGCCAGTATCTACAAAACCACCAGTGTTCACGCTCAATGAAGAGCACAAAATAAAAGGAAAAATTCAGAAGAGGGCTTGGTAGCCATCCATAATCTGATGTACAAACTACTATACAAAAAAAAAACTCCTCCCCATCACACCATACACATTTTTCATTAAATTAAGCATAATAATATTTCTTAAAATAATTAAAAACTGGAATATTATCTTTATTAAATATTCAAAGTAATTTATTTTTTTCTATTTTTTACTCTTAATACACTTTGAAATAATTATCAGCAAAGCCACACATTAAGGTACTTATTTTAAATAGAAAAGAAAGACCTATTAAAATTCAAATGTATGGCATGGATGAAGCAATATATGTTTAATAAAGAGGGTACTGGGAGAGATCAAGTACAGAAATATTTCATTGTATTTGAATAGAGTTAGTATTCAAGTTCATATGTTACTCTATTTAAATTAATATTCTCACCATTCAAATGATAAAGGACTTTTATGAGAGAATAGCCTCCCGAGTTTGTCATAAATATGTGTAAATATGTCTTCCTAGACCCTCAAGTTCTCAGGCATTAGAAGAAAGAGTACTGTTGTATAATGGAATGATCCATCTACTAAGGGTTTGAAAGTTCCAGCTCTGATACAAATAGAATAACAAATTCAGCACATGACCTTGAAAGATTATTTAAAATTTTGGAGTCTTTTTTTTTTTTTTAATTTTTAACTTGAGAGCTTTGGTTTAAATAGTCCGCTCATCTGCAAAGCTTGACCTTTTAGAAATTGACTTTGTACAGATGAGAATCTTGAGTTATTTTCCATATTTTAAAGTCTTCTAAGAACATATGAAGTCTCGTTACTTAAAACTGGAATTTTATCATGTAATATGATTTCTGATCATATGATCTTAGGTTATTGACTGATCAAAGATAAAAAAAGTATTTATTTATGCTATTTTTTGGTAGATAAATATGTTGAAAATATTGGGCTTTTGTGTAAGAGGACAATAAAAGCAATTTCTCTGAAGTACTACAATATTATATTTTTATACTTAACTACTTTGCACAAAACATGCCATAGTTCAAAGTTATTCTTTTTTTTTTAAGTGTTATAATTTCCGGGGTTTTATTTGTTCACTTTTGATTCCATGTCAAATTTATCCAGTTTTGTATTTCCTACTAAAATTTTATATACAACATCAATACTGCAATTAGTTTGGTTGCTTAGAATTTTTTTTTTAAAGATTTTTATTTATTTATTGAGAGAGAGAGAGAGAATGGTAGAGAGAGAGCATGAGAGGGAAGAAGGTCAGAGGGAGAAGCAGACTCCCCGCTGAGCAGGGAGCCCGATGCGGGACTCGATCCTGGGACTCCAGGATCGTGACCTGAGCCGAAGGCAGTCGCTTAACCAACTGAGTCACCCAGGCGCCCAAGGTTGCTTAGAATTTTATAACTTAAGATTATATTTCCTTTACCAAACTAATTTTGGTGATTTTTTTATATAATCCCGAGATTGTACATGGAATACAGTCTTAATCCAATTGATTATGTTAAACTTTGACAATCCATCCTAAACTATCATAAATTCTATACTAAACAAATTGTATGTTTTATGTTTAGCAATTATATACTAAACATGTAGATCATTGGTATCTCTCACTAAGTAATAGTTCTCTCACCATTTCTATGATCATGGTCGCTGAAGTTTTCTTTACCTTAAGTGAAAAATAGAAATTGTCATCCTATTTTATCCTCTTAAAGGTTTGAAAAGTGATTATCAATATAGCCTCTAATTTCCAAATCATTTCTTGCATATTTACTTGTGTATTTCCTTGTTAATGATTAAAAAGCATGAAGTGGAAAAACCTTTGTATTGACTTCAACATATTTTATAGCTTATGTGGTACAAATAATTTTTCAATACTCAGCAATTGCTGATAGTTGCTTCTTGTCTCAATATGGAACATCTTAAAATCATAAATATTTAACAGTGCATTTCCAGACATTTATTTATTTAAATATTTTGAACTGAATTCAGATGGCATTTTAATATATTTTTATACAAGTGATTTGAATATTCTTTATTTTTATTTAATTTCTATGTATGTTAATCTGTTTCATTTACTCTTAAGGCATAAAGAATTTTGCTTTGACATATATCTGTAACTTGGTCTTTAAAAACAATCTGTGAAACAATATACTCAGGAAGTCAACTTAGTGTATTAGATCATAGGTTTGAGGTCAGACAAATTTGGATTTTTTTTCTTTAAGTTTACTAATAAAAACCTGAGCCATCTTAAAACATGTTACTCAATATTTCTAATTCCCAAATCCTCATCTGTAGACTAGAAATGATGGCACCTATGCCACAGGTTGTTTTGAATATTAAATGAAATTATTTGTAAAGCAATTATCAGGGTCCTGTGACTTAGTGAACACTAAATAGAGTGTATCAGTCATCAATACTTATGTTAATAAGCTGGATATGTTTCTTAAGTGCAAGATAGGACTTTGTGGCTGGTGAGATAGAAGTCTAGCACAACTGAATAGAAGAGAATCTGTTTCTACTTCACACAAACGTATTCAGAATGACTTTGGCTTTGCTTTACTGCAGCAGTTCTTTGTTCGTGCATCTACTCTAGAGCATAGAATATATTACAATTAATTATTGCAGTTTTTATCTTGATAAACAGTAGGTATCTTTTCCCTCATGTGCATTCATGACCCATTGATTAGTACTTGGAACAAAACATTTGCCAAGGGAATAAATATGTACGTGAGTGTGACTTTAAGCTATGAATAATGGACCATCAACTAAGCAGAAACCAAGAAGAGGCAGTATCTGGGGTAGTATAGGAACTTATTTGGAAATAAAGAACTCATTTTGGATTGCTGTGTTTGAGGAATAAGCAAGAGAGTAGTGCGTAAAGTCAAGCAAACAAATGGAATTCATGCTTGAAGCACCAGTGAGTGGTTGGGCAAAAGGATAAATTTGAATGCCATTATCAAAGCAGCTATAATTAAAGAAATGGAAGTAAATTAGATTTCAGAAGGAATGTATTCTTTAAGGAGAGCAAAGAGAGACAAAGAAATAGCTTTAAGGAATCATATACTGAAGATGTAGGTAGAGAAAGGGAGTAAAACAAGAAGTCAGATTAAGACCAGATTGATAGGAAAGGGAAAAAGAAGCAAATCAGAGTCACTCACACAAAGTAACAGAATGTACCAAGGAGAGACTGGTCAACTCTGGGATCAAACACACAATTTCAGTAATCTAAGAACTTAAAAGAAACAACAGTATTTCGCATGTAAAAGAAATCACTGCTGAAACTTTGATGAGTCAATTTAGTGATTACTGATGAACACAGTATTAGTAGATGCTGGAGGAAAAGTGGGAGATAAGGAATAGGAGTGAATAAATATACTTTTTGCTTAGAGTATGGTGGTAAATGCAAGGAGAAATTACTCTAAAATGATTATGAAGTTGAATGGTGAAGTGACTATGTATAATGGTATAACAAGGGAGAGAGCGAATTTGCTTATTGAAAATTAATTACTGTAGCATGGCTACAATGTAGAAAGGAAGTGAAGGAATTAAGAGCACTTTTTGGAAATTTTAATAATGACAAGTAGCAAGGGCATAGGTTTTGATAGAAATTACATGCTAGGGAGTAATGGGTAGTGATATCATATGCTGAATTAGGAGTAAATTATTTAGGAAATTCATAATAGATTTATGGCCTTTGAGACATTTGAAAGTGAAAGGGATCTGCATGAGATATGGGTATTAAAAATGGATATATTGAGAACTCTCTAAGAATTGAAATATAAGTTGTTTAGAGTTGAGTTTTAGGATATATAAACTATATTGAGAAATCTAGATGAAAACAGCAAGATCCTGGAAAATTTCCTGAATCTCTTATCTACAAAAGGTAAATAATAAGTTTTACTGTGTAAGGTTATTGTCAGGATTTTACAAAATATTTTCAAAGAATCTGTACTGATTTAATTATGCAGAATAAATAAAACAGAAGAACAAAATGTTTTGTATTACATGTGTGTAATACATGTTTGCAACAATTCACTGGTAACTCTAAAGTAAATAAATCAGAAAGGAAAGGGTAAAAAAACAAAGACTAATAATGGGTATTGGGAAACTGAATATGAAATTGGTGCATGTGAAAAAAAGAAAAAGACTGGTGGCTGTTGTCATGAACGGAAAAGTCTAAACAAGATAATTTTTAGAGGAGCAACATAAATGTCTAGTAATATTTAACACATGGCTCTAATATAAAATGTCGTTAAATATCAAAGGTTGTTGTTTTGTTGTTTTTAGGCTGTCCAAGTCCTAAAAGGTCTACGTGTGTGTGTAAAATATTTTTTCCTTTGTCTCTCCTTCCCTTCCTCCCTCACTCCCTCTCTCTTTCCCTTTCCCTTCCTTTCTTTTCTTCTTTTTCTTTTTTTTTTTTTTTTACTTTTAGCACCTGATATAGAAGACAGTATATCAAAATATGAATGGTGTTAGAAGATCTGGTGGAGACATCATCCTTACACTTTTTGTTTTAAACATGTAATTGGCTTATTGCTAACAATGGATTTCTATTATAATGTATTTTGAAATTATCTTTATAAAAATAAATACAGGGGTTAGTAATGTTGCTTTATTGTATACTAACCTATCTGTGAGCCTGCACATATTTCACATCAACAAAATATATGGAATTCTATCACATGTGATGGGAAGGAAGAGACAAAGATTAATAATACAGATATAGCACTTATATTATATTCTAATGGGGAGAGGAACATGAAAATACCCATACCATGATCCAGACTGGAATTGGTAAAGCATATGAAAGAAAAAGCAAAGCGCTCTGGTAATTCAGAGAGAACTATTTATTGTTACTTGGGGAATGTTTCATGTAGGAGGTGGCAGCAAACTTCCTTTCATTTTCATTGTTCATTATTTGTCTTTGTCTTCTTTTGGAATCCTTTCTCCATTTATAGTTCTCCTTTAGGAGCCCAATTTTGAAAATACCCAATTTACTGGCAGTAGTGTTTTTCATGTGGCTTAGGACGACTTCACCACTCTTCCCTATTGTCACCAGTCTTAAGTCATGATTATGAGTAGGAAAAACTAGGCAGTTCTACCCTGCATTCCTTTTGCCTCTTTCAAATGTACTATGTATATGCTAATGATCAAGAACCATGTCTGGGTTTGGAAGAAATTAAAATGGGGAGAAATTTAAAAGAGGAAATTATGTAAAATTGATGAGAAAATGAGAAGTGTTCATCATCACCCTTTAACTCAAGGCCCTGAATTGAGTGTTACACATGTTAGGAACAAGGCGAATTGTCCTGAAAGAACAGACAAACATTCATGGTAGCCCCCTCTAATCTGTGGTTTCAGTTACCTGCAGTCAGTGGTGGGTCTGGAAGCAGGTGATCCTCTGTCATCAGAAGGTGAATCAGAACCTATCACTGAGTTACAATATCGCTGTCATTCACCTTACTTCATCTACTCACATGGGCATTTTGTCACCTCACATCATCACAAGGAGAATACAGAGAGAATACAGTATAATAAGATATTTTGAGAAAGAGGGAGAGACCACTTTCACATAACTTTTATTACATGTATTGTTATAATTGTTTTATTTTATTATTAGTTATTGTTAATCTCATACCGTGCCCATTATATATTAAAATTATATATATAATTATAAATTATAAATTAAATGTTGTCATAGGTATCATGTATAGGAAAAAAAAACAGTATATATAGGTTTCAGTACTATCCATGGTTTCAGACATCCAGTGGGAGTTTGGAACATATTCCCAGTGAGTACGGGGAGACTACTGTACTTGCAAAGGAATCTTTGGGCTATTCTTAAAATCAAAATTCAGAGCTGGACTAGAGTGATATCCCCATTACATTATCCTCAATCCAGGACCACATGACAATACTTGTTATTACAAGTTTATTATAACAAGGTTACATACAAAGTATCAACTGCTTACTTGTTTCTAGAGCCAGCATTACCCTAGAATTTGATCCAGGATATTTATACATCAAATCCAGGTAAAGAAAACCACTCAAATAAAAATGGACCATATAAATACTTTACCAAGTAGAGTTGTAGGCTAGATGTAACTTGTTAAAAACAAGACAATAGGCCCAATATGGAGTTAATTATGCTAAACCCCACATCACCAAACCAAGACTTAATTACAGCTTTGGTTCTCCCAGAAATGGACTCTCAAACCAGTCAATCAGGAATCACTAGTTAGGTAATCATCAATGATAGATGCCTGCCATTACCTAAAGGAAAGTAACTTTTCAATAACCAACCTGCTTTTTCACCAGTATAACTTCCTTGTTCTTGCTACTTTCTGCCTATAAAAGTTTTTCATTTTGTTCACCTCCTTGGAGCTTTTTTCTATCTGCTAGATTGGATGTTGCCCAATTCGTATCAATTTTTGTTCAAACTCTTATTAAAGTTTTTAATATGCCTCAGTTTATCTTTTAACAAAGCCAGTGAGGCATGGAAGGAAACTTTCCAGGAGTCTTTACTGTGCTTACATTTGTTTGTGTCTGCGCTGCTGTATATGCCTTCCAATTCCTCTGGATAAAGAAACAAAACAGAAAAAAAATTCCTGGCTGAAGAAGAGAAAGGGATAATAAGACGAAAACATCTTTTGAGATGTGGGATATCGTCCCTTTATCTGTAATAAACACAGGTAAAAGACAAAGGGGTCACCATTAAAATATTCAGTACTATATGATGGATAATATTCTCAATTAATTTGCCTCTTTTTCTTAATAATATTAATGTTAGAGATAATGCATTTATGACTGAATCATTCTGTTTTTCATTGTAGTTGAAGAGTTGTAGAATATGTCATGCCAAATATGCCTCTTCAGCATAAGGATTATTTTGAGCTGATTATTTTGAAAAACAGCAAATTCAGGAGAAGCCCTGAAAACACAGTAAAAGTTATCCTTACATTAAATCTCCATTTGTAATGACGTCTCCCTTTCTGTACCAGGAAGGAAAGGAAGACTAACTCACAAGAAACTCATCATAGTGGAGAAAGCACAGATTTAAATCTATATAACAAATCTTACTCTTATTTACCTTGCTTTATCTGATAACCTCCCCAAATTGCATCCCCACTGCCACCTGACATGCATACCTTTGTGGTTTATGTCACCCAGGAGAGTTACTCATTTTCCTTGGGCATCTCCCATATATATGTAAAGTAACATGTTAATGAACTTCTATGTTGTTGTTTTTTCCTTCTTTATCTTTTATTACAGAGGTTCTTAGTCAAGAACTTAGAAGGTGAGAAGGAAAATTATTTTTCCTCCTCTATATATTTTATCAACATTTTAGTTTCTGTTTCTCTAGGAGATGGCAAATTATTTGTGACAAAGTACATTTCCAAATAATTCTAAAATTGTAGGGTTGTACTTCCAGTGGGTTCAATTTGTATATCCTATTTTAACTTTAATATAATGTTTCACATTATCAATATTGGAAATCATATATATACATATATATATATATATATATATATATATCTCCCTGCTTGTGTAGAGATTTTAAAATGAACATATATGCCCGTGAATGCTTTATTTGGTATGGGAGTTGGCATTGACTCACCAAGATTTAAAAGAAAAAATAGAAGGATAAATATTAATTCTGTTTTAAGTACAAATTGTTCTATCAGTGGACTTTTTATCTTATCCATGTGGTTAGAAATATTGAAACAATCTAACTCAGAAGGTAATTGCATACCAATCCATTCATTTCGGGAATAGCTTTTTAAATTGGTCATGGCACTGATAATGGAATCTTAACAAGAGATTTTTCTGGTAAAATAAAGATACTGTATGATCTGGGAGGCAGCTACATTTAATATAAACTTCAACAATTTTCTCTGCAAATCTTCCCCCCACACCCATGATAGAGGGGTTTCAAAAAAATCAATCAATGGAGTATGAACTCTCTTGAAAGAGATTGATCTCTTGAGAAATATTATCAGTTAAGCCTGGAGACAAGTTTTACTAGAAAGGGCTTTCAGATTGACTTGTTTTGTTGTTGTTTACTTGTTCTTTTAGAAGTAATATTTTGGTCTACATTAAAAGATTTGCTGTGATTTTGGTGTAGTTGTAGATGTTTCATTACAAAACAGGATTTTAGCTATATTGTATTATGTTTTCAATCATATTTTATATTAGGCAATTTCCAATAATAAGTATTAGAAATAAGTATTGGATCAATGGGGTAGCTTAATTATTTTTCTAACCATGGTATGTTAATCAGTATGGAACAATCACTTCACAGTAAATTAGAAAACAAGGTAAACATATGAGGCATGTTTTTGGATTTTGTGCAACTGTCAACACAAGACCACGATCTCTTTTAGAGGGAAAACATGCAAAATGAAATTTAGAATTATCCTGACTCTGTCTGGGAACCCAATCAGAATGAAGTGTGAAGAGGTTGAATCCAAGTAGAATATAAGAGTCTCATGAGCAAGAGAAACAGAAACTAGAGTCTGGGCATTCTATGGCAATAGGAATTAAAAGGACAGAGTGTCAAAGAGAAGGAAGCTACCCAAAAAAGGAATTCCAGAAATGTAATGCTGTCACTTTGTCTTTTGACAAATACTAAGCTGTGCCTACACTGTTCAAGACTCTATAGTCCTGGGAGGACACAGTGATCTGCGTTGAGTGGAGACTCCAAAAGCCATAGAGGTCTGAGAGACATAGGAGTTCTAAGTAGCTAGAGTAAAAAACAAAACAAAAAACCTTATTTCACATCCAGGACGATCAGTTTACATGCTAGAAAGCCATCCTTTATGAAAAGGGCTAGTTCAGCCCTTTATATAATTTATATCTGCCTTAAAATAGCTTAAAAACAAATATTTTTGTAAAGATTAATGTGATACATGAGTAAAAGAACTGCCTGTGAGCAAAAACACAACACTTCTTAAGGAGACTCAAATATCTACAATAGTCAGCATACCATTAAAAATTAGGAAAAAAAAAAGTTTCTAGTTCCACATGTAAGGAGCTTGGATATCACCACTCCCTCCTAACAACAAGTAAAAAGCATTTTTTAAACTAAAAGAATCACCAGCTCTTTTTATATCTAAAGATGGGAAGATGCAGGGCAAAGTGCTGGCATCAAGATTAGGGAGACCTACAGTGAATACTGGGAGTCACAACTTACTGGAGTAGAGTTGAATAAGTGGAAGCTTCTGTAGGAACCAATGCCAGAGGAGGAAAAGCTGCAATTGACAAATTTCTGGAGGCTCAGTGAGGACAAGTCTGACGGTTTATAATTCTGGTGAGGTATCATCAGAGCCTAACTGTCCTTGGGGAGGGGAAATAACCAGCTGTAGCCCACTCTAGTCATTCTATCCCCCATTCAAGAGAGGAGGAAAAACTGAGAAGTACTTGCAAAATTCACAGTCCAGAGGCATAGGCTCACTAAAAGACTGAGACTTAATTATAGGAATATAAAACACTACCTCTCATATACCCTACCACCACATTACTAATGGCCTATTTATAACGATTGGTTAGGCCCAATACATCATGTCTGGCTATCAAGAAAAAAGTCCAAATAGCTCAAATCAAAACGAAAACCAAAACCACAATTGGAATAGACAGAACAAACATCAGAACCAGACATGGCAGGGATGTTGGAATTAGCATACTAAAAATTTAAAACAAGTGCAATTAAGGGCATCTGGGTGGCTCAGTCTGTTGAGTGTCCTCCTCTTGATTTCAGCTCAAGTCATAATCTTAGGGTCATGGGATTGAGCCCTGAGTCAGACTCCATGATCAGCAAGGAGTCTGCTTGAGATTCTCTCTCTCCCTCTTCCTCTGCCCCTCCCCCTGCTCATGTGCTCTCTCTATCCCTCTCTCAAATAAATAAATCAAATCTTAAAAATAACAAGTGCAATTTATATGCTAAAGATAAAACATGCAAGAACAGGTGGGCAATGCAAATAGAGAAGGAAATACTTAAATAAATACCAAAAAGAAATGCTAGACATCAAAAATATTGTAACAGAAACAAAAATGGGCTTATTACTACAGTGAACATGCTAAAGAAAGAATTTCTGAGCTTAAGGTTATCTCAATAGAAACCTCCCAGAATGAAAAGCCAAGAGAGAAAAAAAATATACTGGAAAAAACATCTATGCAAGGACTGTGGGACAACTACAAAAGGTATGTGTATGCTGGGAATACCAGAAGGAAAAGAAAGAGTAAGGGACAGAAGAAATATTTGAAATGATAATAACAGAATTTTTTCAAGTTAGTGTAAGATGCCAAACCACAGATCTAGGGAAACCACACATGGTAAATACAACAAAACAAAACAAAACAAAATCAAACAAAACAAAACAAAAACACACACAAAAAAAACAAAAAACCGAACCACCTCTGCATATCATTTTCAAATTGCAGAAAATCAAAGATAAAAAGTCCTGAAAGCAGCCAGAGGGGAAAACAACAACAACAAGCAAAACTTACTTATAGAGGAACAAAGATAACAATCATATTTGACTTCTCAGAAACTATGCAACAAGAAGAGAGTAGAGCGAAATATTTAAAGTGTCAAGAGAAAAAAGCCACCAACCAGGATTTCCGTACCCTGTGAAATTATCCTTCAAAAAAGCAGAAATGCTTTCTCAGACAGATAAGAATTGAGGGCATTTGTTGCCAGTACTCTTGCCTTTTAATAAATGTGAAAAGAAGTTCTTTAGAAATAAAATAATACAGGTCAGAAATTCAGGTCCATATTAAAAAAAATGGAAGAGCATCAAAAAGAGTAAGTGAAAGTATATCAAAACCTTAGTTATTCTTATTCTTAATTGATTTAGCAGATAACTGTCCAAATAGTAACAACAATGTATTCAAATATGTGTGCTTATATATAGTATATGTATGTATGTATATATCCAAATATATTTACTTCTGTATGCTTAATAGAAGTGAAATGAATGACAGCACTGATAAAAGGAATGAGAGGCAGGAATTAGGATTATTGTGTTATTATAAAGTACTCACAATACCTATGAAGCACTATGAAGTGTTATTTGAAAGGACTTGAATTAGTTGTAAATGCACATTATAAACTCTAGGGTAATCACTAAAAATGTAAAAAAAGAAATATAAATCATTTGTTAAGAAAGAAGAAAAAATGAAATCATAAAATGCTCAATTATAACTACAAAAGGCAGAAAAAGAATGGAACACATAAATAAGAACAATTAACAAGGGCAACAAAAATGAAAATAGTAACAAATATTGTAGATATTAATTCATCAATATCAGTAATCACTTTGAATGTTCTCTAAATGCACCATTTAGAAGAAAGAGATTTAGAGAGGTTAGAAATACAAGACCCAATTATACATTGTCTATGAGAAACCCAGTTTATTTATTTATTTTAAAGATTTTATTTATTTGAGAGAGAGAGAATGAGAGATAGAGAGCATGAGAGGGAAGAGGGTCAGAGGGAGAAGCAGACTCCCTAATGAGCAGGGAGCCCCATGCGGGACTTGATCTTGGGACTCCAGGATCATGACTTGAGCTGAAGGCAGCTGCTTAACCAACTGAGCCACCCAGGCACCCAAGAAACCCAGTTTAAATATAAAGATACATATGCATTAAAAGTAAATGGGTGGAGAAAAATATATTATGCTAACTCTAAGCCAAAGAAAGCAGGAGAGGCTATATAAATATAAATATCAGACACCATTTCAGCAAACAATATACAAATACCAATAAGGACATTCTTCAAAATAACTGGCCTGTAGTCTTAAAAAATTTCGATGTTAAGAAATAAAGGCTCAGGAACTCTTTCAGGTGAAAGGAATCTAAAAGCACATGGCAACTAAATGTAATGTCTGAACCTGGATTAAATCCTGGACCTGACTGAGGAAAACAAATAGCTATAAAATACTCCATTTTGACAATTGATGAAACATGAATATGGATTTTGGATTAGATAATAGTGTTGTACTGAGGCTAACTTCCTCATTTTAACTATATTGTAGTTATGTAACAGAATACTCTTGTTTTGTTAAAAGAATAATCTCCATATTAATCTCAAATGTTTCAGAAAAAATATGCATATACACATACAAGCAAACATATGCAAGAGAGAGAGAGAAATGGGGGGGGCGAGAGAGAGAGAGAGAGAAAGAATGATTAGATATAAATAATAGATGTATCTGGGTAAATGATATCCAGGAGTTTCTTGTATTATTCTCACATTTTTTCTCAAGTTTTCTAATATATAAGAATGAAAGTTACAAAAATATCAGGTAAGTAAAGCCATTGAAAATGAGTATGTGAAACAATGACTAAAAGAAAAATGGGAAAAATTGGTATTATCATTCACCAAAGCATCAACTTTGGAGACTTTGAGCTTAACAGGGATCCTAGAAGTATTTTTGTCCTAATCCTTTAATTTCTACATGGGGAACTGAGGTCTAGAGGGGTTAAATAAATAATTTAGAGTACAAAACTAGTTAGCTGCAGAGACAGGCTTATGAAGCAAATCGTTTTACACACAGCCCTATATACCTTTTCCGCATTAAATCTGTTGTTTCTTCTCATAAGTTAAGGCCTAAGTACTATCTATTGACTCTTCTCCTGCAAATGGAAAGGCACCATGTAACATGCAGAGCAATCAAGGGAGTCATCTGTAATTTCCTTCTCTTTTACTTGTCTTTCTCATAGTACCAGGTGAAATTATAAAATTCAGAGAAGTATATTAATCTCCATTAATTTTACATGATCTCCCACAAAGCCTTTTTATTCATTCTAAAATAAACTTCAACATGCTATAATGGAATTATCTGTTCTCTGACACTAAACATGGCACTATTTTTACATTTTCAGACATACACGAATATTTCCCTAATACTCAAAAGTAAGCAAAGGCTCAAAATATCCATTCAAATAAGGGAGATTCTGGATAAATACCTTTGACCACTTGTATACACAATCACATAATGCAGTATGAGGACTATAACACAATACAGAGTTGCATATCCCACTTGGTTTTATTCCTGCATTTTATTTTATTTTGATCACATTTTAAAAATGGATTTGAAGTTTAGACCCTTAATAAATCTGTGATATTCTCTCTACTTTGTTCACTGGGATGAAGATTTAAATGTAAACCATGACACTTGAATGAAAATTAAAAGAAAACACAACTCTACTTATTGCATTACATCTTGGCATTTTATAGTGTGCATGCCTGTTTATTAAAAGAATGAAACAGTAACTCTCCAAGAGCAGAGGGAGAAAAAAAATGCAATACAAAAAATATAATTCAATTTTAAAGTTATTGTTTGTTACTTGAGTTGAGGTTTTCTATCACTAAGAAATATTCCTCAATTTGTAATGTAAGTAGGTGTAAAAAACTGTTAAATATAAATGGTAAAGACTAAAACTGTGCCCAATTTTTTACCTTTTTTAATTTTTTATAATTTTCATAATTTATGTTTTACTAGTTGTCCATTTTCAAAATTCTTATGATTTTCTACCAAAATGTTCTTAATATTTTTCTATCTCCTTCAATCTGGAGTTTTCTTGCTAATACTCATTTTTATTTTCTTTTTCAGTCTTGTAAAATCATGTCCATATTAATCCTCCTATAAACATTTTTTGTTAAGGGGCTTTTTGTTCAGTTTTATTAATTCTTTAGTTTATGATTATTAATACTTTATTCTTACATTTATTTTGTATTTACTTGTAAAATCTTGGTAAAATTATTTTAATTTAATTTTCTTAATTATAATTATGGTTATAAAAAACTATGAGTATCATATGACATTTTTTCTTAGTCAAGCTTTTTTTACATATATGATTTGAAAATTTCAAGTTAAAAAATAAAGAACAAGAACAAAACGTTGCTTATTTCTTAATTTTTAACTTCTAATTTAATTGCAAAACAGAAAATATCACCTATACACAATTTCTAATTTTTGGAAATTTTTAGTATTTCCCATCCTGGGTACAAATTCATAGTCTTTTTAAGTAAATATTTCAGAGATATTTGAAGATCAGATGCTTCTGTTTTTTAGTGCAGTGATCACTTTTATTAATTATACCCTGCAAATATCTAGTAACCTCATTTAATTTTTATGTAAATGATATGATGAGCACTATAAGAGGTATTTAAGAGTCCTAAAAAAAATACAGGTTTGTCAGATTCTCTCAGTTTTGCTGAATTTTCTCAATACATAAAAGTTATGAATGTTATATTTTCTTGGTGGATTATAATTTTTATGAATACAAAACATCTCTCCCTGTCTCATTTTAAAATTTTACTTTAAGTTCTTATTTGTCCAAATTTCACTGATGTTGCCAGACTTTATTCTACATCTTTGTAATGTCAGTATTTTCAACCACATTGTGCTATTACTGATGCTTCCTTTGTAAATTTATAGCTTGATATTTTAACATAAACTGAGAAAATTTGTGTCTTACTAGACACAGATACTTATCACTCCACTTATTACAAGATGTGATTTTTTGTTAACTTTATTTCAGGCAGGTGTTTTATTTAGGGAAAGGTGTAGCCCTTTTTTAGTTGATGACATATAGATTTTTCCTTCAGTAGTGTGAACACTAAATATTCTACTTTTATTATTCAAATGGTTACCTTAAGATACTTTAATAATATATTTAAATTTATATTATGTATGTAGAGAGATGTATTTTATATATGATTTATCTATATAATTATATAGCATTTATAATTACATATAAAATTTATAATTTATAATTACATATATAATTATATATACATACTATATAATTTATAATTACATACATAATTACATGTTACAAATGTAATTATATATAATTATATTTATATTATAACATTATATATATATATATATATATATAAAAGTTCTCCCACCTTAGCCCAAACTAATTAATATCCCTAAGATGTTGTTATGGTAGTTACCTTCCCCCATAACCTCCAAAAGTTTGTTGAAATGACCTGCAATTTTTATCCCTGTCAGTAAAACTTTTTACTTTCTTCCTCTGCATTTTTAGAAAATACTTCTTACCATTTATTTTAAATTTTACAGTTATATTATCAATTGTTGTAAACATAAAGTTATAAGTTATAATAGTTTCTCACTCAAATGTTTATCTAATGATCTTCATATTCTGTATTATCTTTAATTAGTTCATTAGTTTGCTTATGTTCTTTGCTTAATTTTAAGAAATAATTTCTTAGTAATGTTATGACTACTAAACCATTACAAGTCTTATGACCCTTGAATCATCACAAGTCTGAAAATGTTATTGGTAGATATTCTTAGGTTAAGAATAAATTAAAAATATTCATACCCTTGGGGCACTTGGGTGGCTCATTTGGTTAAGCGTCCGGCTTTGGCTCAAGTCATGAACCCAGGGTCCTGGGATTGAGCCCCAGCTCAGGCTTTCTGCTCTGTGGGGAGTCTGCTTTTCCTTTTTCCTCTACCCCTCCTCCCATCTTATTCTCTCTCTCTCTCTCTCAATTAAATAAATACATAAAATATTGAAAAAATAACAATCACCCCCTTATATTTTGTTATGGTTGATTTCAGTTTTAAAGCATTATACTCAACTCTAACAAATTTAAAATAATGTTCTCTGCCTAGGTAGTTAGCCCTTCTTTTGCTCAGAGCAAATTCAAAGATCTGGGGTCTCAGGATGGGATAATTTAGGGATAACCCTAAAGAAATGCATTCTATGACAGAATAAAATTATTATAGTAATATAAAGACAATGCTGCAGTGATGGTGAGCATCCATTGGGAGATTGTGCAAATTATTCCAACTATTGTTATGATTTGGGGAAATCTCTCCCCACAAGTAATAACAGTTTTGTTGCTACTGAGTCTTTCTAAATATTTTACCAGATATGGGACTTAAACAGTAGAAGGTAAATTGAGAAGTAAAACCAGAGCAAAGTTTATGTTACCATATTGTTTATGAACTTGCATTTTTTGCAACCACACTATTCTACATTTTTCTACATGCCCTTTTTCAGGTCAACATGTCTACAGAACATTGTCTGAAGTAACAGTGATAGATTGAGTAGTATTGCTGTTAGTGTGAAATGGACTGACTATAATGTAATAAATGAACATCTTAGAAACATTAATCAGTTCACTATTGATAGATATGAAGATAAAGATGTGGAATTAAGGCAAATCCCCTCATATATAAGCAATCAATGGTATATGACAGAAAACTACTTAGAACCAAATAATATATAATATTTTAGCTTTAGCAGAAAGTCCAAAAGGATGAATCCAGTGAACAGGAAACATTTTTTCTTTTTTTTTCTTTTTTTAAGATTTTATTTATTTATTTGACAGAGAGAGACACAGCAAGAGAGGGAACACAAGCAGGGGGAGTGGGAGACAGAGAAGCAGGCTTCCCGCTGAGCAGGGAGCCCGATGTGGGTCTCGATCCCAGGACCCTGGGATCATGACCTGAGCTGAAGGCAGACGCTTAATGACTAAGCCACTGAGGTGCCCCAGAACACATTTTTTTTTTCCAATTAGTTTGTCTATAGACTGATAGGTCAGCTTATGAAGAACTTCTGTTTCTTTCAGTAGTTTTAAAGAAATATAGTTATGAAACTCCTGCTACCGAGTTGCAGTAAATCACACTCACATTTTCACAAATAATGTCCTTCCTTCTTCCTGTTGCTGTTTCTTAAGCTTATCGTTTAACTGTGAAATTAACAATCATAATTGTTGATAGCTATTTTTTATTTAAAAAATACATATACTTGCACTATTTACACATTAGTAATGAGCTACAATTATAATTTTTAATTTTTAACTGTAATTGCAATTAATGCAATTTGGGTCAGTATTGCAATTAAATGTTCATCAAATAATCACCAAATACATGTATATTTAATGAGTTTATTGAAATATTATATAAGCTCAGAACCTTTGGTAAAATAAACATGGATGTAAATGGATTAAATGACTGAATTCAACCATACCATCCTCTATGAAATTTGAGGCAACACAGGCAAACTAGGTGATGTGCAAGTTTAATATGGACATAGCACAAATTAGGAGGAAAGTGACACAGAAGGTTAAAATCACAAGAATTTGAAACATGAGCCAGAGAAGAGACTGTGATATTTGTTAATTTGTGGGAGGCACTGAGTACCCTTGAATAAAAAGAAAAACTTAACAAAATCAACTGTATGCCTCCTTAAAGGGCCTATAAAAGTAGAGAAGAGTTTATGTGATAAATTATCACAGAAAATGAATAAAAAAACTTTGAATGCATTAAAGACTCAACCAGATGTACACTTGAAATTGAAAGCTGAAGGTTGCAAGTACCATCATGAATATAACTGAACAAGATCTGTCTTTGGTCCATCCATTCACTTGGTGACCTGTGAAAAATGTTCATTCAGATTACTTCATCATTGCACACAAAGGCCCACACCATGGATTCCAGGATCAAAATGTTGTTGAAATTAAAAAGTTCTACCCACAGAAACATAAACAAAAGCCATGAAGCATTGGTGATAAAAATGACAAAAAAATAATGTGAGCAACAGGAGAAGTGAAAACCAGGTTATAGACTCAAATTTTATTTTGTTTTAGATTTATGTTTTTTTTTCAATGTCCTCATTCTGTGTGTGTGTTTCTTGAAGGGATCTTAAATTTAATAATCAAAACCACATACAACTGTTTATTACTATTATCCACTTATACAGGTCAGATATTAACATTTTTTTCCATTTTCCAGAATATTACCACAGATTCTTCTAGTAGATAAAATCTTCATTAATTTTCTGGAGGCAGCTATTAATGTACCTGTCACTAATTCTCCTTTTCTGACATTGGCTATTGAGGTAGATTGAATTATGGCTTTAGCTTTGGCATGGTCTTAGCACAGGTCTAGTATCCTTCTTGGCCCCTTGATTTAGGATTTTGGGTCATATGTGGCTTGCTTAGACTAATGGCATGTCATGATCACTGACAGTGTGCCATTTCTGAATCTCAGAAGCCCTACTGGTTCTGTGTGGTCTCTGTGCTTTTGCCATCACTATGAGGAGAGCATGCCCTGGCTGATATGCTGATCTAGGGAGGATGGGACACATGTGGAACAGACCAGAACCTGCAGATCTGCAGTTCTTCCTATATGAACCCACCCTGGAGTACATAACCCCTAGCTGACTCTTAGGTTCATAAGGGAACATAATCAAATTTAGGTAAGCTGCCAAGCTGAGTCCTGCCTTGGTTAGCCACCCAAGTAGCATCAACAAATCTCTTGTTCTTAAGATAGTTGATCTGAAGACATGTGTTTTTGTTTTGGCAATAGCTAATTAATACAGCTACTATTTTTTAATGGATATTCCCGTGTGTTTTTTTCTGCCCCTTTCCTGGAATGGGTAACTGAAATTAAATAACTGAGTAAGTTACTAAGTTCTCCACATGAAATTGCTATAGTGTAACAAAATCACAGTGTATATCCCACAAACAGTAGACAAACAGGGAACATGAATATTTAGGTTAAGTTTATGCCAGGTATTAACAAGAGTAATACTTTGGGAGGTTTAGTGTGTGTCTTTTAGAGTTACCTAGCTTACTTTTTAGTCCAGTCATTGAGAATTTTTTTTTATTTTTCTTTGATGCAGGTATAATTGGCGATAGCTCAAAATCATGACCTATAAAATCACCTAAATCTAAGCCCTGAAGTTTTATTCTCCCTTAAAGTCCACTTAAAACACTTTAGTAACTTTCCTTTTCTCCTAAATGCTGCTCATTGCTCTCAACACATTTATAACTTGTCAACATTCCACTTATTTTTTCCTACTCATGTTTTATCCTCTTAAAAGTAAGGATTTTACTGAGACACCTTTAGAGTGATACAAAATTGAATTCACACTGACATTCCCATAAAGGTTCTCCTGGTCTTTACTGTGCAATGGCAAATGTTTATGAGACTATTGACTGGAGTTACTAGTTCAATGTGTATTCAAGGTTTAAATACCTCACAAAGCATCAGATTTGTATTCTCTCACCAGTACAGCAGTTGTGCCTGGGAACCCAGCAGTAACCTGACCAAGATAGAGTCTGTATCATAAAGGCAAAAGAAAACAAACCACTTAAGTCAGCAATATAGCAGAAATCAAGGTAATGTTGCATATGCTTTTTGAACACCTAGTGAGGCAAGATACCAAAAGCAAGTGTGGATGTAAAACCAGTGTAAAACTGGTTTCACCAACCCAGACAATTTATTTAATCATGCTGCATAAGAAGAAAGATTACTTGCTATTCTGTGTACAACTGTCATTGCTATAGATTAGAATGACTAGATTTAGACAAGTTGCTGAAGGAATAGACATAAAATAATCAAGTTTTAATAGCATTTCTATTTTAGAAGGTATTCATGAAAGATACAATCACTTTTGAGAATATCACTTTGAGTAGCTAGGCCTCAGGAATCACCCCCAAAATTTTATTTTTTTAAAAATTTCTATTTTAATTCCAGGTAGTGAACATATCATGTTATATTAGTTTCAGGTGTACAATATAGTCATTCAACACTTCCAAACACCACCCAGGGCTCATCAAAAGTGACATCACCTATCTCACCCATCCCCCCCCATCCACCTTCCCTCCAGTAACCATCAGTTTGTTCGCTTAAGAGTCTGTTTCTTGGTTTGTCTCTCTCTTTTTGTTTTTTTTCCCTTTGTTCATTTGCTTTGTTTTGTAAATTCCACATGTGAGTGAAATCATGTCTTTCTCTGACAGACTTATTTCACTTAACCATTATACTCTCTGGCTCCATCCATATCATTGCAAATGGCAAGATTCCATTCTTTTTTTATGGCTGAATAGTATTACATTGTATATATATGCCACATCTTCTTTATCCATTCATCAATTGATGGAAAAATTCATTTTTAACAGAAATGAAATAGAAGAGAGTATAAAATAAAGTATGTATGCAATATAATAAAACTTTGTGTGTATGTGTGTAACAATACATTATTCTTGCCAAATTCTTGCCATCTACCTAAAGGATGTGAAAGAACTAAAGATATCATGCTTGGTAGGATTTACATTATAAATGCTAAAAACCAAATTCCATTTATTGGGTTGGAATACCCTGTTCAGATGTAATTGAAAAAGTTTATCTGCCTAGTATCTTCTAAGGAACTAGCAGTATGTTGATTATACCAGCTGAGTCATACTTCTTGTGACAATCAGAGATGACTTAGCATGACAGCCATCACAAGCACATTTCTATTTTTATTTCTTTTTGAAACTTGACACCCAGGGGCCTACCAAAGGAGCATGATGGATTACATGAATTTCTGTTTGGAGGCATCTTTGAGCTCACTCAGTAGACACCATGAGCAAAGCTCACACAACCAAGTTGAAAGAACTTATGGACAAGAAATTATCAGTGAAATTAAATGGTGGCAGACATGGCCAAGGAATATTGCAGGGGTTCAATCCCTTTATGAATCTTATGATAGATGAATGTGTGGAGATGGCAACTAGTGGGCAACAGAACAATATTGGAATGGTGGTAATACAAAAAATAGTATCATGTTAGAAGCCTTGAAATGTGTATAAACAATGGGTGTGTTCGCCAGAAGAAATCAACTGCTTCCACATGTCCTTTCTTCATAGCGCCTGTTTTACTACAGTATAAAAATCTGGTCATGCACATTTTCATATTGAACTTTTTTGTTAAATAAACGTTTGTAATAGTCAAAAAAAAAAAAAAACAAGAAGACTCGACACCAAGAAGTGGAGCTTATAAAATGAAGTGTAGAGACAGCTTAAATTATACATTAATTATTCTAAAGGAAAAAACTGGACATTTTATAATATAGAGTACAAATGAGAATATAGGTTTTTGAAGGGTATGATAAATTTGCAATTTTTTTAAAGTAAAAACATATCCAGACTGATTTTATCTGGTTCTTGTTAAACCCATTGTTCCACAAGAAGAGTTTTACAGAAAACTGAATTTCAAGGAGGTATGGAGGTTTATAGTTAAGGAAAGACACAGATTTAGGTTATTCACTTTTAGACCAATTTTATCAAGAGAATTTCAGCACATGCTCATGTAATTAATGGATTTACCAACTACCTCATGACCAAGAATTGGCTCACCTAGTGCAATGGCTTATTGAAGATTCAAGTGTGACATTAGTTGGGAGACAATATATTGAAAGGATGGGGATCTTCCTTAGGATACATTTTATGCTTTAAATTAGAGGCCATTATATGATACTTTCACCCCACAGTCAGAATACAGGAATCAGGAAATCAAGGAGTGGTCATGGGAGTGGCTTCTCTCATTATCATCCTTAGTAAATTACTCAAAGAACTTTTGCTCTTTATCTGGCAAATTTGAGCTCCACTTGTGAAATGGACTTAGTCCTCAAGAAGGGTATGTTTCCTCTATGGTCAGGCAACACTGGTACTATTGAATTGGAAAACAATCCTGCCACCTGGCAATTTTGGGCTCCATATCCACCAAAGTAACAGGCAAAAAGTTTAATGGCTGAAGTGATTGACATTGATTATTGATAGATAACTATTTTGCTTCCACACAGTAGGAACACAGAGGAGTCAATACATTTAAGAGAATAGACTTTTAATACTTCTCTGCACAATAGTAAAGGTAATTAAGAAAAACTAGAGTAGCCAAAGAAAGGAAAACTATTGAGGACTCAAATCCTTCAGAAATGAAGAGCTTGTATCATCAGACCTGATTAAAGAACACTAACTGTGTTCTGGCTGAAAACACATAAAATATGGAATTGGTAGCAGAAGAACAGATTTGCAGATATCAAATGTAGCATCATGATCAATTACAGAAGTGAGGGCTGTGGTAGTTTTGTGTATCTATATATTTTTTGCTTATTATGTGTATATATTTATTTCTACACGTCATCTATTTTCATCTTTCCCTTCCCTCTTATTACTTTATATAAAGTTATTGGAGGTTAGCCTTACATTTTTTTCTTTAGGTAACAAATATTCAGTGAAATGGTGACTGGATTTGAGTAGTATCTAATATAGCTAGTGATGGGATACAATGACAATTGGACTTTGTGTCCCCTCATTTGGGGGGAAGATGAGAACTTCATCCCGTGTGCAAAGACTAATTACATCTTGTTAAGTGAAAACATGAAATTGTTTTTGTTGTTTTATGGAAATTCAAACATTTGTATAAAGGTATGTATGGAATGTGAATAGCTGTCAATGCAGAATGTGAAAGTTTTTAATATACTATTAGCTGCAGATCAACCCTTTCTTCACTTGTGTTGTTATACTAGACTTAGAGATTGTTCTTTGGCCACATGATGTTGATATTAACCTTTGTCTAGAAAGAGATTGCAGAACTAGGTCAGCACGAAGGGGTTGAGCTATTTTGTCTGGAAAAGCGACAGATTGGAATGTGGGGTGTGAAATATTGTAGTGTTAACCTCAGAGGCCCCAGTGAACCAGATGAAGTCCAAACACTTGAGTGGGTTTCTCTGCCATTCAGTGGTCTGCTGTTGTAGACCAACCACAGCTCAGACACTTGCAGGTTTCTCCATCACCTGAAAGGCTGGCCCACACACTTCAGTTTACTTATCACAGTCTGAGTGTTCCTTTCTCCTACTTTCTCTAAAGAGGTCTTAATCCCAGACTATGAGCCTGTCCCCTATCATAAGTTTCTAAGTTTCTAAGAAAAGTCTTATTTCCTTCTCCTCAGCCCTAGAGGGAGGAAGGGATTTATACATTTGTTATTACTGTACTCCCTCGGCATCTTCTACTTCTGCACATCTTATTTAGTAATCGCCTTTTACTAGTTAATAGTTCTCAATGTTAAATTCCCTATGTTCATAATATTGATATAATTTCTATCTTCTGATGTGATCCAGACTAATGCAATCATAGTTCTTGTTGTGCCTCTATTTTCTATTTTTCCTGACACTCTCTTGCTTTTCTTCATCCTATTTCTATTACCATTCCAATTATTGTCCTTAAGATGAAATTTACAACTTGAGCAATAATAATATTTACTGAAGACTGTGTTCTTTAACTTTTAAAGCAAGAGAAATCGTAGCATTTTTTTTCTCTAAGGAAAAATGGTATTTTAAAAAATGTTAGCTATATTCATTTTCTTTTTTTTTAAATTTTATTATGTTATGTTAGTCACCATACAATATATCATTAGTTTTTGATGTGGTGATCCATGATCCATTGTTTTCATATAACACCCAGTGCTCCATGCGGTACGTGCCCTCCTTAAGACCCATCACCAGGCTAACCCATCTCCCCTCCCCCCTCCCCTCTAAAACCCTGTTTGTTTCTCAGAGTCCAAGGTCTGTCATGGTTCATCTCTCCCTCCGATTTCCCCCCCCTTCATTTTTCCCTTCCTTCTCCTAATGTCCTCCATGATATTCCTTATGTTCCACAAATAAGTGAAACATATGATAATTGACTTTCTCTGCTTGGGACTTATTTCACTTAGCGTAATCTCCTCCATTCCCATCCCTGTTGATGTAAAAGTTGGGTATTCATCCTTCCTGATGGCTGAGTAATATTCCATTGTATATATGGACCACATCTTCTTTATCCATTCATCTATTGAAGGGCATCTCGGCTCTTTCCACAGTTTGGCTATTGCGGACATTGCTGCTATGAACATTGGGGTGCATATGGCCCTTCTTTTCACTACATTTGTGTCTTTGGGGTAAATACCCAGGAGTGCAATTGCTGGGTCATAGGGTAACTCTATTTTTATTTTTTTGAGGAAACTCCACACTGTTTTCCAAACTGGCTGTACCAACTTGCATTCCCACCAACAGGGTAAGAGGGTTCCCCTTTCTCCACAACCTCACCATCATTTGTTGTTTTTTTCCCTGTCCATTTTTGCCATTCTAACTGGTGTAAGGTGGTATCTCAATGTGGTTTTGATTTTAATTTCCCTGATGGCTAATGATGATGAACATTTTTTCCATGTGTCTGTTAGCCATTTGTATGTCTTCTTCAGAGACGTGTCCTTTCATGTCTTCTGCCCATTTTTTTACTTGATTATTTGTTTTTTGGGTGTTGAGTTTGAGAAGTTCTTTATAGATCTTAGATACCAGCCCTTTATCTGTAGTGTCATTTGCAAATATCTTCTCCCATTCTGTGGGTTGCCTCTTTGTTTTGTTGACTGTTTCCTTTGCTGTGCAGAAGCTTTTTATCTTGATGAAGTCCCAAAAGTTCATTTTTGCTTTTGTTTCACTAGCTTTTGGAGATGTATCTTAAAAGAAGTTGCTGTGGCTGATGTCAAAGAGGTTACTGCCTATGTTCTCCTCTAGAATTTTGAAGGATTCCTGTCTCACATTGAGGTCTTTCACCCATTTTTAGTTTATCTTTGTGTATGGAGTTAGAGAATGGTTGAGTTTCATTCTTCTGCATGTGGCTGTCCAATTTTCCCAGCACCATTTATTGAAGAGACTGCCTTTTTTCCATTGTATGTTTTTTCCTGCTTTGTCAAAGATTATTTGACCATAGAGTTGAGGGTCCATATCTGGGTTCTCTATTCTGTTCCATTGGTCTATATGACTGTTTTTGTGCCAGTACCATGCTGTCTTGGTGATCACAGCTTTGTAATATAGCTTGAAATTGGGCAACGTGATGTCCCCAGCTTTGTTTTTCTTTTTCCACATTTCCTTGGCGATTCGGGGTCTTTTCTGATTCCATACAAATTTTGGGATTGTTTCTTCCAGCACTTTGAAAAATGTCATTGGAATTTTGATCAGGATGGCATTGAAGGTATAGATTGCTCTGGGTAGCATAGACATTTTAACAATGTTTATTCTTCCAATCCATGAGCATGGAATATTTTTCCATCTTTTTGTGCCTTCTTTAATTTCTTTCATGAGTGTTCTGTAGTTCCTAGAGTATAGATCCTTTACCTCTTTGGTTAGGTTTATTCCGAGGTATCTTATGGTTTTTGGTGCTATTGTAAATGGAATCGTTTCTCTAATTTCTCTTCCTACAGTTGTGTTGTTAGTGTATAAGAAAGCAACTGATTTCTGTGCATTGATTTTGTATCCTGCCACATTACTGAATTGCTGTATGAGTTCTAGTAATTTGGGGGTGGAATCTTTCCACATAAAATATCATGTCATCTGCAAAAAGAGAGAGTTTGACTTCTTTGCCAAGTTGAATACCTTTTATTTCTTTTTGTTGTCTGATTGCTGTTGATAGGACTTCTAGTACTATGTTGAACAATACTGGCTAGAGTGGGCATCCTTGACATGGTCCTGATCTTAAGGGAAAGGCTCTCAGCTTTTCCCCATTGAGGATGATATTCGCTGTGGATTTTTCATAGATGGATTTTATGAACTTGAGGAATGTTCCCTCTATCCCTATACTCTGAAGAGTTTTAATCAGGAAAGGATGTTGTATTTTGTCAAATGCTCTTTCTGCATCAATTGAGAGGATCATATGATTCTTCTCCCTCCTCTTATTAATGTGTTCTATCACATTGATTGATTTGCAAATGTTGAACCACCCTTGCATCCTGGGGATAAATCCCACTTGGTCGTGGTGGCTGATCCTTTTAATGTATTGTTGGATCCTACTAGCTAGGATTTTGTTGAGAATTTTGGAATCCATATTCATCAGGGATATCGGTCTGAAATTCTCCTTTTTGTTGGTGTCTTTGCCTGATTTGGGGATTAAGGTAATGCTGGCCTCATAGAATGAGTTTGGAAGTTTTCCTTCTCGTTCTATTTTTTGAAACTGCTTCAGGAGAATAGGTATTATTTCTTCTTGGAATGTTTGGTAGAATTCCCCAGGGAATCCATCAGGTCCTGGACTCTTGTTTTTTGGGAGGTTTTTGATCACTGCTTCAATCTCCTTACTGGTTATTGGACTATTCAGGTTGTCAGTTTCTTCCTGTTTCAGTCTTGGCAGCTTATAGGTTTCCAGGGAGGCATCCATTTCATCCAGATTGCTCAGTTTATTGGCATATAGTTGTTGATAATAATTTCTAATAATTGTTTCTATTTCCTTGGTGTTAGTCATGATCTCTCCCCTTTCATTCATAATTTTATTAATTTGGGTCCTTTCTCTTTTTTTTGTTTAAGTCTGGGCAGTGGTTTATCTATCTTATTAATTCTTTCAAAGAACCAACTTATAGTTTCATTGATTTGATCTACTGTGTTTCTGGTTTCTAATTCATTGATCTCTGCTCTAAATTTAATTATTTCTTTTTTAATGTGTGGCTTATGCATTGCTTTTTCTCTAGTTCTTTCAGGTGTAGAGTTAGTTGGTGAATTTGGGATTTTTCTATTTTTTGAGTGAGGCTTGGATGGCTATGTATTTCCCCCTTAGGACCGCCTTTGCAGTATCCCATTGGTTTTGGACCAAAGTGTTTTTGTTCTCATTGATTTCCATGAATTTTTTAAGTACTTCTTTGATTTCCTGGTTGACCCAAACATTCTTGAGCAGAGTGGTCTTTAGCTTCCAAGTGTTTGAATTTGTTCCAAATTTTTTGTTGTGATTGAGTTCCAGTTTTAAAGCATTGTGGTCTGGGAATATGCAGGAAATAATCTCAATCTTGTCATATCAGTTGAGACCTGATTTGTGACCCAGTATGCAGTCTATTCTGGAGAAAGTTCCGTGTGAGCTCGAGAAGAATGAGTATTCTGTTGTTTTAGAGTGGAATGTTCTGTATATATATGAGGTCCATCTAGTCCAGTGTATCATTCAAAGCTCTTGTTTCCTTGTTGATTTTCTGCTAGATGATCTGTCCATTGCTGAGAGTGGAGTATTGAGGTCTCCTATAATTAACATATTGTTATCAATATGACTTTATTTTGCTTAATAGTTGGCTTATGTAAATGGCTGCTCCCATGTTGGGGGCATAGATATTTACAATTGTTAGATCTTCTTGTTGGATAGACCCTTCCCAAGGATAGTGTCCTTCTGTGTCTCTAATACAGACTTTAGTTTAAAATCTAATTTGTCTGATATAAGAATTGCTACCCCAGCTTTCTTTTGAGGTCCATTGGCATGGAAGATGGATCTCCATCCCTTCACTTTCAGTCTGGATGTATCTTTAGGTTCAAAATGAGTCTCTTGTAGATAGCAAATGGATGGGTCCTGTCTTTTTGTCCAATCTGCAACCCTGTGCCGTTTTATGGGAGCATTTAGGCCGTTCATGTTGAGAGTGATTATTGAAAGATATGAGTTAATTGTCATCATGTTGCCTGTGAAGACATTGTTTTTATAGATTGTCCCTGTAAATTTCTGTTGTATATCACTCTTGGGGTCTTTCTCCTTTATAGAACCCCCCTTAATATTTCTTGCAGGGCCGGCTTAGTGGTCACATATTCTTTCAGTTTTTGCCAGTCTTGGAAGCTCTGCATCTCTCCATCCATTCTAAATGACAGTCTTGCTGGACAAAGTATTCTTGGCTGCATGTTCTTCTCGTTTAGTACCCTGAATATGTCTTGCCAGCCCTTTCTGGCTTGCCAGGTCTCTGTGGATAGGTTTGACGTTATTCTGATGTTCCTCCCTCTGTACGTAAGGAATCTCTTCCCCCTAACTGCCCTTAAGATGGTTTCCTTGGTTCTAAGATGTGCGAGTTTTACTATTACATGCCAGGATGTTGGCCTGTTTTCTTTGATCTTGGGAGGGGTCCTCTCTGCCTCTAGGATGCGAATGTTTGTTTCATTCCCCAGATTAAGGAAGTTCTCAGCTACAATTTGCTCAAATACATCTTCTAGTTCTCTCTCTCTCTCTCCACTCCCTCCGGAATTCCAATTATTCTGACATTGGAACACTTCATGGTGTCACCTATTTCTCTGATTCTATTTTCATGGATTCTGAGTTGTTTTTCCCTGGCATCCGCTTTTCCCTTTTTATCGATTATATTGTCTTCCAGGTCATTTATTTGTTCTTCTGCCTCACTTACCCTAGCTGTTAGATTATCTAGATTGGATTGGATCTCACTGATAGCATTTTTAAGTTCTGCCAATTCAGCTTTCATTTCTGCCCTTAGAGACTCTATGTTGCCATTAATTGATTTCTCCATTCTAGCTATTGTCTTCACAATTGCTAGCCTGAATTCCATCTCCGACATCTTGGTTATATCTGCATCCATTTGTAAATCTGTGGCATAAGTCATAATCTCTGAGTCTTTTCTATTTTGGGGGATCCTCCTCCTAGTCATTCTGTAGATGGGTGTTTGAGGGAATGTATAGAGTCCAAATTATTGACCAGAACCCAAGCAAGATGGACCTGTTTTCTAGGAACCTTAGGGTTGCTGGCCTCTTGTTTCCCAGCCTGTCTTCTAGGGGAGGGGCCTGCCACGCTGTTACTCAGGCACCCTGTTTGGGCAGAGTTGCCCTGCCCCCCTGTGGCAGGGGATAGGCTTAGTGGGAATCAGTTTTTTGGGGCTTTTGTTCTCTGGTGGCTTTCTGTGGTGGCTTTTTGTGTCTCTTCTAAGAGTCAGAGCAGAAGAGATCATTTCCAACCCTCTGCCTCAGAGCAGAGAGATCGCAGTCTGTTCTTCAGTGAGCTCTCCAGGCCACAGGGTCTCAGTTTTTGTCTGTGCTGCTATATACTGCAGTGTCCTGGGTTGTGCACCCCTCCGCAGCACTCCCAGTCCTGCCTCCAGGTCAGGGCTCGGTCTCTGCCCTTTATGTTTCTAAAACAGCCAGCCACTCCCAGTTCTCAGGCATGACCCTGCCGCTCAGGGTTGTTGCCCCAGGGGCTGCCCTAAAGTCCTTTCCCCGCTGCTACCATCTGCAAGTCTGTGTGCATCCCCAGTGAGTGCGGCTGTCACTCACCAGCGGTGTAGGATCCCCACAGCCAGGCACCCTCCCGCTGCTGTTTATCCTCTGGTATCTGTCCCTGGAATCACCGCTTCCCGCTTCATACCTCGAAACCAACCACCTGCGATATTCTGTTTGTAGAGATCCAGATCTTCTTACATCTCAGGCTGATTTTTTGGGTGCTCAGAGTGGTCTGGTAGATATCCAGCTCAATTCCAGGGACCAGATGAAATAGGGTTCCCTACTCCTCCACCATCTTTTCTTCTCCCCCATATTCATTTTCTTATGCTAAGGGAACTTTTGGCTCTTAAGGTCTTGAGCTAGTATAAAAGTCCTGATTCAAAGTACTAGCATATCCTTCATATCTAACCACCATCTCTCTAACTCCAGATGAATTTCACCAGGTATCTTCCATACAGAAAAGACATATAAATGAATTACCATCAGAGTATAACTCTATTAATATGCTATTACAAAATAAAGTTTAGCTCAGTGGTGATAAATTGTTTATGGGTAAAAGCTGAGGAAAAAATAAATACTAAACTATAAATACAATTTAGAATAGGAGGTAAAGGAGGAGGACATTACCTGGTAATGTGAGTCTTACTACTGACATCATGTTCAGCCCATAGAAGAGATCCAAATAACAACCCTAACCTATAAATGTAGTCAGAATCTAAAGCCAGAAGGATAAAACTGTCATTGAGTAATTACTAGTTACTTCACATTCATTGTCTAGATATAAAATTTAGTTTTGGTCCATACTTCCTTTCTCTATTTATTACCACAATCAGCCAAAATCTTTAGTCTATATAAAAATGTCGGTATTTCACAATGGAATGATCAAAGCAGAAATATATGCTATATTATAGGAAAGAACTTCCTAAATATGTGAAAGAGAATTTTACTTTCATTGTTATTTCCATCGAAGGGGTAAGATAAAGAATTAAGCAAAAATGCATTGATCTGTCAAGTAGAGAGTACATTGCTAATAGTGATTTTAACCAATGAAGCTGCCTTTTAATTTGGAATGGTAGTCAGGCTTTACATTATGATACAATAAGTAGGAAGCATTCTTAAATCAATTTGACAAGTATCAAAGTTTATTAATATTTAACCACAATAAATTTCTTAAGTCCCTTTTTTCCCTTTATCAAACTAATTAATTTTTAGATTACTCTTTAGATCTCAAGATGAAGATATTTAACTCCCTTTAGATGCAACCAAATGAAGACCTGTGGAACAGATGGAGGGCACAACCTGGAATGGAGCCTTATGGAGACATATTTGTCATTAAATCTCTACAAATCACATTTTACCACTTCATGTGGTGCACACCTGTGGCTGCTTGATTATGTACTTTGCTGCCACACAAGAGACTCCATAGCCCTATAAATGCCTATTTTGTTGTCTTTACAGTGTTCCTTAAAACAATAAAAAATAAGGGGACTGTGGTATCATAGGGAGATAATGTCCACAGGAGGTACATAAGATACTTTAACAAGAACTCTTCCTGCCAAAATTCCTATGTTTTATATTCTAGCCCTATGTTCCTCATGGGTGAAAATGGGAGTTTGCCATTTAAGATTGATTTTCTTAGTTTCTTATGATATAAACACACCTGTTCAAAATAACTTTGTATTGATAAAGAAAATTTGTTCTAAGTGTTTCTTCTCATAAGCCCTATATTTTGCCTAGAACAGGAGTTGGTCCTTTGATAACTGATTCTCAAAACAGCAAGTTGTTCAAGGGGTAGAATTTGTAATATTTTATAAACATATAGTCTTGGGGCACCTGGCTGGCTCAGTCAGTTAAGCATCTGCCTTCAGCTCAGGTTATGATCCCAGGGTCCTGAAAACATATAGTCTCAACATACTAATTTAAAATTGAATTTTTGAAAGAGACCACCCATGCTTTTATGGCTTTTATGTTTTAAGGAGAATCTGAACTCTAAAAATTAAACATTGTATCTATGCATCTTTTATGTTACTCATTGTATCTTGTAAAAGTAAATAATGGGATTCTTCGTCTACTTTTACTGTATTTTAGGTCAGTGCAACAGTAAATCCTCAATTTATTATCCATGGGAGTAAAAATTGACACTATATAGCAAACTAGGTCCATAGTCTCTGTGAAGTTTTCACAGTATTAAAATAAACTGTCTCTGGCTCTCATTCTCTCTCTCTCTCAAATAAATAAATAAAATCTTTAAAAAATTAAAATAAAAAAATAAACTGAGTAATGACTTTGCAATCCTAAAATGTAAAAACAATAGAAAATTAAAAGAAATACAACACATTTTTTTTCAGTTTGAGACATATAAAAATGTCTAAAAATGCAAGTTATATAAATAACTACAAAAATTTTAAATTTCAAATAAAATTCACAAATAAGAGGTTATGAGTCAGTGGATAGTTCAATATCAAAATGTAATTTGAATAAGTTCTATTTCAGTTTGGAGAAGAGACAGATCAATTGAAATAGAGTCAAAATGTACAATAAGATCTTGAAGAATTGAAAACTCAGTCTCTTTCTCTTTATGGTTTCAAGATCTCTAATGTCTGCTGATTTCTGCTCTTCAGTCTTCTGTGCATCTGTCTCATTTTTGTTTTTCTTCTACAGATAAACTCTCTTGGTCCTTCTTGCCCATGGTTTAATTTGTGGCCCCTGACCATTCCCCATATCAAATGGTAGCCTTTGTCCTTGATTCTTCATCAAATGCAAGCTCTCTCAGTTAATTAATGTACTTTCTCTCTACCTAAATTAAGAACTCCTAGAAAATAGAATCTCACTGATCCAGTTTGGAGAACTAGGATATAACAAATTTCACATTGCTCTTTTAGACCATGGCATATATTTTTAAGTGGAAATCAACAATGAAGAAATAATAACAATGTAATAAAATATTAAAGTTCGGTAAGATATGGGCAGAGTAATGGGGTAGATTTGTGACAGCTAAACTTTGTTTAGTAGAAGGTGAAAACAACCTTTTTTTTTTTTTACTCTTGTAAATGAGCTCTTATTCATTGCTGCCAGACAGATTTCTTTTCTCACAGTTGACCCAACATTCCACATTTAATTCTGTTTTCATGCAATTTCTTTCTATGTTTCATACCTCTTTCTGGAAGCTTCTCTAATGAATTTACCAAATGTTTTAGTATGTCTGTGATACATAATTAGCGTTTTAATATGCTATTCAATTTTCTAATTGTGTCACACATATTTACTACTTACCATATATTCATATGTGTGTACCTGGTCACACCTATACAATTGTAGAATTCTCGAAGTTTTAATGTTTCTCATACTTATTTCTCAAAAACCATAGCTACATTATGAAATTCTGTAATTAGAACCTAATGCTAGTCTCTTGTGGCAAGAGGTCAAACACTATGCTTCAAAATCCTAGAGGGAGTTTAGAACTGAAACTATAGCTGTGGTTCAATAAAAAATTGTGGGCAAATCATAGGAAGGTACTACATATGTGGTCCCAGAATGGTTTCAGAGTATTTACTTCCATACCTTTGTTGATAAAACATGTGAAAGATTAGAACCAAAAACACCTACGATTTATTGAGGGCTCACTTATAAACTGATGATGGATGAAAAGCAAACTTCTAACTGAATATTCAACTTTAAATTTTACTTACCTGGGTAGAATCATCTTAATTTCAGAAATGCAAAATGTAAATTAACCTGAGGTTAAGTTCTTCACTATCTGTTTTTTCAAAAGCAAATGCAGTAATCAGAGATCTTCTCGTTTGTAACCATTAGACCTCACAAAATCTGGTTGAGTTGCAAAGAAAATAACTTAAGGAAAAGACACAAAAGGAGAATATTTTTATTATAACTTATATAATTTGAGAAATTAAGTAGAATGTGAATGATTAGAAAGCAAATAGATTTTTCTGAATAAAAAAATAGACTAACGGGGGGGCGGAGCAAGATGGCGGAGGAGTAGGAGACCTAGATTTCGTCCGGTCTCAGGAATTCAGCTGAATAGGGATCAAACCATTCTGAACACCTACGAACTCAACAGGAGATCGAAGAGGAGAGTAGCAACAACTCTCTGAACAGAGAAGCGACCACTTACTGGAAGGTAGGACCTGCGGAGAAGTGAATCCGAGGCGATATTCGGGAGGATAGATGGCGGGGGAGGGGTCTCCGCCGGCCGCTTCTGGCAAGTGCTAGAGCCGCGGAGCACAAAATCGGACCTTTTAAAAGTTGGCTCGGCTGAGAGACGTCACTGCAGTGGCTAAGCAGGGGGTGGAACCCTTGCGGGACAGTGTGGTCTCAGGACCCTCGGGGTCACAGAAAGACCGGGGGTGCCGGAGTGCGCCAGAGCTCCCAGGTATCAGAGCGGGGAAGCTGGCTGCAGAGACGGAGCCGAGGTGCGGGCTCTCAGCTCGGGGTTGCCATAAACTGAGATCCGCGGCCCAGTCGGGCCACTGCACCTCCAGCAGGGACACAACAAGCGGCAGAGCCGGGGAGACTCCCCTTCCTTCCCGGGGAGGAGCGGCGTGGGAATGCACTGCAGGGATCTGCTGGGTTTGGAGACTCCACACGGGGTCAGGTGCCAGAGATAGCAACACTCGGTCACAGGCCGGTGAGCACGGAGTGCAGCTGGAGACCGGGGAGACGGGAGTGACTGCTTTTCTCTGGGGGCGCACTGAGGAGCGGGGTCCCGAGTTCTCAGCTCCTCCGGGTGGAGATTGGGAGGCCACCATTTTTGCCCTGGTCCTCCAAGGCTGTACCGAGAGCTTGCAGGGAACAAAAACTCCTGAGATCAAACCCGAGCAGCTTGCTTAGCCCGGACCGACAAGGGCGGGGCAATTCAGCCTCCGGCAAAGACATTTGGAAACCACAACAATAGGCCCCTCCCCCAGAAGATCAGCACGAACAGCCAGCAAGCCAAGACCAAGTTTACCGATCAAGGAGAACAGGAGAACTCCAGTGCTAGGGGAATACTGCACATAGAATTCATGGCTTTTTTTTACCATGATTCATTAGTTCATCAAAGTTAATTTTTGTTAACTGTTTTTTTTTATTTTTCTTTTTCCCTTTTTCAACCAACATCTTATCAATCCTTTTTAAAAAAAAAACATTTTTTATTTTTCATTTTTAGAGTCATATTTTATCCCTTCATAGTAGTTACCCTTATTTTTGGCATATATATATATAAGTTGTTCTCTCTTTAAAATTTTGAGATACAGTTTCTTCTAACAGATCAAAATATACCCTAAATCACTAGTGTATGGCTTTGTTCTAGTCTCCTGCCTGATCACATTCTCTCCCTTTTTCCTTTTTTTTTCTTAAATTTTCTTTCTTTTTTCAAACAACTTCTTATCTTATCAAGTCCTTCTATAAAATCTTTTATAATTTTCATCTTTACAGTCATCTTCCATCCCTTCATTGTATCAACCCTTATTTTGTACATATATGTTTTTCTTCCTTTAAAATTTTAGGAGGCACTTTTTTCTAACAGACCAAAATACGCCCAAAATCTAGTGTGTGGCACTGATCTATGCACTAGCCTGATCATATTTGATCATATTCTGCTTTTTTTGTATTGTTCTCTTTTTGTTTTTATCTTTTCTTCTTTTTTTTTTCTCTTTCTTTTTTCTATCTTTCCCTTTCTTTTCCCCTGGTTTCAGGTCTTTTCTGATTTGTATACAGTATATTTGCTGGGGAGGTTGTAAACCTGTTAGCATTTTGTTCTCTCATTCATCTATTCTCCTCTGGACAAAATGACAAGACGAAAAAAATCACCTCAGCAAAAAGAACAAGAGGTAGTACCGTCAGCCAGGGACCTACTCAATACGGACATTAGTACGATGTCGGACCTAGAGTTCAGAACCATGACTTTAAAGATACTAGCTGGGCTTGAAAAAAGCATGGAAGTTATTAGAGAAACCCTTTCTGGAGAAATAAAAGAACTAAAATCTAACCAAGTCAAAATCAAAAAGGCTATTTTGATGAAGTGCAATCAAAAATGGGGGCACTAAATGCTAGGATAAATGAGGCAGAAGAGAGAATCAGTGATACAGAAGACCAAATGATGGAAAATAAAGAAGCTGAGAAAAAGAGAGAGAAACAACTACAGGATCACGAGGGCAAAATTCAAGAGATAAGTGATACGATAAGACGAAACAACATTAGAATAATTGGGATCCCAGAAGAAGAAGAGAGAGAGAGGGGGGCAGAAGGTATATTGGAGCAAATAATAGCAGAGAACTTCCCTAATGTGAGGAAGGAAACTGGCATCAAAATCCAGGAGGCACAGAGAACCCCTCTCAAAATCAATAATAATAGGTCAACACCCCGACATCTAATAGTAAAACTTACGAGTCTCAGAGACGAAGAGAAAATCCTGAAAGCAGCTCGGGAGAAGAGATATGTAACCTACAATGGTAGAAACATTAGATTGGCAACAGACTTATTCACAGAGACCTGGCAGGCCAGAAAGGACTGGCAAGATATCTTCAGAGCACTAAACGAGAAAAATATGCAGCCAAGAATACTATATCCAGCTAGGCTGTCATTGAAAATAGAAGGAGAGATAAAAAGCTTCCAGAACAAACAAAAACTAAAGGAATTTGCAAACACGAAACCAGCCCTCCAAGAAATATGGAAAGGGGTCCTCTAAGCAAAGAGAGAGCCTAAAAGCAGCAAAGATCAGAAAGGAACACAGACAACATACAGTTAACAGTCACCTTACAGGCAATACAATGGCACTAAATTCATACTTTTCAATAGTTACCCTGAATGTAAATGGGCTAAATGCCCCAATCAAAAGACACAGGCTATCAGACTGGATTAAAAAACAAAACCCCTCAATATGCTGTCTGCAAGAGACTCATTTTAGACCCAAAGACACCCCCAGATTGAAAGTGAGGGGGTGGAAAATCATTTACCATGCTAATGGACACCAAAAGAAAGCTGGGGTGGCAATCCTTATATCAGACAAACTAAATTTTAAAACAAAGACTGTAATAAGAGATGAGGAAGGACACTATATCCTACTTAAAGGGTCTATCCAACAAGAAGATCTAACAATTGTAAATATCTATGCCCCGAACATGGGAGCAGCCAATTATATAAGGCAATTAATAACAAAAGCAAAGAAACACATCGACAACAATACAGTAATAGTGGGGAACTTTAACACCCCCCTGACTGAAATGGACAGATCATCTAAGCAAAAGATCAACAAGGAAATAAAGACTTTAAATGACACACTGGACCAAATGGACTTCACAGACATATTCAGAACATGCCATCCCAAAGCAACGGAATACACATTCTTCTCTAGTGCCCATGGAACATTCTCCAGAATTGATCACATCCTAGGTCACAAATCAGGTCTCAACCGGTACCAAAAGATTGGGATTATTCCCTGCATATTTTCAGACCACAATGCTTTGAAACTAGAACTCAATCACAAGAGGAAAGTCAGAAAGAACTCAAATACATGGAGGCTAAAGAGCATCCTACTAAAGAAAGAATGGGTCAACCAGGAAATTAAAGAAGAATTAAAAAATTTCATGGAAACCAATGAAAATGAAAACACAATGGTTCAAAATCTTTGGGATACAGCAAAGGCAGTCCTAGAGGAAAGTATATAGCAATACAAGCTTTTCTCAAGAAACAAGAAAGGTCTCAAATACACAACCTAACCCTATGCCTAAAGCAGCTGGAGAAAGAACAGCAAAAAAAGCCTAAACCCAGCAGGAGAAGAGAAATAATAAGATCAGAGCAGAAATCAATGAACTAGAAACCAAAAGAACAGTAGAACAGATCAACGAAACTAGGAGCTGGTTCTTTGAAAGAATTAACAAGATTGATAAACCCCTGGCCAGACTGATCAAAAAGAAAAGAGAAATGACCCAAATCAACAAAATCATGAATGAAAGAGGAGAGATCACAACCAACACCAAAGAAATACAAACAATTATAAGAACATATTATGAGCAACTCTATGCCAGCAAATTAGATAACCTGGAAGAAATGGGTGCATTACTAGAGATGTATCAACTACCAAAATTGAACCAGGAAGAAATAGAAAACCTGAATAGACCTATAACCACTAAGGAAATTGAAGCAGTCATCAAAAATCTCCCAAGAAACAAAAGCCCAGGGCCAGATGGCTTCCCAGGGGAATTCTATCAGACATTTAAAGAAGAATTAATACCTATTCTCCTGAAACTGTTCCAAAAAATAGAAATGGAAGGAAAACTTCTGAACTCATTTTATGAGGCCAGCATTACCTTGATCCCAAAACCAGACAAAGACCCCATCAAAAAGGAGAATTACAGACCAATATCCTTGATGAACATGGATGCAAAAATTCTCACCAAAATACTAGCCAATAGGATCCAACAGTACATCAAAAGGATTATTCACCACGACCAAGTGGGATTTATCCCTGGGCTGCAAGCCTCGTTCAACATCTGCAAATCAATCAACGTGATACAATACATTAACAAAAGAAAGAACAAGAATCATATGATCCTCTCAATAGATGCAGAAAAAGCATTTGACAATATACAGCATCCTTTCTTGATCAAAACTCTTCAGAGTATAGGAATAGAGGGTATATACCTCAATATCATAAAAGCCATCTATGAAAAACCTACAGCGAATATCATTCTCAATGGGGAAAGGCTGAGAGCTTTTCCCCTAAGGTCAGGAACGCGGCAGGGATGTCCACTCTCACCACTGCTATTCAACATAGTATTAAAAGTCCTAGCCACAGCAATCACACAACAAAAAGAAATCACAGGCATCCAAATTGGCAAAGAGGAAGTCAAACGCTCACTCTTTGCAGATGATATGATACTGTATGTGGAAAACCCAAAAGACTCCACCCCAAAACTGCTAGAACTCATACAGGAATTCAGTAAAGTAGCAGGATATAAAATCAATGCACAGAAATCAGTGGCATTCCTATACACCAACAACAAGACAGAAGAGAGACAAATCAAGGAGTTGATCCCATTTACAATTGCACCCAAAACCATTAGATACCTAGGAATAAATTTAACCAAAGAGGCAAAGGATCTGTACTCAGAAAACTATAAAATACTCATGAAAGAAATTGAAGAAGACACAAAGAAATGGAAAAACGTTCCATGCTCATGGATTGGGAGAACCAACATTGTGAAGATGTCAATGCTACCTAGAGCAATCTACACATTCAATGCAATTCCCATCAAAATACCATCCACTTTTTTCAAAGAAATGGAACAAATAATCCTAAAATTTGTATGGAACCAGAAGAGACCCCAAATAGCCAGAGGAATATTGAAAAAGAAAAGCAAAGCTGGCGGCATCACAATTCCGGACCTCCAGCTCTATTATGAAGCTATCATCATCAAGACAGTATGGTACTGGCACAAAAACAGACACATAGATCAATGGAACAGAGTCGAGAGCCCAGAAATGGACCCTCAACTCTAGGGTCAACTTATCTTTGACAAAGCAGGAAAGAATGTCTAATGGAAAAAAGACAGTCTCTTCAACAAATGGTGTTGGGAAAATTGGACAGCCACATGCAGAAGAATGAAACTGGACCATTTCCTTACACCACACACAAAAATAGACTCCAAATGGTTGAAAGACCTAAAGGTGAGACAGGAGGCCATCAAAATCCTAAAGGAGAACACAGGTAGCAACCTCTTCGACCTCAGCCGCAGCAACTTCTTCCTAGACACATCGCCAAAGGCACGGGAAGCCAGGGCAAAAATGAACTATTGGGATTTCATCAAGATAAAAAGCTTTTGCACAGCGAAAGAAACAGTACACAAAACCAAAAGACAACCGACAGAATGGGAGAAAACATTTGCAAATGACTTATCAGATAAAGGGCTAGTATCCAAAATCTATAAAGAACTTCTCAAACTCAACACCCAAAGAACAAATAATCCAATCAAGAAATGGGCAGAAGACATGAACAGACATTTTTCCAAAGAAGACATCCAAATGGCCAACAGGCACATGAAAAAGTGCTCCACATCACTCGGCATCAGGGAAATCCAAATCAAAACCTCAATGAGATACCACCTCACACCTGTCAGAATGGCTAAAATTAAGAAGTCAGGGAACGACAGATGTTGGCGGGGATGTGGAGAAAGGGGAACCCTCCTACACTGTTGGTGGGAATGCAAGCTGGTGCAACCACTCTGGAAAACAGTATGGAGGTTCCTCAAACAGTTGAAATTAGAGGTACCATTTGATCCAGCAATTGCACTACTGGGTATTTACCCCAAAGATACAAATGTAGGGACCCGAAGGGGTACGTGCACCCCAATGTTTATAGCAGCAATGTCCACAATAGCCAAACTGTGGAAAGAGCCAAGATGTCCATCGACAGATGAATGGATAAAGAAGGTGTGGTATATATACACAATGGAATATTATGCAGCCATCAAAAGGAATGAGATCTTGCCATTTGCAACGACGTGGATGGAACTGGAGGGTGTTATGCTTAGTGAAATAAGTCAATCAGAGTAAGACATGTATCATATGACCTCACTGATATGAGGAATTCTTAATCTCAGGAAACAAACTGAGTGTTACTGGAGTGGTTGGGGGTGGGAGGGATGGGGTGGCTGGGTGATAGACATTGGGGAGGGTATGTGCTACGGTGAGCACTGTGAATTGTGCAAGACTGTTGAATCACAGATCTGTACTTCTGAAACAAATAACGCAACATATTTTAAGAAAAAAGAAAAAGAAGAAGATAATAGGAGAGGAAGAATGAAGGGGAGTAAGTCAGAGGGGGAGAGGAACCATGAGAGATGATGGACTCTGAAAAACAAACTGAGGGTTCTAGAGGGGAGGAGGGTAGGGGGATGGGTTAGCCTTGTGTTGGGTATTAAAGAGGGCACATTCTGCATGGAGCACTGGGTGTTATGAACAAACAATGAATCATGGAACACTACATCAAAAACTAATGATGTAATATATGGTGATAACATAACAATAAGAAAATTTAAAAAAAAGGAAAAAAAAAGAAAAAAATAGACTAACAAGTATTTAACTATTATCTTGTGATGCAATTCAGGAACTAGTATAACAAAAATTTGAAAAATTTTAAAGAAGTGAAATTCAGATTTTATCCATTTTATTGGATTATAATTGCTCAAGTGATAGGTAAATAAAAGCAAAAGCAATAAATATTGTTTTATTACTGCTTTTCTCATAAGGAATTCTAATATTTAAAAAACTATAACTTTTGTTTCATAAATGGAATTGTATACAATGCTACTCAATGTGGGGTCAATAGATCAGCTGCCAGACCATAGGCTAATTGTTACTATACCAGGATGGGGAAAAAAAAAAATGCACTGCCTTCATTGACAAAGCCTTGCTATAAAAAAATAAATAAATAAAATATCATTGTGAGCTTAATAATAGAGATGATTTCCTTTTTGTCACAAACCCCTTCATCAAATTGTAGATGATCTCTTTGTACTTGATTTTGTTAATGATGAATAATAACTATATATAAATGAACACCTTAACTGTACGCTTTTTTGTACAATTTGTAGTAAGGCAGACATAAAAAGTAGCACAGCTTTGCTTGTATATTCAAAATCTCTATAGTTTTGTCTTATGGATCAGAATTACTAACAAATGTTCTCCTTTTTTGTTTATCAGAGCATATATGTTGCCTTCATTTTGTAAGACAGTTTTACTGGATATAGAATTTCTGATGGACGTTTTTTCCTTTCAGCATTTTGTCATTCCATTGCTACCTGTCCTTTCTTTTTTCTGATGAGAAGTCAATGGTAAGTCATATTATTGCTATTTTTCCATAGGTGGCTGAATCATCTTTCCCTTACAGCTTTAATAATCTCTTTGTCTTCCAGCAGTTTGTTATTGTTGGTCTGGATATTGATATATTTTTATATCTCCTACATGGAGTTAAATAGAATCAAATTTGGAAAATGTTTAACCATGAATTCTTCAAAGTTTTTTTTTTGTATTTTTTCTCCTCTCTCTCTTTAGGAAATTCATTACACATTCATTGGTATGTTTGATGTTGTCCCACATATCTCTGTTCATTTTTATTTAATGTGGGGTTTTTTTTTGCAATCTGTCCTTTATATTGGATAATTTCTATTGATCTGTTTTTTGTTGTTGTTGTTTTTGTTTTGTTTTTAAAGTCAAAATGAGTATTTTAATTTAGTTTCAGGAAAAGATGTCACATGAATTTGGATTAGAAAAAAGGTCTGTTTATCCAGAAATGCAGGGAAAAGAAATAACCCTTACTAGGTTCAGTGATAATTTTCTGGACCTTCCTTTTGCCTTGAAAACTGTATCTTTTCCCCAAAGCACCTACTTCAAAAATCACCTGACCCTGTTTATCTCCCTCTAGCTGGAACAGGCTAATTCCCCTCCACCCCTATCCCTCTTCTTTCAGTCATACTGTGTGGGTGCTGAAGACCCTGGGCTCTAACCAATGAACAGAACTGTCCTTTAAGCTAGTGACCTCAGGCAGTGGCACCCTAAGCCCCACTCCCAGTCCCCATGGCAGAGGCCACAGAGCTGGCATTTGTTTTCACTGTCTCAGGATAAGGAGCCAAAAGCTGACCATCAGCACAAATCAATGCTGAATATGGAGAGAGAATGAGGGCTTCTAGGTCCAGAGTAGGTTGCAAGCTGGGGCAGGAAAAGAGAATTTTTGAGTTGTCCCATCTTTAGAAACAAGGGGGAAATGGGATTCTTTTCCACTGCTATGGTCCTATTAGCTACTCTACTGCTACTGAGCTCCAAGGTGATGTGCAAGCCCAAAAGGCTCTGAATAAATCAGGAGAACTTTGCCCTGGCTGGAGAAGGGATTAATATAGGAAGAGAGATCAATGAATCATTTATAGGAAGACCAGTGATGGGAACTTCAGCTCTTAACGTTGCTGTCAGCCCTGCAAAGGATAATCCAGTAAGAACCAAGACAACCACTCCAGACTGGTGTAACTGGGGAATCTTCAGGCCTTTCCCGAGGTCCCACATCAAGTGTTTGATCCCATTCCAGGTGTGATACATGAGAGGGAAGACAAGTGCAGATTTGGCTGTGTAGATCAGTGATCTCCCCAGACACAGGAACTTTACAAGTTCCAAATTAGATTGAAAGTTCCCAGGAACCAAGAGGGTCAACAAGCCAGAAAGAGAGACCCCTGTACTCAAGGCCATACCAGTACCACAGTGGCAAATGGATATTGCCATGGGAAGAGATCAACTGTAGATAGTGATATGCAGAGACAGAAGACAGTTTAAACTAGTATTCTTTTTCCAGAACCTCTCCATCTCTTCTGTGGCTGTAGTTCCCAAAGGAACAGCATTTCTGATACAGAGCCTAGGACTAAAATGGGCACAGAGACAATGACAGCCAACATGTGTCAACAAGAGTGCAGCCATCTTCTCTAATGATCTACTTTTAAATAACTGATTCGTGCTTTTGCATATCTGTTCTGCTTTTAAATCCATCTAGTCAATGTCTTTCCATTATTTTGGTTATTACATACTTAAATTCTAGAATTTTCTTTTTTTACATAGTCTGTGTTTCTCTACTGGAAGTCCTTTTGACAAACCACTACAATCATATTATTTCTTTAACTCCTTAATATAGTTTTCTTTAATTCCTTTAACATATTTATAAAAGCATCTATGAAGTCTGCTAAATCCAACATATTGATCCACTTAGAGACATTTTCTACTGACTGCTTTTTTCTTGACTATGGGGTCAACACTTTTCTGTGTCTTTGTATGCCTTGTAATTTTTGTTGTTGAAAATTAGACATGTTAGATAATATAACGTAACAACTTCAGACTCTTTATTTTTCTTACCTGAAGTTTTATTTTATTTTTTTTTTGTGACTTAAATTTATTGAATCTTTCCCCACATGGTATGCAGGTATTCATGTCACTGATCATTTTTTATTGTTATTATTTTTACACTTGTTAGTTAGAAGTTACCCCAGTGTCTGCATTGATTAGTTGTCAGATAGCTGAGTATTTTCCCCCTTCAAATATCTTGAGATTGTAAGGCTTCCTTTTCTGACAGAAGATTTTTATGTGGATTGGAGACAGTGTTCCTGTGATCAGTTAATTTTCAAGTCTGTCTGAGGCTTTTACTTTTTTCTGTGTCCTCTTGGGTTTTCCCTGTTTGTATGCAAAGTTCCCAAATTAGTGAGAGATGTATGCAGAACTTCCTCAGTGCTTCTTTAGTTTTCTTAGTTTTACTATGTCTCCATTAATTTTTTTTTTTTTTTTTTTTTTTTTTTTTTTTTTTGCCACTCAGGACATAGAGATTTATGCTTTACCGTGTGCCACTTACTGAGATTGAAATTTTGGAAAACAGAGTTATGTAACCTTTAACAGATGTTTTGATATTATTAAAAAACCAAACTCATATCTGAGTTCTTTAGGTCAGTAACAGTCTCATTTTATTTTCAAACTTTAAGGACATTTGGTGGGGGTGGGTAGGGAGGGAGACATGATTAGATTGGAATAGTCTGAGCCTTGATTCTGAAAGAGCTAAGTTTGAATCTTGGCTGCCAAGCTTACTTAATGTAGGAAAACAGTCTCCTGGCTCCAGTTTCTTTTTGCTTATGTCAGTGACTTACAAAGCCTGAATGTTAGGTTATAAATGAGGTTTAAATTACATGATTTAAGTAAAGCAATTATCAGATTTCTAAGAAAAAATGCTATCCCCCATTTGACACATTATTATGAACAAGCATATTGATTTGCTGATTCCATTTAGAGTACAGGTTTACTAAATTATGTGCATGGATTACATAAAATTTTTATCAGCATGGTACAGCCATTGGTAACTTTCTGACTTACCTTTCCCCAGTCTTTTTTTTCTAGGTATCTCTTGACATCAAGAACTAAGGGTTCTTCATTCTCCCATGGCTGTTCACATTCAAGAAGTTCCTATATTAATGAAACTAGGGAAACACTCCCCATGTTTCTTTCACTTAGGAATCACCTAGAGAATTGTTAAAATGTTACTACATTATCTCCAATTCCTTGGGGGTCATTTTAGTCTAATTAGTCTCTTGCAAGGCCCCTGCATGACCCATCTCCTAAAAGATGATTGGCTTCTTACTGGACCTCTTCCTGAGATAAACTGAGCTCCAATTATTTCTTCTCTAAGATGCAGCCATAAAGACATTTGCATAGCATCTGATTTTAACTGTATGTGTTAAAGAGAGTTTTGTCTGAGAGATTAGAGATAAAATTCTCTCCATTGGTTGAGTTGTATTGTTTTTGACTTAATAAGTAAGTGAAGTAAAATTGCTACTGAAGCGATTATTGAAGGATCTCATCATTATTATATCTTAATATCTTTCCCTAATTACATGAGAAGTCTATACTTTCTTCCTCCTTCATATTTAACAAATCATTCTTTCTGGGAGTTTTTCCTTTTGAGTGTCCTACCTATGAAGCTTCAGGACCTTTTTCTATTGCTGTGTTGAGTTTTGATTTTAAGTACTTACTGGAGAAATATACCGAGTATCTAAATAAAAGTTAGGATCAGGAGAACACTGGCCTTCCACTGACATACATCAATGTCTCAGTAAAGACCACAGGCAGCTTTTGAATGTGTTTTCTAAATTGTGTGACATTGTTAATTCCTTGTCTTAAAGGTTTATCCTCTTCACTGAAAGAAATATACAATAAAGAAACACGAGCCCTGGTGTAAGATTTCATTTATTGAAAAGCAAATTTCATTTTTATTTTCATTTTTTAAAGATTTATTTATTTATTTGTTTGTTTGTTTGTTTATTTATTTATTTTGGAGAGAGAGAGTGAGTGAGAGAGCACAAGGGGCAGGACAGAAGGAGAGAGAATCTCAAGCAAACTCTGAACTGAGCATGGAGCTCATTGTGCTGAAATCACAACCTGAGCTGAAACCAAGAGTTGGTGCTCAACAGACTGGGCCACCCAAGTGCCCTGCAAATTTCATCTTTAAAATTTGATCGCAAAGACTAATAAAAGTCTTAAAACAATACTTTAGTTTTGTTTTGGAAGGCGCATGTTCAATAATAAATAGGTTAATATTTAATTGTAATAGTTAATATATATTAAAAACTTGTTCAGTGTAAGGGTCTTTATATTCGCTGCTTAATTAAATCCTCAAAACAGCTCTATAAGGTAGATAGTCCTGTGTTTTGAACATGGCCACTAAGATTTAGACAGATTAAGTAATTTTCCTAAAGCAACAGAGTTCAGTATTTAAATATAAGCAGTCTGATTCCTGAGTCTGTACTGTTAAATTTGAAGCAATGCTACTCCCAACTTTGGGCTGATATTTCTGAAGTAGTACATTTTAAAATAATACTAATACAATAATTATTACATACAGTCCCAAATTATCTTTTGGGGAGAAAGTTATGGATCTATTTTTTCTGAAATTATTCCAACTGTTTAAAAATTCCAGAGTTTATCCTGATCTTCCACTGGTCTTGTCCATATGAGACATGACAAAACTCAGAAGGCTTCAGACAGGTAGAAAGATACTGGACTAAAATTCTAAAGATTTGAATTCTGATTCTTTCCTTTCATTAACTTTTCTAGAACCTTGGATATAAATCTTTCAACATGGTAAATTGTAAAATAAAAGTAATATCTTCTGTTTCATATCTACTACACAGAGAGGTAGCAAAGTAAAATGATTTATGCTAAGGTGTTAGAGAAAGACACTGTCAGACAAATTCATTGGTCTTTCAACAGCATGATTAAAGTAGGGACACTACTCCCTGGAGAAAACTAGTATTTTGACCAGTATGTTTAACTCTTGAGGCTGAAATCTTAGTTTTAGAATTGATTTTTGTCAATATCTTTCCCTTAATATCAAATTTATCCATGGATCAGTTATCATTTATTAATTTCAAAGAGTTTAAGAAAAATGAAAATCAAAAGAAAATAATAATTATTGTTATTATGTTCAGTGTGTGCTGAGTACTTCATATAAATAATTTATATGAACTTCCTCATCTAGGAGATAAGAGCTTAACATAAGAACTTGGTCACGAGAGTTTCCTCAACCTCTCCAAAGTCACATATTTAGCAAGTCTTAGAACTAGAACTTAAATCTACAGTCTAATTTTGCAGTCTCTTTTAATGTAGAACCTAAGGATTATCCAAAGGCATTTCTACTTCTTGAAAGAGAAACTAGTTGAAAATCAATTCTGACAAAAGTAAAAGTAGCAAAGCGTCAGTGGACAAGGGCAGTTTAGTATTCAGGAAGTCAGCATTCTCATTTTGCTTTTACTTTTGGTTCATACTGGTTTCTTATTGTTCTTACACCTGAGGAGTTGGCAGTACTTGTACCTTCTTTCATTTAAAGCTCACTAGTATGCAGTCTTGCTTTATTTAAGATACAATTTTCCCAGTTGGTCTTTGTTAACTCCCAGTTGAATAACTAGTACACGACACTTTTCTTGAAAAATCTCCATACGTTTCACACTGTGAGAAATACACCAGCTTAACTCCTAAGCATAATAAACAACTTTGACATTTGCAGTGCTAGGACGTTTTGCTCTACATTGGTAATCTGGCTCCAGTATAATTTACTATTATTTTTTTCTCAATTCTTTCCAATAGAAGGAGTCTGCTTTTGTTGTACTGATCTCTTTGTTACCTTTCTTTTCATCACCTTTGGTTTTGTCTCCTTTCCATCATATCTTTACACGTATATCCTAGTATAGAGAAGAGAGGTTAAGGATTTAGCCTCAGGTGTTGGACCACCAGTGTCCAAATCTCAGTTTCATCTTTCTAAGTATGTACCTTTGGGAAAGCTGCTAAATCTCTCTCTTTCTGTTTCTCTCGTCTTTCTCTCTCCTCTCTCTTTTTATTTCTATCTCTCTTTCACCTTTACTTTCTTTTATTTCTAAAGATTATTGTGAGTTTCAACAAAGGTGGCATATGATAAGGTTTCTATAAACACAAAGTCTTGTAAATTGTTTGCTTAATTCTGACCTCCTCAGTGAAAGCAACCACTTATTATCTGCACCAATCATTGAGCACACAACTATAGATTGTCTTAGATCTTAATTTGTAATAAGTAGAAGTGCCATTGCTTAAATGTTTTCAGTCAGTAAAATCATATCAGATAACAGACTATTCTATTTTTAGATACTTCTGATGGTTAGAAATTTATTTTTTGTAGTTAAAAAAATTGAGTTTTTATTTTAATTTCAACTTTGTATATTTTGGAACTAAATTTAACAACTCTAATTCATTTTTTATAAAACATTCCTGCAAGTGATTACCGTCTTTGTTTTTTCCTTTTCATGTTGAACACTCTTATCCCTTTAACCAATGTGGTTGGGGTCACACAGCAAATAATGACCAGTAGGTATAGAAAAGTTTGTAATTTCAAAATATGCCAGGTTTCCTTCCAGTAAATATACTAAAATAAGCTTAATCTTTAACTATTACAACAAATGCAATAGGTATAAATTTAATATAAAAAATTAGAATTTTCTTTGTTTAATATTCCTACTAATAATTAATTGACCAAGTATTGTGTGTTTAATGTAACTTTTATTTCAAAGGGAGTGGAGCTATATTTTCCACTGGAAACTAGGATGATTATTTTTATTAGTATTATTTTATTAATATTAATATTATTATAATTTACCCAGTGATTATACAAAAAAAAGAGAAAACATGAACGAACTGTTCTTTTAATTTTTTTCATTATGCATATTTATCTTGTTATTATCTGCAACTAATCTTGTTTAAGAATTTGGTCTAAGAATTGTCATAAGTACATTCACACATCTTATTATATACATATTTTTTCTTACACCTAAGTTATCCACCCAGTGAAGAAATTTCCTTAGTTATTTGTCTTCCTATCCTACTCAGCTCCTAAATCAAGACAGATATTTTCTACGAAGCAAAAGTTTGCCAAGTTTTGTGCATGAAGACCTCTGTAGGATGAAAGGATTATTTGTTAAAGATCTACAACTGCTCTCAAATAGCTTCTAAATTACTTAAAAGAGAAAAAATATTTTTTTAAATTAGAAAATAAGTTCTAAATAATATGACATAGGTAATAAGCAAAATAGAAGCTTATAAAAGGAAAATCCTAAAGCATACTTAAAGATGAAGGTCAGATTTTGAAAGAAAATGAAAATGATTTTAAGAATTAAAAATGGAAGTTATTCTCTATTGACAAAATAGCACAGAGTAAGTGATGAGTAGAATATGTATAATGTTTAGAGGCGTAATTGGCATAAAAAGAGGAGGTAGAGTTTGGATAGGTAAAGAAAGGGCAGTTTTCAGAATATTTTGAAATTCAAGAAACATTTATACCTGCCTCAGGAAATAATAGGGTGTTACTGTAAGTTATTGAGGTTAGTGCCACGATGCTGGTTGCATTTCGGCCAACTGGTGTGGCAGATGCATAAAGGAGGGGACAATAAGTAAAAGAAGTAGATTTGGTCCAAGAGACTGAGTAAAGAGCTGCTGCAGATATGAGAGATGAAGAGAGTCTAGACTAAGATCGAGGTGTTTCCAAAAATCTCAAATGAGTAAATAAGCACATTTGTACAGTGGAAGAGGGTGTTAGATTTCTCATACTTTTTTAGAGGTTTTGGTTTCAAAGCACTAAATTTTTAAATCCATGAATTACCATGTATGTCTAATAAATCAAATTTGATGCCTTTTTTTTTTTTTCCATTCTTAACCTGGCACCCCCTAAAGCAAATAAAAAGGTAATACCAATTAAGGACATTCAGATTAACTTTTCTCTTGTAATGTTTAACCCTTTGCTCTGGTTTCCTTCAAGTCATCATGTTTTCAACTCATTAAATTGCATTTGCATATTATCAATGCTCAAGGATCTCTCCTGTAATTAGTTCTATGATTTATTTAATATACAAAAATGATGTTTTATTTTCCCAACTCATATCTTAAGATTAAATTAAATAAAAAGTATAGCGTTCCTAACCATTCTACAAATGAACCCTCTGATTGGTTCAAATAATAATCTATTTGATCTGAAAAGAAAAAGCTTATACTTAGAATTTTGCCATAGTCACATAGTAGTATACCAATGACTGTTATAGTTGGCTTTGTGGCTTAAACAGCAGAAATTTATTTTCTCCAGTTCTGGAGACTGATAGAGATCAGGACACCAGCATAGTAGGATTCTGGTGAGAGCTCTTTTCCTAGCTTGCAGACAGCTAACTTCCACCTGTGTCCTCACCTGACAGAGAGAAAGCTCTAGTTTCTCTTCTTTTTGTAAGGGTTTTAATCCCCATAAGGGCCCTACCATCATTACTTCATCTAAACCTAATTATTTCCCAAAGAACCCATCTCCACATACTATCAAATTGGGGATTTGAGCTTGAACATATAAATTTTGGAGGGGACACGATTCAGTCCATAACATTCTGTCCATGCCAGAATTAATCTTTTTCTTACATGTAAAATACATTTATTCTACCCCAACATCTCAAAATTTCCTGTCTGAAGTCCAAAATCTCATCTAAACATCATCTAAAGAAAATTTGAATAAGATTGAGGTATGGTTCATCTTGAGGCAACATTCCATTCCAGCAGAGATAGCATGACCAGTTCTGTGGATGTAGGTCAACATTTTTTCCCAATCACCTCTGTTATTGTTCAAAGTGACTATGGTGGGGATAGAGCTTATGCATGGATTTAGCAACATTGACTTCTACTCACCACGGCTGGCCTGGCTGACCTTGTTATTATCTTTATTTGAAGATTCCGTGTGGCTTAAGGAAATGTATATGGGTGCCAAATTGACAGCGGGTGGATTTATGATGGTTAATTTTATGTGTCAACTTGACTGGATCACAGGGGGCCTAGATATTTGGTTAAACACTATTCTGGATATGTCTGTGAGGGTGTTTTTGGATAAGATTAACATTTGAATCAGTGGCCTGAGTAAAGCAGATTGTTTTCCCAAGTGTGGCCTGACCCAATCTGACGAAGGCCTGAATAGCATAAAAGCTGAGTGAGATAGAAGTCTCTTTCTCTGCCTGACTCTTTTCATTTTCTTGTTCAAGAAATATTTAATTTTTGTTTTCTGTGTCTCAGGGGCAGTTCTAAACATGTGAAACATAACAATCAATGTGACGGTTCTGATCTGAGCTCTACAGAGTATGCATTCTAACAGGGCTGCCTGATTAAACAAGCACAATGGTAGTACCTGTTAATAGAGGGCTAGCATCATGGCCCTGCAACCTGTGCCATCATACAGGAACCTACACCGAGAAGGGCAATGCACTTGGTTTAATGTTCTGCTGTTACTGTCTTAAAATTCTTAATAGTTTTTGAATAAGGGGTTTCATGTTTTTATTTTTCACTGGACTATGCAAATTATGGAACCAGACTTGGTGTTATGAAGAAAGCCAGAGTAGCGAAGAGTGATATTCTGGGGAGAAATGGGCCAATAAGATAGTGAAACTGGGGGAAAACTCTCTGAAAGAGTGATACTTGAATTCAGGCCTCGACAAGGAGAAGGTACCCATGTCAGCAGAGCATTTCAGACAGAGCAACGAGAGAAGTAAAGGCACTGAGTGTGCTGTGAGTTTGCTATTATTATGAGAAAGCAAGCTGGTATGATTGGATACGGAGGCAGGTGACAAATGGTAGGACATGAGGTGAGACAGATGACAGGGTCTAATGTACGTGTGATAATTTGGTATAAAAAGGAGTTAGATTTATTTTTTTATGTGTGATCCTTCCTTAGAATGATCAAGGAAGAAGAGAAACACAGTAATAATTTGGGCTTTATGTTTAATGGTCTTATCATGAGAAAAAGGTCTTATTTTGCTGTCATTATAAATATTATTTCCAGGTAAACATAATCAACATATTTATTGAAAGTTGGACAGTGCTGTTGGGAAAGGAGAAATTTATAGTTAAGTAACAGAAATAAATGACCAAATCCTGTCCTATATTCTTCCTTTTATTACTATTGGTCACCAATTTCTAAAGCTTTTGTGTGGACTACCTACTTCCTCGAATAGCTCATTTTCAAGACTACATCCAGGACAAGGTAGGAGTTCAGTGCTTCGAATCAGTGAACAGGAGGAAAATATGTACCTGTTAATCCTCTAGCAACTAATGTACATTCTAATACAAGGATTCTTGTACCATGCCATTTTTTTCTCCTGAAATGATTCATCAGCATAAGTTAAAACTAAGGATGAATGAAACCAAAGCAGTTCATACTGATTAGGTACAGGTAGACCTTAATCTAATTAGATTCTCTGAATATATTCTAAAATGTCATCACCTTTTAAAACTCTAGCCATCATATTACTTAATGTGGCCACATAATTCATTTTAGCCATTATTGGTGTCACATTCCCCCTGAATTTGAAAATGTTGCTTCTAGTCCCACTATAATAAAGAAGATGTACAAAATGATGTATAAAAGCTATAATTCACTCTTTAAAACACCATTTTCATGCTTTATAATTTTCAAAAAATACACATATTTCAGTTAAAGCAAAATATTTTTCTAAATACTTTTTATTTCTTCAGATTCATTCATCCCTGGTAATAGCTTGAGCAAAAGACACATATAAAGAATGTACTTCCCTGAAAAATAAAGTGCCCTTACATTTTGCAATTGTACTTTATTTTAACATTATCAATAAACGGGAGGTCAAGTTTAGGATTCATTGTGATATTTTTGAAAATTTACTAAGTATCATGGAAACCCATAATTTAGGAGAAATACATATTTTCTTTTCTTGATTGTATTTTACTCTTGGTAATTCTTGTAATTCAAGATAAGTATTATGTGGCACCATAATTGTATTTTATATTCTTGACACAAACAGAGGAATTTTATGATTCCATAATTTGGCCGAATCAAATAGCTTCTTCATTATAAATTCAGTATTAATATTATCCTCATCTGGGAAACCAAGAAATGAAAGATACAATTATTATTTTGTGTTTATGTAATCTAACACCTTTCACACTTGATTTTTATTATTTATCTATAGAGATAAAATCAATCATTACCTTTCCAACAGATTAAAGCCAGATCTCAACTTAACACATATGATTTTCGGATTCATAACATCTTTCTCTTGCCCATGATAAATGTATTCCACAGGAAAAGGGTCAGTGTACTTGAGAGTTAACATAATTCTATCAGATATTCTGAACACTCTTTAATATAACTGTGATCAGCAAAATTAACAGGAAATATGGCTGGTCATAGGTAGCCTTCCTTATGCCTGGACTCCACATTTCCTGGCTGTTCCTTATTCTGCAAACTTTCAGGCACACTAGAGCTTCTAATGTTTGCCCAAGGATGATGTAGAAAATCTAGAGACACAGAATTTACAGAGGATTGGAACAGAGCACTTTGTGCACCAAGTGTTAAATAACAGAAAGGACATGGGTAAGGTAATCACACAGACTTCTGGCTTCAAGAATGAAAGACTGAGTGACAAGTTACTTCAACTCTCTGAGGTTCAGTTGCTTTCTTTTTTTTTTTTTAATTAGTTAATTAATTTTTTAATGTAGTGTTCCATGATTCATTGTTTGTGTATAACACCCAGTGCTTCATGCAATACGTGCCCTCCTTAATACCCATCACTGGGCTAACCCATCCCCCCACCCCCTCCCCTCTAAAACCCTCAGTTTGTTTCTCAGAGTCCATAGTCTTTCATGGTTCGTCTCCCCCTCCAATTTCCCCCCCTTCATTAGTGCTCACAATAGCACATACCCTCCCCAATGTCTATCACCCAGCCACCCCATCCCTCCCACCCCCCACCACTCCAGCAACCCTCAGTTTGTTTCCTGAGATTAAGAATTCTTCATATCAGTGAGATCATATGATACTTGTCTTTCTCTGATTGATTTATTTCGCTTAGCAAAGTATCTTCTTGTTCCATCCACGTCATTGCAAATGGCAAGATTTCGGGGTTTTTTTTGATGGCTGCATAATATTCCATTGTATATATACAGCACATCTTCTTTATCCATTCATCTGTTGATGGACATCTTGGCTCTTCCCATAGTTTGGCTTTTGTGGACATTGCTGCCATAAACATTGGGGTGCATGTACCCCGAGGCTCAGTTTCTTATATATAGAATAAAGACTACCTTGTGAAAGCAAAATAATGGACCCCCTGCCAAAAATGTTCATGTCCTAATCCTGAGAATGTAGGATTATGTTACCTTACAATGCAAAAGGAACATGATTGCTAAAAATCTTGAAATGGAGAGATTATCCTGGATTATCTGGTGCGCATGATGTAATCACAAGAGTCCTTATAAGAGAAAGAGGGAGGCAGGAGAGGCAGAGGCAAAGAAGGAGAAGTCACAACAGAAGCAAAAGTCGGAGTGATTTGGTCCTTTGCAGGCTTTAAAAATGGGAAAAGACTATGTGCCAAAGAATGTGGGTGACCTCTAAAAGCTGAGAAAGGGAAGAAACTGATTCTTCCCTAGAGTCTCCAGAAGGAATGAAGCCCTGCCAACATCTTGATTTTAGCCAATAAAACACATTTCATACTAGTGACCTCCAGAACTCTAAGACGGTAAGTTTATAAACCACAAGATTTATGGTAATTTGTTACAGCAGCAATAGAAAATGAATGCACTCCCCATTATAAGGTTTTGTAAGAATTACATTTTCTCAGCCCAGATTAGGTCTTTGAGAAACATTGTATTACACAAGGTGTAAAGGGGACTTGAGAAGAGATTGAGGACTAAACGTGTGCTATGCTTCCTTCCAATTTCTTTTATCTAAGCAAAAAAAATGGTTATAATTATGTTGGGAGATGAAAGGACTAGGGCCCAGTAAGAAATATGTTTGTTTTCTTCTTAGCATAAACAGTTGGAGTGTGCTGAACAGTAATGCCACTTGGCCTTTAAAGTGTGGTTAAAATTTTCCTGTGTGCTGTGCATTACAGCTGAATTCTTAATCTCTAGTTCATTTGCCCTGTGTTCTCCTTCTGCCACCACATTATCTGCTGTATCTTTTTTTTCTTTGCCCTCTTGAATTCAGTTATAGGTGAGAAGTTTCAATTGTTTTATTGTTTCAAGGCATATTTAGACTTTCAGATTGACCAAGAAATCTAACCTGACATGATGAGAAACAAACAATTCTACCTCTTGGAATGTGTATGATTATGTGTTACTGGTTAGAAATTTACTCCTGATTTCAGAGCAACAAACTGTTATGAGGGTCGCAGGTTCTTGCACAGCTGCAAAACATTCCAGATGACTTAGCTCTTTTCAGTTGCCATAAATAAACATGTACATGTCTCAACTTATGCACATTTCCTTACCCAGAGTCTGGCTCTTAAAACCATCCCCTTCTTAACACAGAATTAACAGCTTCAACCAGAAAATGAAACAGATTTTATTTAACTGATTGAAAGGCGCTATATAGAACTTTACATCATGTTTTATCTGCTATCCTGTGACATGCACTTTAAATTATTTTAGACGTATTTAAATGTAACAAATGTCTCAGAGACCTAAGATATAAGATTAGAGTTACAGTAATGATTTGTATTTATTTCTGCATGATCTGACAGCCTGGAGGTAGAAGTGACTCTTGAGGCCCTGGAATTTAAAACAAAAGTAGATGTTTAATTAGAAAATAAATTAACTTCATACATTTATATTTTTAATGTATTACATAAATCATTCAATACAATTTCACCTGGAGATGTACATATTTTAATTGCCTTTTCTTACAGTAATCACCTTTCTTTTGCTTTGTGGCACTAAAATATAATTTGAATGGCTTTCTTATCCAAGAGCCATGTAGATCCAGCATATTTTCCTAGATTCTTTTAAATTCACTAATGCGTATTAAAATGATTAAAGTCAGCTACACCAGATTTGACCTGTCCCATTATCGGGATATTTAATTTAACAGGGCATTTTTGGAGACGAGCTTTCTTAATAGTTATGTTATTCAGAGTTGTGGAGATGTGAGCCTTTCACGGGGAGAAATAGCCACTAGCAGATGGAGGACAATCTGTGAGGGGGTTATTGTTCAAACTCCTGCATTGGTTGGGAGAGTGACTTAAATGACAAATTCTATCCAATATTGTATGATCATTTTCGTGTAAGAATAAAAATAAAGCTAGGAAAAATTAAACAAATTAATAACACCTAAAGGAAAAGAAAAATGGAAAGAAAAGGATAATACGTTATATTATCTCCCAACCCTTGTGTTTCATATAGCATTTGGACAAAGGATTATATAAATTTATGTAGTGGGAAATTAACATATTAGATACTAGATTCCAGGTATCCTTTTGACATACCTAGTATACTTGCCACCATGCCATTCTGCTTCTCCTATGTACCACATCCTCAGCTCCTGCAGTAAGGCTACAAGACTTAATGTATAAATAAATAAATAAATCTAAAAAACCCCGATAATTATAGGGGTTCCTGGGTGGCTCAGTCATTAAATGTTTGCCTTCGGCTCAGGTCATGATCCCAGGGTCCTAGGATTGAGCCCCACATCGGGCTCCCTGCTGTGCAGGAAGCCTGCTTCTCCCTCTCCCACTCCCCCTGCTTGTGTTCCCTCTCTTGCTGTGTCTCTCTCTGTCAAATAAATAAATAAAATCTTAAAAAATGATAATTATATGCACTTTATAGTATTTAGGGGAGAAGTACTGATGCCTGCAACTACTTTTAAGTGCATCACCAAAAGAAAAAAAAAAGGATGGATTGATGGATGGATAGAAGGATGGATAGATGTGTGATAGAATACATCTATGGTAAACTGGGTAAGATCTAGATTGTGAATATACAGGCATCCACTGTAAAATTCTTTCAACCTCATTGCATGTTGGGGGAAAATAGTGCCTGAAGTCTTAGCCCAGTGCAATAATGTTTAAAAAAAATGGGTGGGAAGAAAATAAACTGTCATTATTTGCAGATGACGTGATTATGTAGATAATCTTGAAGAATCTACCAATAAACCAGTAGACTTAGCAAGGTTTCTGGATGCCAGATCATATACAAAAATCACTTTCATTTCTATATGCCAACAACAAATGATTAGAAAATGATATGTTAAAAATGTACCATCTACAATAGAATTTTAAAAATCCACTAGGAAATAATGAATAATAATTAAAAAACAAACAAACAAAAAGACTTAATGTAAGAACTGCAGATATAGGGGGAAATTCAGCATTCTCAGTGACTTATGAAACCCTCAGAATTTATTTCTTCCTGGGGTTAGGTGGGAGTAAGGAAGAGAACAGCCCTGTTCACAACAATGCACAGTAACAAGAAGACAGAAGCATGTCTTGAAAACTAAAAAATATAAGTAATCAGAGAACAAAATTATATTTCCAAAAGTTGATCTAGATTGGAAATGTAAAGGCTTATTTACTATATATAAACATGTTACTAGAAATAAATGTTACTATATATAAATTATTTGCTACCATGTTCAAAAGAAAAGTTACAAGAGTCAACAAATAGGTGGTTTTGCTATATACAAGCATGTAAACTCTGAAAAAGATGGCATTGAAGCATAATAACTATCCAGCAAATTAAGCTAGGGCAATTTAAAGACATTCATGAAAACAAAATTGAATTTTAAAGAGTTAAAAGATTGAAGTCTAAATGTCTAAATAATGTTTTTGAAATTTCTGTACTGTAGGGAAATATTCTGACAAAACAATAGAAAAATTCAACATGAAAATTTTGATGATTTCTATAACATATCTTCAAAATTTACATCATTGGAATGTACTCATTTGGGAAATCATTGCAAGGAAAAGAGTAGACAAGGGGTTGACAACTTCAATGTTCATAAAAAGCTCATACACTTTGATAAGAAAAATGCTATAGTACAAAACAATAACCAGACAAAGTGAGCAGTTAATTAACAAAAGAAGAATTATATTAATCTAGTAAGAAATATGGTTTAATAATCATTTCCATTTATAGGCAAATAAATGGGAATTAAAACAAAACTAATAAACCATTTGGTCCATCAAATTGCCATTTGTTTAATGAGAATAATTGCTGGTGACACAAGCACAATGAAAAGAGGTTTAAAATGATTCAAAACACCTCCATTTATCACTAGCTCTAATGTTTCTGTTAAAAATGGGCTGAGACAAAACCAACACAGCACTACCTTGAGTTCCAAACTTATTTAGCATCCTCTTTTCCTCAGATTTTCTTTACCAACTAGATACTAGAGCCGTGTTATTTTATGAAATCACATATTCTAAATAACTAAAGAGGTGTGAATTCAAAGACTCCTAGAATGTTGCAAAGTCTGACCACTTTGGCAGTCAAATCTGAGCAACATCGACAGAACCGAAACAAGCCAAAACATTAGATAATGAATGCCTTCTTCAAGACTGCTAATTTAAAAGATACCAATGCAATAAAGGCTATATTCACCTGCCTTTTATCTTCCCCCCCCTAATCAAGCAGAATTACTCCATGATTCAAGGTTCAAGACTCAGAAGATAGGGTGTAAAATGGAACTAAATATTCCACCACCTGTTTCCTTTATTTATACACCTGGTCCAGGAAATGTTGTAAAGTGAACATTACAAAGCTAAGTAGCTGAAAATATGCTTTTACATCTAAGTGGTTTAATGACAATAACTGAAGAGACTTTTTTTTTTAATTCTTATTGCAAGGCCATGACTAAGGAACAAAAAGTCCAGAAGACTTGAAAAGATATAAAACAATAAAAAAAGTACGGTAAAGACTAGCATAATTCATATCAAAAATTCTGTTGGTCTTTATATCCATTAATCAGTGGCACTTTTCCAGTTAGGAACAGCTCTCTTCAAAAATAACAAAATTTGAATAGTATGGATACATTTATTTGAAAAGGTTAAAGATAAATGACAAGCAGAGAAAGGGATAAGGGCCCATTTTTAAGGCTATTTGACCTGTTCTTTCATTACATGCATATGACACTGAGCTCAAAAGCCTCCCTTGTTCTTTCCATTTGTAGCCACCTAATTATCAGCGATATCTGAGAGAAAACCTGTAAGCAGATCATTACATTGTGTTATTTTATGTGATGATGTTATGTTATTTAATATGTTAATTACAGAGAAATTGGAATTTCTCTTTCCATATTCATCTTCTCTAGAGATTACCAATTAAAAATGTGTATTATAACTGGAAGTAAGGCAGTAAAAAAAACTCTTGAATTTTATACTTCCTAATACTCTTATTTACACATATGTTATTGACAAATATAACTCAAAAGATAGAATTTTTTTTACCATCTAAGAAACATTATTTAAGAACAACCTTCAGTTTTCAGATCCTCCTTCAAATTGTTATATATTTAACTTTTAGCAAAAACAGTTAAATTTTAGAAAAAAAAATTTCAACTAAGAACTTATGCAACAAATCAATGTCCAAAGCGTGTTCTGGAACTAGTAAACATTTTATTACAGCTTCCAACTGTCTATTGCTACAATACTGTACCATGAGATAGATGAGTCTACACTACTAAAAGATAATTAAAACTTAAAATTATTTAAAAAGAGAATTGACTGTCCTACTACATTATAATATTTTCTTTAGAATGATTCTGCCTTCACCATTGCTCCAGTTCATCTCCATCCCCTGAATCATTTACTACCAACATTTTTTTTTGTATTTTTATGCATCTATTTCTAACTCTACCCTTTCATACTTGTAACTGGCATAATTTCTTAAATTTCTGAGATGGAAGCCATTTAACATGAACCTCCTTACGTATACCCTGTGTCTGTACCAATTTGTCCTCCCCTGCATCATAAGGAAACAACTCTGTTCTTTACAGAGCAGTTAGCTTAGCTTTCACTGATTCAAAAATTTCTCACATGCCCACTTTGCTCCATCAATTACCACCTTCCTTTTTCTCTCTTATTTTATTCATTTTCTCTTCACTATATCTATCCTCTCACGGCTCCTCACCCCCCAAAAAAATCTGGCCATAAAATGCACTAGTTTGTCTTATAAAAGAATTCATTCTTGGTCACAAGTCGTATCAGAAATTCCATTTAAGGAGGGAGAGATTAATATTTATTGAAAGCATACCAACTATGGTTTGTAGCAGATATAATTCTTCAAGATTTATTGATGAGTTAATTAGGGTCTGGAGGGTTAAGGGTTAATTGATTTGCCCAATGTCAAAAGTAAATGATAGAATTGGGATTAGATATGATTCTGCCTGACGACACCACACTGTCACATTTATTATTTTCATAATAGCAAGATTATTCCCTGTACTACTCTATATAATACACGCCTGATGTTTTTTTGCAGTCTGACTTTTGCTCCCACATTTCCTTTTTAAATTTCTTTCTTGAAGGTAGCAGAGGATATGTTTGTCACTAAATGCTATAATTTCTTTCAGCATCTTATATTCTTTAATAATTCTGGGAATTATTACTTATGACCTCTTCCTCTTTCTTAAAAGTACCTGTATTCTTGGTGTTCATGAACCATACTCCCCTAGTTTATTTCACTCTTTATGGCTGACCTTTTCCTCTTCCTCTGCCTTCCTTTTCTTCCCCCATCCTCAAAGTCATTTGCCTCTCCATTCTGTAATCTTACACCTGGACTCATATTATTATATCCCAACTGAGCTATTATAAGGACTGAAGATTGATAATTTTCCCTCTTTTCCTTTTTTGAAAGGCCAAACCTGAGCCTCTCTGTAGAATAAGGTCTGTGTAGTCAGCTAGAAATGAGAGACTGAAGATGAAAGAAATCTCATTTTAAATTTTTTAAAGGGATAATAACTATTATTTATATCTTAAAAAAACAACAAACAAAAGACTCACACAAGGTGACAAGGGATATTCCAAATGCAAACCATTCAGTAAATGGATAATTTAACAAAGAAAAAATAATTTACTGAAACAGTATTAAATAGCTTATAGAATTGTTGAAACAAGGAACCTAACTTGGAATGGGGGTGCAAGGGGATGCTACATATCCTGAACAACAGACCAGTTAAGCACAGAGTCAGGGCAGTAAGGGACCTCTGGCATAGCCATTGGGCAATAGACCACAGCTTCATCCACATTGCTTCTGGAAGGAGGATATCATCCGTATATCATATAATGATGTAATGGTGATCAAATAACAAGGGAAAGAAAAAGTTTCAAAAATGTACTGCTAGAGAGATGAATGGAACTGAGGGATAGTATAAAAGATATATGAAATTATTCCATTCTCATATAAAAAAGTTTATATTTACACTGGATAAATCATAAAAGAACAGCATAAGTGAAGTATATAGGAAGCTGAAGGAACTCTATAGAAAAAGTGAAAAAAATGTAAAGGTTATAACTGGAGATTGAAAGGGGGCATGGGAAGGTTACAGTAAGGAAATGCTGATTTTTGTTATACAACTTTTTAGGTATGTACAAGAATTTCGTAAATTAAAATAAACAAACTATAACCCATGTTAAAGAACAAAAATTCAACCAAGTAAATTTAAAGATCTCTTTGGTTTTATTCATTTACTCATCAATTAGACAGCATCCCATCTAACAAACAAAAGGGTGCTCAGAAGAGTTGTACAAAATGGAAGGCTTTCACCATCAGAAATGAGATAGGACAAGGAAGTTATTAGCAAAAAGAAAGAAAGAATTGTTTTGGGCAACCTTCCCTTCCCTTAGAGGGAAGGGTGAGGGGTCCTATCATGCAGATTGCATCACTGATACTGATCAGGAAATCCCAGACTGATTGGTTTAAAATTCCAGTGCTCTAAGCGGCACAAACTGTAGTTAGGTTAGCTATTAAGTCTTGGTGGGGCTTAGTAAAAGTGACTCTATATAGGGCCTGTTGTTTCTTTTAACACCTACAAATGTCTCCATAGCTAACTTTTTTTTTTTCTTTTTCTGCTAAACACATCTACTTTTTCTAGTTGCCACATCTACTTTTTCTTAGAACTGAAAAGGATACCTTATTGAACTGATCTCCTTATTCCCTATTAATAGGAAAGAAGGCACTTCTCAACAGTATTTCAGTTTTCTTGTCAATAAATTCTGTGTGTATATATATATATACACACAGAATTGAATATATATATATATACTGTTATATTATTATAGCTAAAATTTCTCATATTTTATCTCCCTAATTTAATTTGTTTTGTCTTTTTCTTTTTTTTCTTTTTAGTTATTTAAATTCCAGTTAACATACAGTGTAATATTAGTTTCAGGTGAAGAATTTAGTGATCCATCACTTCATACTGTCTTGTCTTTTTTTTTTTAATTAACCATTTTATTTATTTATTTTTAAGATTATTTATTTATTTATTTGACAGAGAGAGAGGGAACACAAGCAGGGGGAGTGAGAGAGGGAGAAGCAGACTCCCCGCCAAGCAGGGAGCCCGATGCGGGGCTCGATCCCAGGACCCCGGGATCATGACCTGAGCCGAAGGCAGACGCTTAACGACTGAGCCCCGTCTTGTCTCTTTCTAAAGATTGGTTTTACATATAGAATCTGAAAGGTATGGAACTATAGTCTCACAGGAATCCAAGGGGCAACTTGTTGTAGAAAATGCTTCTATCTCTTTCTCAAACAGAAATTCCATTCAAGGGAAAAACACCTTTTGCCACTGGATTGGAGTGATTATATGTATTTGTGTATGCCTCTTGACCAAATTCTGAAAAACTCTTTAACTCAGTAAATCATATACTTACATCTGTAGAAAAATTGTAGTTATATCTTTACAAAATCAATAAACTCACACACTTCCCTCTATGTTTATGTCCATAAATTATCATTTGAGAAGGCATTACATACAGATTCTGTCATTCGGACTCCCATCATTCCATCTAAGTCCTGAAAACGTATTTCCCGGATAGGCAGAGTTGAGCTCAAGGTCAACTTAGATAGTTGTTACCAAAACAGTTGACCTACAAAGTATACTGGGATATTTAAAATCTTGATCTATTTCAAAGCATGTGGATATCATTATCTTACTTGATTGATTTGATTTGATATCCACAAGATTGTGTGACAGTTTGAGCAAACATTATTTTCCCAGTATATAAGTCTAAAATCAAATAATTTTCCCAAAGTTGCAGAACAAACTAGTGGGCAAAATCAGATCCTCTCAATCTATGCCCTCTGTACTTTATCATTCTGTTTTTCTCTGATTTGTAATTTGGCAAAATAACACTTGATCTTAATATAGTTTCTCAAAAAGTTTTCCCCATTTTTCAAATACTTCCATGTGAATAGTCCTTGGGCAAGAAGCAAAGTTCAACCTACAATAATATTCAATTCATTAGGCCATTACAAATCACTTTGGAATCATAAACCCCTTTCAGTATACTTATGTTTCTTTATAAGAAGCAATCTTGTATTTGTTTTCCTAGTGCTAAGTGTGGTACATGAAGCATATTGCTAATTTTTATGTCTTTTTAATAAGTTAATAATTTTGAATACTTCAAAAACTGAGGTCTTAATTTGATCAAAATGTGATTTGTTTTTAAAACTTCCCAAATGATTTTAACATGTAGTGAGGGTTGTATATCATTCATTTGGTAGAGAGGACGGAATATAATAGAGTAGTAGTTCTCAACCTTGGTTACACACTAAAATTACTTCGGGCACTTAAAAAAAAAAAAAAGTGTTAAAAATCCCTATGGACAGACTCCAACCCAGAACAATTAGATCAAAATCCTTGGAGTTTAACATAGGCATCAGTCATTTTAATGTTTCCAGTGAATCCAATGTACCTCTAAGTTTGAGAACCAATGCAGTAGAAATCATCCTCCTTGCTTTAATTGATTTACCACTATTTGAGGATTTCATAATAAATTATACCATTTGCTATATAATAAAAATACATTTTAGCAAAATAGCTGTAAGTATGACAGAGACATTCCTTTATATGTGCTCTTTTCTTAAGAAAACGCCAATTATAGGGAGCCTGGGTGGCTCAGTTTGTTAAGCGACTGCCTTCAGCCCAGGTCATGATCCTGGAGTCCTGGGATTGAGTCCCGCATCGGGCTCCCTGCTCAGCAGGGAGTCTGCTCCTCCCTCTGACTCCCTGCTCTCGTGCTCTCTCTCTCTCTATCTCATTCTCTCTCTCAAATAAATAAAATCCTTAAAAAAAAAAGAAAACTCCAATTATTTTTTAGTCCATTGAGCTGCACGCAGTAAGCTCATTGTCTGGATGTATGCTTCCTTCAAGAGCTAGCTCTTTCTGTCTTCCCATCTCGATAGCACTCTGTGAGACATTGCTAATGCAGAAGTGCAGACTAATTAATTAGCTCATTTGTATCCACAAACCTATAAGCTGCCACCCCATTTACGTTTTACACTGCTTGTCCAGACTGAGCAGTCATTCTATGTATAATGTGTCATAAGAAATCCCGCAGATAATGGTGTCCACATCTAGTGCTCACTATGCTAAATTATGCTGCCATTCCACACTATCATTCTTCTGCATCTTGAGGAGATCCATTTATTAAAACAGATTTTTATGTGGCACATACCAATTATTTTTACAAAGGACAAACTAGAAATAGGTCCCATAATTGCATGCTAGTCAACCATTCAAGTCTATACACAAAATCACTCACTCTCTTATTACCTCTTTTACCTTTGTCTATAATTCTGTCTGTTGACTAGAGGTCTTTTCTTATGCTTGATTTTCTTTTTAATTCATCAACAACTGTACACTTTCAGTTCAAATATCCTAAAACCTTAGGATTTGCTTAAGACATTTCCATACCTCATGCTTGCTTGCCTATATTGAGAGTTAATGAAGGAAAGCCATTACTGGGACAATGAACATCAGGCCCAAATTATGTTGCTAATTAGCAGATTCAGATGTTGGTAAGAAAGTCAGTTTTTTTCTTTTTTTTTCCCCCTTTAGTACTGCAGTGACTGGGAGGGAATTAGAGCCGTTATTCCCAACAGAATCACTTCTTTTTTTTTTTTTTTTTTATTACTCTATCAGTCTGTCTTCATTGGTTCTCTATGTTCCTATTTTATGTAGAGCCAATTAATTTTATCTGATACAATAGACTCTGCAAGTTAAAGTTCTGACTTTTAAATAAACTATGTTGACTTATGTTATTTCATTTCCAGTTTCCCTCCTGATGCTCCCCGTGGTCCTCATATATATACTTTATATTTTCAAATGTCCACTTTGTTATTTGAACTGGGTTCATTCCTCCTACTCACCCCCTCCCCACCTCCCATCCAAGTTCTATCTGTTACACTTTCTGAGACTTTTGAAAGGAAGCTATTGCCTCACTGTAAGTCAAGCCAAAACAGACATGGCTTTCCTGCTCAAAGTAAAAGCCTCTCAAGTACTTGAAATTGCAGGGACAAAGGCTAATTATTGGATCTCTTTGAAGAGCTCCCTCTCTCTTTTTTTTTAACTGAAAAACAAAACAAAACACAAAACCACTCATTTAAGGCCTTCCCTTCTGCTCCCTACTCTGCACATCCCATTTGAAAATCTAATCAAGGGACCATGCTGAGGACTGTTCTAAGATAGTCTTAGAACACAGGAGTCAGTCCCCTGCTTTACCGGGTTCTTAGAATGGTAATTCTTTTATGGGTCCTAAAAGTGGCTGTAGATGGAATGGCACAACCTCTAATTACGATTTATGACTTCTTTATGCCATCTTGGAATGAAGAGAAGATAAATTATGGCATAGTGTATGAATACTAAGAGTCAATTCTGGGAGGGATAATACATGTTTGAAAACCAGCCCTTCCTCTGAAGTCAAATTTTATTATTCCTTGTTATCATCTTTCAGACACTTTAAAATTCACATAAAATATTTATTTCTAAACCTTCTTTTGCAGTGTGAATTTCCATTATTCTGACTTTTAAATGTTTTAATATTTTACAATAAAATTTATTTTTATTATAATTGGTTATCAGCCAAGCCAAAGTACTCTTAGTAATATCTATATCTTTTCATGATTATTGTCTGCAATGTATTAAAAATACCCTGTAATATTTCAAGAACCAGATTAACTAGAACAGGCCTATTCATTATCTCTCCTGTAGGGGGCTGAATGATGGCCATGTCCTAACCCTCAGAATCTGTGAATGTCGCCTTATTTGGAAAGAGGGTCTCTGCAGATATAGTTAAGAATATCAAGATGAGATTACTCTGGATTATACAAAGTGAGCTCTAAGTCCAATGATAAGCATTCTTATAAGGCATACAGAGAGGAGATACATGGGAGGGAGAAAGAGATATAAAGATGGAGGCAGAGATTAGAGTTATCTAGCGTAGCCAAGGAACACTGGAAGCCACTAGAGGCTGGAAGAGGTGAGGAAGGATTCTCCCCTACAGTCTCCAGCTGTAGCGTGGTTCTGCTGAAACCTAGATTTCAGACTTCTGGCCTCTAGTACTGTGAGAGAATACATTTCTATTGTTTTAAGTATCAAGTTTATGGTAATTTGTTATGGCAGTCCTAGGAAACTATTATACCTTTTCATATCTTGATAATTCTATATAGCCAATTTAGTAGTTATATATTAACAAAGTCATATGGGAATGGGGAGAGGGCTTCCTGAATTAAGAACAGTTACCTCATGTTAGAGAATAGGATCAAATTCAGACAGAAGCTTTCATCGGGACCAGGAGGAGCAAAGGCATGGAGGCAAGAAAAAGAAGAGTTGGGGATATGTCAGTAATTTGACACTACTGAAAAATAAAATGGGAGATGAGAAGTGCTGAACTTTTGTGATTTTTATGTCTATGTAACAGAATCAGACTATAGCTGTGTGGTGAAGGAAATAGATATTTCCCTTGTTTTATTCTGGGAATCAAATGTTCTTTTGTTTTGGTTTTGATTGGTTTTTCTTTAGGGGTAGATTTAGAGAAGAGCTCCTCAAACTCAGATGAGGGATAAACTTTTTTCCATCTTTAAGCCTGTGTTGTTTGTCTCAGTGGGACTCCAGGAGGTAGGAAGGCCTGGAACATTTTCAGTAGGAGTGTATAGCATGAGGTGAGCTGAGTTTTAGGGTTTCTGGGAGCTAGTATATAAAAGACTAGGCCTTTGGGTTAAATATAAGTCACCTGTAGCAGGCGAATATAAGGAGCACATGTAGCAGTTAGAACTCTACTGTTTTGTACTTCTTTGTAACCTGCACGTCTTTAGTAAAGCCCCATTAACTGTTAACAACTGCTACCCATGTGTGGCATGGGAATTCTAGAATGCCTGTACTTACCCCTGGAAGGAAATTATTTAGTGGGAGCATATTCAAAAAGTAGTTACTTTCTCATCTATTGTTAAAGTGCTCCCTTTACCCTGGGTCAGATTGTGTTTATTTTTCTAAAGTGCTGCTGTAGAGCAAATCACTGACAGTTATTGTCACCAGAGAAAAGATCAGCATATCTGGAAATGTATAAATTCATTATATATTCAATAACTCTTTTAAAAACTTTGCCACAATATCATCCACTTAACAACGTGAAATACACTGTTCATCAGTACAGCCCTTCTTTTCTTCCAAAATGTTGTGATGAGCATATTGTTTTAAGATCTTATTTTAGAAAATTAACCATGCTGTGAACTCATATACCACTTTATGCATGTCTGAGTCTTGAGTCTACTCTTCCTTCCAAGTAACCTCCCTATTTATTTTCCCCTTCTTTTATAGAAAAGCTTCTTGAAAGAACTATAGACATTCACTGTTTCCAAGCTTTCTTCCTTTGAATTTTCTTAAGCCCACTCAGGTTTTTGATACCACCAAACCACTGACACTGCTTTTCTCAAGATCACCAATAACCTTGAAGTGTTTAAACCCTATAGTCATTTCTTAGTACCCATTTTACTTGACCTATTTACAGCATTATACATAGTTGATTATATACCAGAAGACAGCAATCTAAGGGTCAGTTTTAGACTTCTGCCTACCAAGATGTCAAAAAATAACCAAAAAAATGGGTGGTACAGTTGCTTCTCTGTGTTACAGAACTACACTCTTCCTTGAAGGAATCTCGGGAACTATATGTGACCTGTGACTGGGTAAAGATGCTAGCTACCATCAATCCTTGTGAGTTACAGGTAAAACTTAACTTTTCTTATTATTTAGATAAAAACAATACAGGGGCACATGGGTGGCTCAGTTGTTTGGGCATCGCACTCTTGATTTTGGCTCAGGTCATGATCTCAGGGTCCTGAGACTGGGCCTGGCCTGGGGCTCTGTGCTCAGCGGGAGGCTGAGATCTATCTTTCTCTCCCTCTGCCCCTCCCCTCTCTACCTGCAGCCTTGCTTTTTCTCTCTAAAATAAGTAAATAAATCTTTAAAACAAAACAAAAACCAATATAAACAGAAGCTCTAATATTTTGTTCCCATATACAGGGGACCATCACATCTATATCTTGGCATTCATTTCATTTTTGAGTCCACCCATGTAAGGTATGTATATAAAAATTCTGAATTGTGTTGGTGGAGGTACACCCCAAGTTTTCACTCCCTATAAACATAAGCATGGTAGATGGGCCCTGTGTGTGTAATACCTGAACAGTCCCTGGGATATAGTAAGTACTTAATAGAAAGTTACTGCATCAATAAATAAGGAACTGAGGAAGTTGTGAAAGAAGCTTACCCTAAGAGAAGAAAGTAGTGGTTATAAACTTAGGACCAAAGCAAGCCTTGTTTGTTAAAAGAAGTTCAACATTGGAGGACTTGCACAGGAGAACATCATGCACAGTTTCATAAGATATGTCTCTGTCCCACTTCCTCTCATCCACTATTGTTTGGGAGAAAACAGGTATCATTTGAAAGAACAAGCAGAAGCAGGGTTATTAAAATCTCTGTAAGACACAAAGAACAGAGGACAACATTATTTTGTAGTCTATGCCATTTTCTGTATTGCCTACTAAGTGATGACATGACTCTCAAGAGGAGAATTACATAATGGAAATAGCTGAGTCACAAGGATCACCAAGAATGAGGATAGCATGTAGAGAGAAGTCAGGGACCAGAGCCACGAAAATCAGAGAAAATGGAGTTATCGGACCAGATTCTGAAGCTGGAGAAAAGGCTCATTGAGGGAACTCCCATGTCTAATGACTTCTAGGAACACTGGGAGAGAACTGAGATGATCAGGTTGCTGGTCCTGAATTTATACAGAAACTTAGCCTAAGAGAAAATACTGCTATTATGAATCTGTTGTACTCCCCTTCCCACCTTCCTTGTTGTTGAAGCCTGGGGATACAGCTAGAAAGATGAATAACAGCCTCTACAAAAGTGACCTTCTCTAGTCAACCTCCGAGCATGACTTAAAACCTCCTGTACATTTCAGACAATAATCTTTTTGTTTTATTAGAACAAAAGCTGGGAAGGAGGATATTTTTCATTGGGAGTATGTCCTTCACAGGCCAGGGACTACTTATTATATGTTGAGACAATTCGTGATTTTGAGGATTGATCGATCTATCTATCTATCTATCTATCTATCTCTATATATTCATTCACACATAACTTCATCTTACTTTCCCTTAACACAATTCTTCCCATAATGTTATTTGCCTTCTATCTCCTATGAATATGTACAGATACTATTTTTAAATAAGAGACATTATTTTTTCCTTTCATCTTTGTTTTATTCTCACATTCAGTATATTTTCTACTCACTATGTGCTTCCAGCTGCACATAGTTACATACATAGACTTATTATTGATTTTCTTTAAGTGATTAGACACATTAATGATTTTGGTCTTGCTATTTTTCCAGTTCTGTATGGTTACATTGCTTTTGCATAATCCAAACATTTCTTATCTCAATACTAAAGGCACCTACATGTAGGTTCAAAATCTTTCATGTTAAAACATGGCAATTTTTGTTATAAGTCCATGGTAATATCTCACATAAGATAAATAAATATATAGATAAGAGATGTGCCATTGAAAACAAGGATGTTCAAGGGATATCAACAAAGTGCTAAAAATGGAGCACAAGACTAACTGTAGACATGATCGTAGGGAACATTGAAAGACAGAATCATCCACACAATGAAAGTTTGCTTTCTTGAGCATACAATTTTTAAAGAACAATTTCAAACTCTTAACCTACTTGGGGGCAAATTTTTAAGTCTTAAAAGGAATTGTGATTAGTGCTTACATATGCATTTATGTTTCACTACTCTGGAAAAATGAAGTTCTGTTATTATACCAAAGAAAGAAAAAAAGTCTGAGTAGTAGTGCAGATTGTTGTTCTGATAATTCTCAGGACCACTTCTGCATCTTTGAAATCTGTGACACTTCCAATTTTCATCTAATTAACTATCCTCCCTTGCTTTCCTCCCTGTAGTTGTAAGTATATTTCCATGCTTCTAAAAGGCCATTTGTTTTCTGATAGTAAACTACCTGTTTGTAAGTCCTGCACATGTAAGGAAGCTGGATAAAGTGAAGAGCAGGTTTATCTACCCAGAGGTATAATTACAAGAGGATAGAGCAAATTTGAAAATGTTTATTTCATATGGTGTACTTGACAGAATCACAATTCATCCGGCTTTGTGTTATTTATTACTTCCTTATAGCACAGTAGAAATCTTGGCATTTATTACCACTCAGAATAAGATTTATAGGAGGTGTTGATGAACTATAGTGTATGTAGAATGCCAAATTCTAAATTTCCAATTTGTTGGGTTACACAGTAAAGCATTTAATTGAAAAGGGCCCTGGCTGCCTGGGGAAAATGTGAGACCACCAAGAAACATAATGGAACTGTCCACTATTCTCTCATTGCAGTTCAAGGCCCTAGAAGCTTGGGGCAAATTGACTGAAATTTTTTTTAAGGGCAAAGATCAGAGTTTTCTAGAGACACTTTTTTTAATTTAGAGATTACCTTGACTGAAATATGTCTCTGTCAGATTATCTGAGTTTCAGATCCCTGTAACACAGTGTCAGGTAGTACAATGGTTGATTCTATTGGTTCTGGAGTCAAGCTGCTTGTATTTGAATGCTGTTCTAGCCCTCACTTCACCTTGCTGTGCTGATTTCCTCAACTGTTAAATTGAGGAAATAATAGAACCCATTTTATAGAATTATTTGGAAGACTAACAAATAATACATGGAAAGTGCTTTGTTCAATGCCTAGTACAGAGGATATGTTTAATACATGTTAACTATTATTAGTTTTAGCAAAACAAAAACAAAGGCCTAGTCTAATTTGTTTTGAACCGTTTTCATCTTTGAGCCCAACCAAATTAGAATATTGTATGTCTCAATTTTCCATAATCTTAAAATCAGCACAACAATAAATTTCATTGCATTAAGAACTGATATTGGCCCAACATCCTCCCTTTCTTTCCCTTCACCTTCAAATTTTTAAGACTGCTCACTCTATTAATGCCCAGTCATACTCTTTCTGTGAAAACTGCTTTTCACTACCTCTAGCATACTGAAATTGTGTTCCAGCATTCATTGCAAGAGTTTAGAAGGTAGTATAGTGTAATGCGAAGAGCAAGGGCTTTGAAATCAGACTGGCTGAAGTTTAAAATTCAGCTCTGGAAGTTAGCAACACTGTTGTCCTATAGAGTTGATTAACTACTTTTAGCCTCTGTGTCCACATCTATAAGATGCATTTCAGTTGGATCAAGTGAGAAAATGTACCTGAGAGAGTGACTGATACATATTAGATGTTCAATAAACAGTTTTTTTTTCTAGCTTAACTATTCTCTCTAAAGCCAAAGCCTTCGTTCAGTCTTCTTTGAGATCTTTATCAACCAGGGCATCATTCCAACATTTGAATAGTTCTTTATAATATCCTTGAAGATCTCAGGATCTTTCCTTCCATAGCATGGACCTTGATTTCCCCAAGATGTATTGAACATTTCTTCCTTGTTTCCCTTCTACCACTTTAACTTTGATGTTAACCTTTTCTTTAAGACTCCATATCAAGCCCAAAAATAATTCTCTAATACTCTTTATATAGATTTCATCTACTGATGACATGAGAATCTAAGACTTTACAGATGATTCCATAATCTAGACCGTTAATCTAGAACCTCTCTAGAGATTCCAACACCCAAAGAGGTATCTCTGCAGTTATACTTTATTTAGGTCATGTTAATTTCCTGAATACCCTATAATAATTGTATAAAAGATTTTGATTTTTAAAATATTTTGTTTTATGTTGTATTTTCTACAATATCTTCTCTATGATTTATGTTCCTCTTTATCCCATACAATGCTTTCAGATTAATAGACTAATTTCAGATGATTCAGAATTATAAAGGGTCAAATTACTCTTGGTATTATCAAACAAACAAGCAAACAAAAACCATAAATTTATTTTTCCAGCATCTTCAAACACTCTTTCTCTGTAGCCCTAAGTACTTGACTTGCCTTTTTTTTTTACATTGTTGCTGTGGTCACTTTAGACTTATAACCTCCCCTCAATCTTCAGAATACCTCTCTGTGTAATAAACACAAAGATGTGATTGTTTCCACCTATGAAACAACATTCCCCTCTCCCTTTCTCCCAGCTATTTGAGGACAGTTATCATTAACTTTTTCTGTGCTTGCTTCTTACCTAGAGTCTAAGTTCCTTGAGCATACAATGTTAACTATTTTTTAAATCAGTATAGTAAAATGGAGAAAACACAGGTTTCGAAATCAAATAGACATAAATCCAAATCTCTTCCTTATTACTTTCAAGTTTTAAAACTTAGTTACTTTACCTTTTGAACATTAGTTTCTTCCTCTATAAAACAAAGGTACTATACTCTGCATCAGAATACAAGGGCTTGTAGAAAGTGATGAATAGTAGACATTGACCTGTTTTTACCATCTCTTTTTCCCATTATTAAAACCCCTTCTAGAGGGGAAGGGGGTAGGGGGATGGGTTAGCCTGGTGATGGGTATTAAAGAGGGCAGGTACTGAATGGAGCACTGGGTGTTATATGCAAACGATGAGTCATGGAACACTACATCAAAAACTAATGATGTAATGTATGGTGATTAACATAACATAATAAAATAAAATTAAAAAACAAACAAACAAAAAACCCTGGTTGTTTGTTAATCTGCCTTAAATGTAGTAAAAAATAAATTTTGAGAGCAGGAATAAATTATAAATATACTGTAAATATTACACATGGTCTTTTAAATTTTAAGTACAATATAACATTAATATTTATTTTAATTTAATATTTTAAATATATAGCATTCATTTAGATAACTCAGAAAATCTCATGGTAATTTCATAAGGTTTCTATCATTTACTTTAAAAAATGGCCAAAATTTCTGCTGATATTTTAATTTTTCATAGGCAGGCATAGGTATTCATGCAATGACATTAAAATACAAGAGAGACTGGCTTAGGAATAATTTCAAGTGGCTATTTTTCTACTGAGGTTGTTTATATGCTATATTTTCAAGCATTTTAGTTACTTTCTTAAAACTACCATATTTTAACTGAAATAGTATAATTTCTAGAATATCTCTCTGGCCTGTTCATTTTTTTTTTTTTAAAGATTTTTATTTATTTATTGAGAGAGAGAGAGAGAATGGTAGAGAGAGAGCATGAGAGGGAAGAAGGTCAGAGGGAGAAGCAGACTCCCCGCTGAGCAGGGAGCCCGATGCGGGACTCGATCCTGGGACTCCAGGATCGTGACCTGAGCCGAAGGCAGTCGCTTAACCAACTGAGCCACCCAGGCGCCCCTGGCCTGTTCATTTTTTTAAAGATTTTTTATTCATTTCTTTGAGAGAGAGAGAACATGAGTGGGGAGGAGCAGAGGGAAAGGGAGAAAAGAATCTGAAGCAGACTCTGCACTGAGTGTGGGCCTGATGCAGGGCTCAATGTGGGGCTCCATATGGGGCTGCATCCCATGACTGCCGTGAAATCATGACCTGAGCCAAAACCAAGAGTCAAATGCTTAATTCACTGTACCACCCAGGTGCCCCTCTGGTTTGTTCATTTTTGTACCAACTGGTACAAAATGTATAGAGAATTTGCAAAAAAATTAACTTTGGATGATAATTTTTCTTAGGTATTAGGATGATTTTCTGAAAATATATCTATAACAAAAGTTGAAATTATAGAAGATAATAATTTAATTACTCTCCCAGATGAGATGTAAATCTCTCATTCTCTCTCTCGTGTACACAACATAAACACACACACACACACACACACACACACACACACACACACACACACTAGCTTCTCAAAAAGGTCCATGCCTAGTTAGTACATTAACAATTTATATTAAATTTTGGGGGCACCTGGGTGGCTTAGTCATTAAGCATCTGCCTTTGGCTCAGGTCATGATTCCAGGGTCCTGGGATCAAGCCCCGCATCAGCTCCCTGCTCTGCGGGGAGACTGCTTCTCCGTCTCCCACTCCCCCTGCTTGTGTTCCCTCTCTTGCTGTGTCTCTGTCAAAAAAATAAATAAAATATTTAAAAAAAATTATATTAAATTTTCAAGGAACAGATAAGTTCCAGACCTAATGTACCTTTCATGGTGTAGTGTATAGCAGGAATTTCTACATGAGAACTAAATCCTGTCACTGTGATATGGGGAAAGGCAGATCTGAAGCATTCCCTCCTTCTCCAGGAAAAAAGAAATGGAGGCTCTATCTTCAATATGTTAGGAATCAGGAATAATTTGATTAGCTACATCAATTTTTATGGAATTGAGTGTATTATAGAATTGTTCAACATTGCATTTAGCCCAATAAATTAAGAATGTTTGAATCCTGACCTATTTTATCAAATAGGATTGTTGTTATAATCAACATAAACTGACACCATTTAATTTAGAACAGAAGAATCAATTTCTTGAAAGGATGAAGGTAGCTGAAATAATAAAAAGAAGGGCCTACCAGGCAGATACAGAAAGGATAAGAAACAAGGCAACAATGGTGATCTTAGCAGCAGGAACTGATTACTCTCTCTCTAGACCTAGGGCATTGTCATCAGAATGATTTATCTTCTTGCCTTCTTGAGTGACTTCATTTAAAATTCAAATTTCTATGAAAAGAAAGAATGAGAGTCAACTTGTTTGAATCATGTCTGCTTCTTCATATTGGGTTCTGTCTTTTGCTTTTACTCAGTTCTCTTGCCTCCAATGCACATGATGTTTGCCTTCTGGTAATTATCTAGTGAGAATTTAGGAAAGAGGGAACAGCTTAACTGGGGCCATGTTCCTAGTTATATTCCTCAACCCAGTAGACTTGAGAGCACTGTTCTCAGATTGTGGAAATCTGATTAAAACTAGACTATTTTGATTCCCTATTCATCATCACCACTTAAATGATGAATACTTAGGAAAAACCACAGGAAGCATGAGTGGTTTAAGAATGAATTAGAGAGGCACCTCTGGTTGAGTGACTGCCTTCGGCTCAGGTCATGATCCTGGAGTCCTGGAATCAGGACTGGAATCAAGCCCGGCATCGGGGTCCCTACTTGGTGGGGAGTCTGCTTCTCTCTCTGATCCTCCCCCCTCATGCTCGCTCTCGTTCATTCTCTCTTTCTCAAATAAATAAATAAAAATTAAAAAAAAATAATGAATTAGATTTTTCTCAGGATGAAGGGATATTATAATGGATAAAAGAATCGAGGTATAGGAAACCATTAAAAACACTCATGGTGGGGGAGGGTAATACATGTGCAAATATATAAGAACACTGTGCAGAACAATAATTATATGTCATAGGAAGTTTATAAGTAAACTATATGAAAACAATAGCTCAAAAAGGAGAAGTGAGTTAAAAGAGTTAAAAGTACTGTAGGCTACTGTGTTTTCTGAAATGTCACAAAAATACTAGTTTAAAGGAGGTTATAATAAGTCAAGAGTATACACTATAAATCTCTAAGATAACCACTAATAGTATAGCAAAAGTTAATAGAGGAGTAAAGGAGAATAACAAAAGTAATTCCTGCATTGAAGTCAGGGAAAAAACAATGAAGAGATCATATATGGGAGAAAGGAAAGAAAATATATAGCAAGACGAGGCTTTTGTTTATAAGAAACTATTTTATTTTATTTTATTTTTTATAAGAAACTATTTTAAATAAAAACAAATAAACTTGTATTAGAAATAAGCAAAAAAAGTGCCAAGATTGAAAAAAATATACCATGCAAACTGAGGTAACATAAAGGATTTTATTGTTAAAACAGATACACATGAAGCAATTACTTTACTAGTGAACATCAAACTTTAATAATATATTTTAAGAATGCAAATGATCAAGGGGTAACACCAGGTGAAGCAGAACCAATAACACAATTCTCTTTGTTCTTCTTCACCACATCAGATGCACACTGGCTCAACTTAATACATAAGGTCTTTAACAGATGTGTGCAGTTCACAGCACTTATACAAAAGAAAACAATCCTAGTGATAAAACATCTCCATTTTTAAACTGAAATAGTTATGCAAATTTCATTATAGTTTACAGGGAGCGATACATAGAAGTGCATAGATTCCAGCAGTGGTTTTACTATTGGCAATGCTAGGTAACTAATTTTATCCTCCTAAAAGTATTCTACAGATGAGGATACTCTCACTAACAAATATGTTTCTTTGTTTGCCAGGAGGTCTAAACATTAACATGCTTGTAGGATTAGCCTGGGTCATCTGACTTCTTTATTACTCCCCTTTATCAAGAAAGCATGTATTACAGAGCTACAGATTAATTCTTACCTTCCCACAAATACTAATAAAAAGAAAAATGTTATGGATATATTATCGTGAGACAGAATAGAACTTTAAAACAAGGAATATTAATAGAGATGGAGACATTTTGTAAAGGAAAACAAGTACATTCAATTGAAGAATACATAATCATGAATAATATGCATGCAATAAATAATATAACTTCAATATATATAAGCTAAAAATTGACAAACATTCAGAGAAAAAATAGAAAATTCTCAATTCATTTGGAGATTTTGATATAAATCTTTTGGTAGATGAAATAAATATATGAAAGAAAGTATAAAGACATATAGAAACCTATACTAACTTGACCTAATTGATATTTATTGAACACTATGCTTACCAACTAATTTTTACACTTTTTTTGAAATGCACATTTAAATTACTTCACAATAAACAATAAAGGAAAATTCTCAATATTCTTAATCATCCAGAAAAATTAAGTTAAAATTCAATAACGTATCTTCACACAGCCACTAGAAATACTAAAATTAAATAAATAAATAAATAAATAAATAAATAAATAGGAGAATGTACAAAGAAATCAGAAATTTCATACACTGCTGATGTGATTATAAGATGGTAAAACACTGATAGTTTTACTAAAATTAAGCACACAATTTATCCAACAATTGTTCTTAAGAGTTTACTAAAGAAGAATGAAAACATTTCTACAAAAATTATTGCACGTTTGAGAATAAAAGAATGCTAATCAAAGAATGCTAATTGAAGTTTTATTAAAAAATTTAAAGCATTCTAAATATCCATCAAAAGGAGGAAAGAAAAATTAATTATGGTATTTTCATGCAATGGAATATTGCATCCTATTCAGGAATAAAAAATGGCAAAATACTGAAACAGGTTATAATATGGATATATTTTAGCAAGATTTTTTGTAAGGTAAAAAATCAGATTTTCAAGATTACACTGTTATGAGATTCCATTTAGATGAGGTTAAATAACAGGAAAAACGAGCCTGTGAGGATAGAAATCAGAAAAATGATTATCTCTGGGATTGGGAAAAAGAAAGAAAAGAAAGGCAAAATAGAATAAAAGATGAAAACAGAGATATGCAATATTTAAAAACATCAAATAAAAATTTTATAAGTGAAAAGTAAATTACTTAAAATTTAAAAACTCACCAAATATGAAAATTACTGCAAATAAAAAATTGATTAATCTAAAAGATAAAAACAAAGAAACATAAATGGATGACCCAATGAGAAAATAAGGGAAGATATGATATATGGAAAATCAACTCTGTAAGTAATTATAATATAAATAGACCACATAAATCCAAGGAAAATGTATGACTTGAATAGTTAAAAATATAAACTTACTTTATTTTAATTATAGGATCTAAAATATGCATTGTATTTTATGCATTTCATTTTAATTAATTATTTTTGTTGTGATGGGTAAAGATATTTTTAATGAAAGTATAATTAACATACAAAGTCATGTTAGTTTCAGGTGCACATCATATTGATTAAAGAATCCTATACATTATTCAATGATCGCCATGATTAAGTGTAGTCACCATCTGTCACCCTACATTATTATAATAAAATTGACTACATTTCCAATGCTGTACTTTTTATCTCTGTGACTTATTTTATAATTGGAAGTTTGTACCTCTTACCCCCCTTTATCTATTTCACCCATTTTCCCCCACCCCTGCTCTGGCAACCACCAGTTTGTTCTCTGTATTTAAGAGTCTGTTTTGGTTTTTTCTTTCTTTGTTTTTTACATTCCACATATAACTAAAATCATATAGTATTTGTCTTTCTTTGTCTGACTTATTTCACTTGGCCTAATACCCTTTAGATCCATCCAAGTCATAAATGGCAAGATTTCATTCCTTTTTATGGCTATGTAGTATTCCATTGCATATATATACCACTCTTCTTTATCCATTCATTTAATGATGGGCACTTAGGTTGCTTCCATATCTTGGTTATTGTAAATAATGCTGCAGTAAACATAGGGGCACATGTATCTTATTGAGTTGGTATTTTTGTTTTCTTTGGGTAAATACCCAGTATGGCAATTATTGGATCATATGGTATTTCTATTTTTAATGTTTTGAGGAATCTCCATACGGCTTTTACCACAGTGGTTGTACCAATTTACTTTGCCACCAGCAGTGCATGAGGGTTCCCTTTTCTCCATATCCTCACAATACTTGTTACTTTTTGTCTTTTTGATATTAGCCATTCTGACTGGTGTGAGGTAATATCTCATTGTGGTTTTGATTTGCATTTCCCTGATGATTAGTGATGTTGCATATTTTCATGTCTGTTGGCCATCTGTATGTCTTTGGAAAAATGTCTGTTTAGGTTTTCTGACAATTTTATTAATTGGATTGCTTATTTTTTTGGTGCTAAGTTGTGTAAGTTCTTTGTATATTTTGAATAGTAACCCTTTATTGGGTATATGATGCAAATATTTTTTCCCATTCAATAGGTTGCTTTTTTAGTTATTGTTGATGGTTTCCTTCACTGTGCAAAAGCTTTTTACTTTAGTATAATCCCAATAGTTCATTTTTCCTTTTGTTTCCCTTGCCTGAGGAGACATGTCCATAAATACGTTGTTAAAGCCAATGTCCAAGGGATTATTACCTATGTTTTCTTTTAGTTTTATAATTGCAGGTCTCACATTTAGGTATCTAATCCATTTTGAGTTTATTTTTGTGTATAGTGTAAGAAATTGGTCCAATTTCATTCTTTTGCTGTCCAGTTTCTCAATACCATTTATTAAAAAGACTTTCTTTTCCCTATTAAATGTTTTTGCCTTCTTTATCATAGATTAATTGACCATATAGGTGTGGATTTATTTCTGGGCTCTCTATAGGATATGCATTTTAAATATGCATAATAAAAATTGAAAGTAAAAGATGTAAGAAATATTTCATGCAAAATTAACTAAAAGGAAGCTACTAATATCAGACAAAATAGAAATTAAGCAAGAAGCATTGCTAGATCTCAAATAAGATTCTTAAAAATTGTCCCACAAAAGTTTTACATTGGTCATTTTTTTTGCTAGAAATATATAATGCAATTTTTCTAGAGTTTCCTATTTGAGAGAGCAATTGAAAATGGAGATACAGTAATTTTATATGTTATTTTTAATTTTATTTTTAATTGTGGTAAAACAGAATATGTTTAAATGACAAAAGATTAAATATAACAGTAATATGCCAAAATCCTAAATCTATAAACTGTTAAAACAATTAGGACATAAGTCAATAATGATAAAAACAATTTGAAAAAATAGATCTAGTTATGATATTACACTAAATGATGTATTTAGAATATAGTACACAAATTTAATGAAATTCATAATCTTTTAAAATGCACACGAAATAGTCACCAAAGTTAAATATATGATGCTTTTCTCCAGCTTTAATGAGATATAATTGACTATAACATTGCATAAGTTTAAGATGTACAATGTGATGATTTGAAATACATATATAATGCAAAATGATTAACATTATAAGCTTAGTTAGCACAGTCATTACCTCACATAGTTATCTTTGTGTGTGTGTGTGTGTGGTGAGAGCTATTTAAATTTACTCTCAGCAAGTTTCAACTGTACAATACAGTATTGTTAGTTATATTTGCCTTGTACATTAAATCCTCAGAACTTACCTTCTAATTGGAAGTTTGTACCTTTTGAACACCTTCACCTATTTCCCTTACCTTCCACTTCTAGAAACCATTAATTTACTGCATGTTTTTCTAGTTCAGTTTTTCTATCCCATATATAGCTGAGGTCACACAGTATTTGCTTTCTCTCTCTGACTTATTTTGCTTAGCATAATGCTTTCAGGATTCATCCATGTTGGTGAAAATAGCAGGATTTTCTTTCTTTTTATGAACGAACAATATTTCATTCTTTTTTTATAGCACCTAAAACAATAACAGAGGAAAATGTATAGTTCCAAATGTATATATGGGAAAGAAAGAAATGTTAGAATTCAATTATTTAACCTTCTAACTCATGAAACTAGAAAATAAAAACATCAAATCATATTTAAGGAATGTAGAAGAAAACATAATAAAGAAAAATGCAAAAATCAAAGAGATGTTTTTAAGATGTAAAATACAGAAAACAACAATTATGAGTAAATAATATAAACAATTTTATACAAGTAAATTTGAAAATTTGACAAACTAAATTAAACATGTAAATCCTTCAAAACCACTTAAGAAACAAGCAACAGGAATAAAAACTTTTAATGGTTGACACTCCATAAGAATTTAGATCTATTAGTGAAAACCTACACACACGCACACACACACACAGAGCTTCATTTTTTAATCCTCCCAAATATTTAAGGAAGAAATAACACCAATCTTAAACAAACTCTTCCAGAAAATAGCATAATAAGAAACATTTTGTAACTCTTTTTATGTGGTCAGGATCACTTTGATTTCTGTATTTCATGAGGATATTATAGTAAAGAAAATTACAGAGTAATCTGTGTCATGGACATAGTGGTAAAAATTTTTTACAAGCTATGGGTGATTCTATATAAAGTCAATGAGCAAAAAATAAGAAAGACAGTCATGAGAAAGAATAGTCCTGTAATAGTCTATCATAGTAATGAGACCAATATGAAGCATCATAATGAAAACATTGTAGTACTTGCATCAGATGAGAAAATTGCAAACAGAAAATTTCAAAAGCATTCTCAGAACCAGAGTGCAGCAGGGAACAAATGTTTGTTTCTTTTGTTTATTCTAATAATTAGTGTTTGAACAATGAGATATCATATGGATAAAAAGACCTTTCTGGTCTTGTCTGAAATAGACCTATACCATTAATAAAAATCAATCTCTGATATATTAAAACTAAATGTGAAATTTAAGCAATGAAGTATTTTAGAGGAGAACATTTTTATGTCATTGAAGTAGGCAAAAAAAACAGTTCTTAAACATGGATAAAAAGCCACTAACCATAAAAGAGAAAGTGATTGATTGATTTATGTTGAAATTGGGACTTCTATTTCTTCAGCAGAAAGTAAAAGTGCAACCCATAGAACAAAGAAAGGCATTTGAGTTGTATGTACTTACCTATCTATAGATATATATTTGATAAAAAAAAACTCATATCTAGAATGAACAAAAAACCACTACTATTGAATAAGGCAAAAAAAAAAAAAAAAGGCCAGAAATCCCAATAGAAAAATAGTCAAAGAATTTAAATACTCAAAAAATAAAGTACACAAATTGCCAAAAATATCACTAGCTTCATAACTCATCAGGAAAATGCAAGTTTTAACCAAAATGAGATATACAAATACATACACATACACTCCCGATATTCATTAAAAATTTAATGTAAAATAGAAAATGCTAGTGAGAATATGAAACATAAGAACATTGATAGACTGTCACTGTAAATGTAAATTGGTACGGGTAGTTACCAATACATAGAATCTATGTCTCACAACTATATTCCTAGGTGCATTCCAACAATAAGTCACATATTTTTCAACAAAAGGCATATGTTTGAAATATTGGGAACTCAACAAGAGCAACAGGGAGATTGAGTTCCTATTATTCTAGCAGTAGAATTCATTGTATTTCTAAACTGAAATCTACTCAAATGTCTATTGTCAAAAAGGTAGACAAATTATGCTACATTCATACAATGAAATATTTTACAATCATGAGAATAAATATAGTACAAGTAAACACAACAAGAGGTATGAATTTCACAAATATAATGGGGGCAAAAGAAACCAGAAATGAGAACCTGATAGTCAATTTATGTTTCGGTTTAGCTAGGCTTTAGTCCCCAGTGTTCAATCAAAAACTAGTCTGGGTGTTGCTCTGAAGGTATTTTTGCAGACGTGATTAAAGCCCATTATCTGTTGACTTTAAGTAAGAGAAATTATTTTAGATGATTTGAATGGGCCTGATTCAATCAGTATAAACTTCTAAACAACAAAACTGAGGCTTCCCTGAAGAAGAATTTTGCCTGTGGTGTAAGGCTTTAGCCTTTGGTTAAGGGCTTCAGCTTACCCTTCCTAAAGTGCTAGCTTAAGGATTTTAGACTTCCCTAGCCTGCCTCCCCAAATCATGTGAGGCAATTTCTTGTAATAAATCTTTTTATGTATATCTTATTTATTTTGTTTGTCTGCTTGAATCCTGACGGATACAAATATTTTTATATAAAGTACAAAAAAGGGCAAAACTAATTTATGCTGTTAAAAATTAGGATAGTGTTTACCGTTAGTGTAATGTAGTAACAGGAAAGGAAAAACAGTTACCTTCTAGGTGGCCAATAATGTCTTATCTCTTGAACTCAATGCTGCTTAGATGGTTATTCACCTTGTTAAAATTCAACATGCTCCAAGCTTAGTTACTATATACACTATGCCACTTTTCTGTTTGTTAGACTTCAGTAAAATGCGGGAAAAAATTTTGGGATTGTGAGAATCTGAGAGCTCCCAGGTAGGGTGAGCAGGGTGCATTCTACTCAGTAGGAGACATTGCCTAGATGCTGATAAAACTACTTTTGTGGTGCAAGAGGCTGTTTCTTTGAGTGTTGAAAGATTTTGGAGGGTGCAATCAACTGGCAGTATTGAGGCAACATGTAAAGAAAGAGTAAACCAACAGATTGAAGGAATTCTCTTGTCCTTTCTTACTGCCTTCCAATATTTCTTTAGTAAACTCCTATTTTCAAACCTAATAGGAAGCTGCTAGCAAAGCAATCTGGGCCTGTGGTTTGCAAAGTTCTTGCCTCAAGATCACAGAAGAGAGAAAGGTTGAAGAGTCGAGAGGTAATAATCCAAAAAAAAAAAAAAAAGAAAACAATGTTATAGAGTTTTTGTGAGGATAAAATGGGACAATGCATTCAAGGTTCTTAGCCAGTTTTTGGAACACTTTTACATACCAAAAAAAAAAAAAAAAAGAAAGAAAGAAAAGAAAAAAGAAATTAGAAGTTATGCATAATATTATAAACAGGACTTAAGGAACATCAGATGTGATTGGGCTAAAACATTTGAGTAGGTAAAATACATTAAGTTCAGTGTATAGACACATTTATTTGTTCTCTCAATATATAACAAATAGTGACAAGGCAAGTCAGAGAAAAAACATAAGAAATCCATGGGACGAGTCATTTACCAATATTGTAAGGAGACAAATTGAGGCAAGAAGTTTATTAGTTTCTTTAATAAGGGGCTTTAACCTTCTAAGCTCTCCTCTAGCAAGAGTAACACTTGACCTCAAGAATTATTAGTCCAGTTTTTTAGAAATAGTAGTCTGTTAGCATCATTCTAACTCTGATAATTGATTTTTGCAGTACATTTATCCCTTGAAAATAAAGGATGTTGAAAGATTCTGATAATTTCAAATTCAGAATTAATAAATATCAAAAGAATTTTGCATACAGAGAAAGCTACTCTATCAGTCAACTTAATATTTGCTTCAGGAACAAAGAGTTCCCAAATTGTAGCACCTTACAATAAAATATTGTTATATTTCTCACTCCTATTACATGCCACTCTTAGGTCACATACAGTTATGCTATAAATATTCCTTAACTAGTACCCAGGATAAAGGCTGAGCCCATATCTGGGATGTTCTGTTAATGTAGTAGAGAGAAAAAAACTATGAAATTAAAAATGACTCTTAAAATTTTGTCTGGGAAGTGAAACAAGTTACTTTTGTTCTTATTTTATTATTATTTTTTAATTTTAAATTCCAGTATAGTTAACATACAGTGTTATATTAGTGATTCAACAATTGTTCTTATTTTATAGACCAAAACAAGTCATGTGGACAAGTTTGACATCAGTGGAGCAGGAAATTGTAATTGTTGGACAAGGAAAGGCAGTGGATATTTTCAACAATATTGAAATCAACCATAGCTACTAGAAACTAGCACTCAGACAAACCATAATTGGGTTACTAAATTATGACCTCAAATTGTTTAAGAGTCAGGTCATTAAGACCTTGGTGCAGACTTCATGTAGATATTAAAGATACATACATAACTGTTTCACAGAAGATGGGTGAGGAAGTCAACCAATGCTTCACAAAGATGTGAGAATAATGTGATAGGGCAAAAAACTCAAAGAAAAATGAAAATGGAAGTTAAAAAATAAACATAGATTGAATGGAATGAAAATTTAAGAAAAAATAAAATGATTAGTAATTTTTTTAATTTGATACTAAAAAGATAAAGATCAGAAAATAAGAAAAGGAAACCTAGGGAAAAAGAAAATGACGATTTAAATTCGGATACAATTAAAAAATAAAGATTACATAAATATGCATTGTCCCTATTATCTTCAGTTTACAATTTTGGAGGAGCTGATGTAGGACTGGAGAAAATTCCAAAGGATAACAGTAAAAACTGGTAGTAGGACTGGAATTCATTTCCCTGTTTCTAAAACTGATGGTTAGGTAGGAGAAGTTTAAAATCCTGGGAACTCAACAACAGCAACAGAAAAATTGAGTTCCTATTATTCAATCGTAGTGCTGGATTCAGGATAATGTTGTTGAATACTGAAACTTTTTACTATTATTAATGAACCTCACCCACAGAAGACAGGAAACAGGAAAAGAGCTGTGGCTGGGGGACATCATTTTGTATTTCATTCCTGGATTCCCATTTGTTTTGGAGCTCTGCTTTATGAAAGGGGACTTATAATCACAAAATAGTTTTTAGAACTTAATCTTGAAAGAGACCGTAATGACTAATTTTCTTTGGTGTTTCACATTTTCATGAAATAGCAAACTGGAACATAAAAACATAGCAGTAGCAATGGAGATGATTGTTTTGGGGTACTGAAGTAGGAAACTGCAGGTGAAACTTGAATTTTGACAAATTGAGCCAGGAAATTGAGAATTATTTTGAATGATGACATTATTTTTCATGAGAAGCAATCAGACCAAATGGGATCCAAAAGTGGACAAGTCTGACTAAAGGATAACACAAAAGAGAAAGGAAAGGAAATTAAAATTAAACTCAGATAAATCTGAAAACACATTCCACAGAGACATTCCTCATGAACAATGAATATGATAACTATATTATAACTACCTGTGATTTTTATTTTAAATGATACCCTTTCCTCTATTATCTGTCTCATTCTTCTTGGGGTAAACAAATCTCTAAAGGTTGTGGTGGTCTATCCTTTCAGACCTCTGACACCATCTTCATGCAAATATCTGTAAATTCTTAATATACTAAGAATAGCTTTTTTGCTTGCTTGCTTCTGTCCTTCCTCTCTCCCAAGCTCCCTCCCTCCCTTTCTTCCTTCCTGCCTTCCTTCTGTCTTTCTGTGTTCCTGAAAGTGATCATCATTTGCTTTTAAAAATTAATAGCACCTTATATATTTGGCTTTTACAGGTATATTGTATTTTTCCAACATACTTTTTCAACATAAATTACACATGAACATAAATCCAGGATAATTGATATAGAAGGAACTCATTGCCTTTAACAGCTGAATAATATACTATAAATTGGCTAGAATTTATCTAACAATTCTGTTACACAAGACTGTGTTAACTCTTTCTGTTGGTTTAGGTCTTATTTTATACCCTACAATAATATTTTATATATTTCTTATATAAGTCCTATTTATTTCTTGTTAAGTGACTTCTAGAAGTTTTATAGTTTTGGGCACTATTGTGAATGGAATAATTTTTCATTTTTCCTTCTAACTAATCATGACTCCTATGGAAAAAAATTCTTATATCTGGTTACCTTATTAAATTAACTAATTAATAATAAAGTATTTTATTATGTTGATAATCATATTATTTCCAAATGAGGACAATTATCACCTCTACTTTATGATATTTTTGTAAATTACTTTGCTTTCCTTTTAAATTTTATTACCTAGAAACAGCTCACAATGTTGAAATATAATAGTGTTTCCAAAGTTTCATAATGCTTTTAGAGTTATTCACATCTGTACATAGGTTTTCATTAAATATTTAGCCATATTTATATTGTTTCCCTCAAACCTGTTTTACTTAAACGCTTATTTTAAAGTAAAATAGTAGAATATGTAGTATATTTATAATATTGTATGCAGTTATAAAAAAGAATGAGTTACATCTACCAATTTAATAAAAGCTGAATTTTGTCAGGTGATATTTTCTAGCATATATTATGAAAATAAACACCTTCTGTCATTTTTCTTTACTTATTGCATTATATTCATCTATTACTTGATGTTGAATTATCTTTCATTCCTGAAATAAATGCTATTTTCCATAGGATAGTTTAGTAGCAATTAACCTAGGATATTCATCATATTCCTAATGAATTGTTAAGTTACAAATTAATCTACAAAGAGTATCCATATGTTATCATACCATAATTATTGTTAAAATATAACAAGTGCTCCATTAAAAAAATTATGTATTTGCATATTTGATACCATTTAATGAGTACTTAGATACTTTGATGGTACAGATATTTTATTTCATACATTTATATTTGTATTTTGAATTGAGTTGGATCTGGATAATAATTCTGAACATTTTGTAAGTTTGTTGATAGCACTAAATGTGTTCACTTGTGTAAAGCACTTAGAGAAATGTTTAGGCATAGTAAGCATCAAAACATGTTTACTTCCTTGTTGGTTTTCTCCATCCATATTCAGCTGCTTTGGTGGTGGCCAGACAGAGGCAGAAGTTTGGGATTTACAAAGAATAAAGTTTTCCCAAGTCAATAAGACTGAAGGAAGAATGAAAAAAATTGAGAGTATTTGTAGGAGAGTAACGATAATTTCCTTCATAGTGTCTAATTTGGATGAGCACAATAGTGAGAACAGGAATAGATGATGGAGAGGGAAAAAGCATTGAGATCAATGGGTTTGAAGACCTAACAGTGTAGAGGAGTTCCATATTCGGTGTTCTAGAATAAAACCTATAAAGAAAATGGGGCGAGGGGTGGTGTTTGAGAGTGATATGCTCCAAATCCAGATAATGGAGGCAGTGTGAATTTTGGTGACGATGAGGTATAGTGCCCATAGGAGTAAATACTTGAGATGAAATAGAAGTCACTATCTTTGGAAATTAGTTTATCAAAATTCCAGATAGATTTGAAATTATCAATAATAATGATAAGACCAATGGTAGGGAAAAAAGAGTTATCTAGGGGCTAAAATATTTGGTGAATAAAGAAGAGCAATAGGGAAATGAATGGAAAAAAACATGAGGAAAGGTTAGCATATGGTATAGTCAGAAGAAATGGACTCCAAAGCACTGCGGTTGACTTTATTATGAATATCCTCACTGTCCTCATTTTTATCTTAACTAGCTTTGTCACATTCTGGAAGTGGTATTTAAAATTATAACCACCCATAAGTATATCTTTGTCGGGTCCTTGATACATTTCTGAAAGTATTTTCTTTTTATGTGTTACTGCTATTGTTGTTCTACATAAAAGGTTTTATGGTGTTTGTATTTTTTTCCTAAATTATACCTTTTATTATTACATAATCTTATATATAGTATTTATTATTACATAATTATTACATAGCCCAGTCTTCCTGGGTCCAGCTCTCCCACTTAATGCTTTGACCTTATATTTCACATTTTTTGCTATCATATTGCTACTCAGGTTTTTTTCCAGTTCTGATATCTCTATTCTTCTATTTAACCATTTTTTTTTTTTTTTTTTTACTGCTCTGCTTTAGACATTTGTTATTATTGTTGGTGGTGTTTATAAAAAAAAAATCTCCTATCTTGTTTTTTGTTGTTGTTTGTTTTTGTTTGTTTGTTTGTTTTGTTTTCTTTTTAGAGAGGGAGAGGGCTGGGAGGGGCAGAGGAAGAAGGAGAGAGAATCTTAAGTGGGATCCATGTCCAGTGTGGAGCCCAACGTGGGGCTTGATCTCAAGATCCTGAGAGCATGACCTGAGCTGAAATCAAGAGTTGGACACTAAACCTATTGAGCCACCCAGGCACCCCTATCTTGCTTTTCTTTAATGTGGACTTCGCTGTTTGACTGTTCTGTTTTTCATTGTTACTGGCATAGTAAATACTGATTATTTTCTTTCTGTTCTAATTTGAAAAATTTCCAAGGATTAATTATATCAATTAAATTATATTTTATTAAGATTTTTTTAATATAGCAGTTTCAGGTCACAGCAAAATTGAGTGGAAAAATAAAGAATTCTTGCATATTTCCTCTCCTCCTATACACACAGTCTCTATTGCCATCAGTATTCTGTGTAGTTCATTTGTTATAATTGATAAACCAACATTGTCACATCATTATGAAAGAAAGACCATATTTTTGTTAGGCTTCACTCTTTGTGATGTACAATCTAGGAGTTTTGACAAATCTGGGATGCCTGGGCAGCTCTGTTGGTTAAGCGTCTGCCTTTGGTGCAGGTCATGATCCCGGGGTCCTGGGATCAAGCCCTGCATTGGGCTCCTTGCTTAGCAGAGAGCCTGCTTCTCCCTCTGCCTGCCACTCCCCCTGCTTGTGCTCTCTCTCTCTCTCTCTGACAAATAAATAAAATATTTAAAAAGAATTTATCCACCATTTGACATTTATCCACCACTATAGTATCTTGCAGAATACTGACCTAAAAATCCCTGTGCTTCACCTATCCATCCCTCCCTCCCTTCAAGCCTCTAGCAACCACTGATCTTTTTGTTGTCTCCAAAGTTTTGCTTTATCCAGAATATCATCTAGTTGGAATCATACAGAATGTAGCCTTTTCAGATTGACTTCTTTCACTTAGTAATAAGCATTTAAGGTGACTCCATATCTTTTCATGGTTTGATAACTCACTTCTTTTTCGTGCTAAATAATATTCCAAAGTTTGGATGTGCCATAGTTTATTTACCCATTCATCTATTAAAGGACATGTTGCTTGCTTTCGAATTTTGAATAAAGCCATTATAAATACAAACATGATGGAAAAGGATAGGGAAGTGACTACATCTATATCTATAGATCTATATTGATACAGATCTCTCTCTCTCTATACATATATATATAGTGAATTAGTTATACTCCTTCTGGCAGAAGTGACTGTATCCATATCTATATCTATATATTTATAGATCTATAGATAGATGGATAGATAGATGATAGATAAAAGAATAGGAAATATTATATCTATGTCTGTATATCAATAGGTATATATATCTATATATCTATCAATAGAAAGAAGTGGTATTTAAAATTATAACCACCCATAAGTATATCTTTGCCAGGTCCTTGATACATTTCTGAGAGTATTTTCTTTTTATGTGTTACTGCTATTGTTGTTCTACATAAGAGGTTTTATGGTGTTTGTATTTTTATATATCAATATAATATATATACAAATATATACAAATTTGTATATATCAATAGATATATAGACATAGATATATCTATACATATAGAGATAGAGATCTATATAGATACATATATCTATAGATAGGTAAAAGGATAGGAAATGACTATATCTATATTTACATCATCTATATATCTATAATTTATATGTCTATATATAGATATATATCTATATAGATATGTTGATAGATAAAAGGATAAGAAGTAACTATATCTATATCTATATATAGATATATAGAGAGAGTGGGAATGAATTAGATATTCTGCTTCTAGCAAAAGTAGAGTAACTAATATCAACTAATATTGTCATTGAAAACAACTATAAAATCTGAAATTAAAACAGAAAAGGAAAGAATTCTTTGATGGGACTGTGTAACAACTACTAGGGCTGTGACTTGAGCATCTATTCATCACAGGTAGCATTAAAACAATATAAAGATAATCTAAAAAGTAGAATAGGGTATTTGTAATTATATATTTGTAGATATACATACACACACAAATGACAGATGATTCATCTGATGAATAACTTTGAACCAAAATATATAAGAACAGTTATAAACCACCAAGAAAAAGACAGACAACTCAAAATAAAATGGCAAAAGATTGAACAGGTTTTGTTTTTTTTTTTTTTACAAAAAAGGTATTTTTTTAAATGGCAAATAAGTATATGGAAATTGCAAAGTGTCATGAATTATTAGAGATACGGCAATTGAAACTACTTTGTAATAACTCTACACCTAACAGATTGGGTAAAGCAAAGAACCAAAATGACAAGTGTGGAAAGGATGTGGGGTAACTGTAACTATCATATAATGTTTTTTAGAATGTGAGCTGGTACAGCTATTTTAGACAACTCTATGGAAGTGTCTATTAAAGATGAATATGTGCATACCCCTTGACTTAGCAATTCTTATACTAAGTATACACCCAAAAGAAGTACATGCATATGTTCACTGGTAGAAATGTACAAGCATGTTCATATAGGCCTTAACCATAAGAGTCCAAAACCTAAAATACATCAAATCTCTACCAACAGTAAAATGGGTAAGTAAATTATGGGGCTTTCATAAAACGAAATGTAAAGTACTAAAAGAGAATAAACTATGTGCAACAATAAGGATGGATCTCTAAGCATATTGAGTGAAAGAAGCCAGGTACAAAAGAGTGCATTCTTTATAGTTGCCTTTGTAAAAAGGTAACAAACAGGTACAATTAATAAGGTAGAATCCAGGATAATATTATCTTTGGTAGAGTTAATGACTGGAAGAAGGCTAAAGAGTCTTCTTGAGGTATCACTACTATTTCTTGTCTTGACTAGTGTGGTATTTTCTTAGGTATGTTCACTTGTAGAAATTCATCCAAGCTATACTTAAAATTTACTTTTTTCTTCATATCACAATAATATTATTTATATCAAAGGAATGTATGTGAGGGGAATAATTAGGGGTAATTGTAGTGGGTGAGGTAAGAGGCAATATTTGTTTGAGATAAGTAGTTGCAGTGGAAAGATAAAACATGAGGAGGAACTAAGATTGACAGGTCTTGTTAAATAACTGGACGCCAGATGACAGGGAGGAAGATTTCAATGTGTCTGTTGACCCTCTGTATCCATCCTTTTTCCTCTAGTAGGCTCTGTCCTTCATTGTAACTGTTAAAGAAAGGTAAATTATTTAAGGCAAAAAATGGCAAAAAAAATGGCTAAAGGTTTATAATACCTTAAACCAATTCATAAAATATACCAGAAAAAATGAGCTTTACTATTTGCCAATCATTAGCCTCCATAATCATCATGTTCATAAGAAGAAAAAATAAAGCAATATAGATTCATATGAATAATAGGTTAATTCCACAGACTGTGATAATGCCACCAAAGAAGTTCTGAACTCACAGGCACAGATTGTCTTCTATGTAGCTATAGGGACCAGCAGAATGGAACTTCTGGACCTTCTATTGGTTTTTATAGCATGATTTTGCATTGTGCAGTGATTTTTCAGGAACCTGTTTATTGTATTATAGGACAACTGATGATACTTTCATCGAAATCCAAGGCCCTTAAGACTCTTCTTTATTGGATTCTGCCTCTCTGACTGAATCTATTACCACATCTGCTCTTACCCAGGTTGTATTAGCTCTCATAATGGTCTTCTCTCTCTTCTTTGAAGCTATTTCCTCTTTCCTTCTTTAAATATGCTGAACAAACTATCCATTGTATTTAAAGTACTATTTCTTAAGATATTGGAATAGCTGCCTCCTTTTGTCATCCAAATTTCATGTGAAATGTCACCTAATTTGAGAGATTTTAACTGGCCAAACGTTTTAGAGTAATTCCCCATTTTTCTTATTGTGATGGATTGTTTTCCCCCAAATTATCCCCAAACTCCAAGCCACTTTGTATCCACACACTTTGCAATAACACTTAATTTTTTTTTCCATTAAGAGTTGTAGTCTGAGTTGACCTTGCTTTGACCAGTAGAATGGGGAGAAAATGACAAGATGTCAGTTTCGAGCATAGTCCTGAAGAAACCTTGTCTCTTGAGACCATGTGGATAGGCCCAGGATAGCTGCTAGATAATAAAAGACACATGGCCTAATCACACTTGTCATGCAAGCTGATAGCAGGCCAGATGTCAAATTATCTGCTGTGGCTATCCTGGATGAATCAGCTTTAGTCACCTTACCAAGTCTCACTGGCAAGTGCAATTGAGATCAACTGAGCCTGGCTCACATCATCAAAGCAGTCCAAATGAATCATAGGCTCTAAGCCACTAAGTTTGGAAGGGATTTATTATACAGTAATAAATAAATGATATGAACAAGTGTTTTATTTTTTTATTGAACACTTATCACTACTTGATATGGTTTAATTGTTAATTAATTTCATTACTGCCTTAAATGAAATTCTTGTCTTTTTTATTGCTTTATCCCCAGAGTCTAGAGATACACATACATCTGTATCTATATTTATATCAATAACTATATCTATTTTTATTCATCTATCTTTTGTGAAGAAGTGATTTCAAAGAATGGTGACCAAACTATTATCATGATTTGCTTAATTTTGAAGATTTAAGCTTCTGTTACATTGTGTTTACCTTTTTCTTCTTTTTCATGTAACATGTGTTTTAAAAATGAAAATTATTTTTAAATCATTAATTTATTCTCAAAAATGAATTATTGCAGAAGTCATATATAAATCTCAATTACAATAATAATTGTAAATGGGTTAAATTCTTTTATTAAAAGATAAAGAATATTGAATTACATAAAAAAATATTTGAATATATAAAGTATATATGAAAGAGACCTAAAAACATGATTTGGAAAGGAAAATACTAGAATTATATTAAAAATATGTCAGGCACCTTTAACTAAAATAAGATAAGATAAAAAATTGATATTAGAAAGATAGAATTTAAAGGAAAGATGTTAAACTCATTTAAAATATTAAAGATGTTAAAACTCATCAGGTTTTACTTAATCCCAAAAGAATCACTTCATTTTGAAGAAAAGCATAAGTACTATGAATATATGGCTTTTGTGAACATTTTTGGATAAATACATAGAACTGCTATTAGGAAACAATATTTTATAGAAATATAACTGAGAACAATGCCCTAAAAATAAGAGTCAACAATAGAATTTGCTCCAAAAAATATAAGGATAAATCATATAAATAATAATAAAATCAATAATTAGATTTCATATATATGAGTATTTTATTTTTTTTAAAGATTTTATTTATTTGACAGAAAGAGACACAGCAAGAGAGGGAACACAAGCAGGGGGAGTGGGAGAAGGAGAAGCAGGTTTCCCGCTGAGCAGAGAGCCCGATGCGGGGCTCCATCCCAGAACCCTGAGATCATGACCTGAGCAGAAGGCAGACGCTTAATGACTGAGCCACCCAGGTGCCCCATATATGAGTATTTTAAATGGCAGAGAAGAAATCAAAAAGTTCATAATTTTCACAATATTAAGATAAAATATTGAGAAATAAAGAGAGTAAGTAAGCACAAAAAAGGAAAGCAAGGAAAATGGATTAACTTAAAAAAATGAAAAAGAAGGATAAAAAGAAAATAAATCATGAGTCAAGAATGAATGCAAATTAGAAAAACATTATAGCATACAATAGTGGGATGTGGCAAAATATATATGTAAATAAAAGTTACAATTCTAAATATTTTAAATATGAAGTGAAAAAGGATAAATTTTTCAAATCCAACAACCAACTAAATAAACAGGACAATGAATAGTAAAAAAATATAAAATAAAAATAACAAAAGTGAAGTAGAATAGGTACAAAGAAGACATAGGTAATTTACAAAAAATAGCACTAATAACAAATATAGAAAATAGGTCTTCTAGGCTACAAATATTTGAGATATTGCTTGCAAATAAAATAATGGATAAAGAAAATTACAAATACATATAATATCAATGAGTAATGTAATATAGCTCTATGGATTAAATACATTTCAAAAACAAAAGAGGATTATGTTAATCAGTTAGCTATAATTTAAAAATCATAATAAACTGTAGAATATTCTAAGGAAATAAAATTTATCAAAGTTGAATCAATTAAAGAGACAAAATTTAAATATATCACTATCTAGAAGAAATAACAAACATCACAACAGCAAATTTTCTTTCAGTACCCCTGTATGATACTGATTTCAAACTGTTTCATATGAGATTTCATAACATTTTTAGACAATAAATTAAGCTACCTTATTAAAATTGCTTGAAAAAAATAAAATTGCTTGAGCATACAAAACAGTTAAAAGGATTTCTCACTGTAGTTTTGAACTCTGCATATACCTTATAAGCTTTTAGAAAGAAGCACATTTAAAAGCACAGACAAAACTCTGTATAATATACTAGTGAATTAAATTAAGTACCACGTTCAAAATTAAATATACCAGGATCAACTTGTGTTTATCCCTCAAATTCAGGGATGATCTAATTAGGAAATTCATTAGCTACAAATTAGATTAGAATAAGCTAAACATAGATTTGATCAAATTCAACATCCATTCCTAGCAAAACAACAAAACCAGAACAGGCTATTTTTCCAATATAATAAAATAAGAATTTTATCAAACCAAAAGCAGTAATCATGGTTAATGTTTAAATGTTCCACTGACAAAAACGTTTCTATAAAAAATCAAGAACAAGACTTAGGATGCTCACTCTTACCCTAAATCAATGACATAAGAAAGTAAAATAATAAAATAAATATTGAAAAACAAGAGAAAACATTTTAATGTTGTGTATTTGATTGTCTATCTGAGCAGATCAAAAAAGGTTGTTAAAAATATTGGTCTGTTTCAAAATATTTCAAATGCAACTTTCCTAAATAAAAGAAATAATCAGCTATCTAAGATGATAATAAATGATCCCATTAGCAAAGTTGTCCAAAATAAATAATAAATTTAATGACATCTATAACTACACTAGAGAATACAAATTTAACTGATGGACAAAATAATTTATTTTATGTATATATATTTTAAAGATTTATTTATTTGAGAGAGAGAGAGAGACAAAGTGAGAGAAGGAACACAAGCAGGGGCAGTGGGAGAGGGAGAGGCAGGCTTCCCGCTGAGCAAGGAGCCCGATGTGGGGCTCGATCCCAGGAGCCTGGGATCAGGACCTGAGCCAAAGGCAGATGCTTAACAACTGAGCCACCCAGGAGTCCCTGGACAAAATAATTTAAATAAGTGTCATGGGATAGCAAGTCCCTTGATAAGAATGCTCAATATTGTCAAAAATATATTCTTCTCATATTAGCCTATTAATCTATTTATTAGGTTTCAGTGAACATTTCCATTAAATTTTAAAACTGGAAAATAATGATTCTTAAGTTCATCTAGAGGTATAACGTAAAGACTCATTTAAAAAAGGATGATGGGGGCGCCTGGGTGGCTCAGATGGTTACGCGTCTGCCTTTGGCTCAGGTCATGATCCCAGGGTCCTGGGATCGAGTCCCGCATTGGGCTCCCTGCTCCTTGGGAGCCTGCTTCTCTCTCTGCCTCTCTCTCTCTCTCTCTCTGTCTTTCATGAATAAATAAATAAAATCTTAAAAAAAAAGGATGATGGGAAAGCTTGATATTTCATATAATAGGCAATAATTTTATAACAATTGAATCAGTTGGTGCAATTATTAATGAAGTTTTATAGTATATAATAAATATCAAATTTAAATTCAGGAATATATTCAAGCATAAAATATAAACATAGCATTTCTTTTCAGTATGTAATGGACAGATTTATCTCAAACTTAATGCCAAAACAAAAGTCAGTGGTATCAAATATTTAATATGAAAAATTATATGTATAGGCTCGTAAGAAGTCCATATAGGTAAATAACTCAATGGTCATCAGGTGTGAAATAACATTTAAAATAAAGAAATCATTTTGCTGTATAAAAAGCAAAAACAAATCCATATGATGAAAGACCATAATTATTAAAAGGAGACAAACATTAGGAAAACCATTGCAACAAATATAATAAACATTGGGTTAATGTCATAAATATATAAAAATACTGCTGCAAAAAAAATAAGAAAAATTCAGTTACTCAATTTTATCATCCACTAAGTATATCACAAGTTGAAATACAAAGACTAATGTATTTACAAAAACATATCTCACTATATCCATGTTAATATTTAATATATTATTTAAGGACTACATATTAATAAATGTGTAGTAAATGACAAGTGAAATCTAAGAACAAGCTGAAATTAAATAAGAAGGGATAGGCTTAAATACATTTTTTTTAAAGATTTTATTTATTTGACAGAGAGAGACACAGCGAGAGAGGGAACACAAGCAGGGGGAGTGGGAGAGGGAGAAGCAGGCTTCCCGCGGAGCAGGGAGCTTGATGCGGGGCTCGATCCCAGGACCCTGGGATCATGACCTAAGCCAAAGGCAGACACTTAACGACTGAGCCACCCAGGAGCCCCTAGGCTTAAATGTTTTTTACATCTAAGGTTAACATTACAAAGTTAATTAAAATATTATGCATTTTACAATGAAAATTTATAACATGATGCATGTGCAGAAAATATTAAAAATGTAAGCTTTCATAACAAATTTATATACAACTTAGTTATAGAAGACAGTGTAAGAATGTACAAATAAATGTATACACATATATATGAAAACATAATAGTAGTTATAATTGGCTGGTAGAATTAACAGTTATCTCTGGCTGATGGAGATATGTATTCTCATTTTTTATCTTGTCTTTTCTATGTTGTTTAAAAAAATAGATTAATTTTATATTTTAAATGAAGTTCTTATCATCCAAGTATGCTGCCTAATAAGTACAACTATTGAAGTAGAATGCCTTATACAGTGCCTTGTGTGACATGACTTGTGAAAAATATCCTTTACAGATACTTTATATTATGAAGGTACATCAGATAGCTAGGACTTAAATCCTCTCATTCTGTCTTGGCCTCATGTTCTTTAAATAATATCTTTATCTAAATGTGTTGCAAGACCAAGAAACTGGGATTCTGCCTCGGTAGGGATGATGGCAGCCTGAGACTGGAGAAAGGACTCTCTCTGTGAATTCAGTAGCAGGGTACTTGATGTCTGGAGGAGGAAAAATATCTCCAAGAACAAATATTGAAAGGAGTAATTAAACACTTTTGAAGACCAAGGTGCTGATTTCACAAGTGTCTTTATGATCCACCCTGTGCTCCAACTAAAATAGTTGATGCGGGCTTGCTTAGGTTCTAAAGTGTAGGCAAATAACAGATTGAGACTCATGGAAATGACATTACCACTGCTGTCACTGATGTAAAGTTAGAAGTTAGCATAAGCAATAATGTGGCCGCCTCCCTCTGTGCACTGCGTATTACCCCTTTGGCTGGAATTAACTTTTCTATGATGTGTGGACATTCTTTAGGTTAGAGGTTAACATTCAACAGTCAGCAACAGTAATCACAATACTTCATTTTTCAGATATAGGACCTCATAAGTTTTAATGATAAATAAACTTTATTAAAAATGAGATTTGTTGGTGAGCCTGGGCGGATCAGTTGGTTAAGCATCTGACTCTTGATTTTGGCTCAGGTCATGATCTCAGAGTCATGAGATCAAGCCCCGTATAGGTCTCTTTGCTGGACATGGAGCCTACTTGAGATTCTCGCCCCTGCCCCACCCTGTGTGTGTGCCTGCTCTCTCTCTCTCTAAGATACATAAATCTTTAAAAAATGAGATTGGTTAAATAGGTGATGAGGATTAAGGAGTGCACTTATTATGGTGAGTGCCAGGTGTTGTATGGAAGTGTTGAATCACTGCATTGTACACCTGAAACTCATATTACATTGTATGTTAACTAAATGGAATTTAAATAAAAACTTTAAAAAATAGATTAAAAGTGAGATTGTAAAAAGAAAAAAATTACCTAGAATTGAGTCATAAAAAATTTTTCATTTAGTGAGCAATATGGCATTTAAACAAATTTGTGGGAAACCGTACAAATCCTGAGGAGGTGCTAATATGAATGTTTCTGGATTATGTTAATAAATACATACCTACATACATACATATATAATAGTTCTTGATTTCATAACTCTTTGTGTGTGAATAATATTTATATTAGAGTATGATCATTATGGCATGGATTTAGAAAGTAAGAATAATAAATTATTTTTAAAATTAATTTTAAAGTTTTCTGGTTATAGGAAATATATACCCAGTATAGAAAATTTCAGATACCTAACAATATAGTAGGGCTCACTCTGGATCAGATTCCTCATAGAAGTATAACACCTAATATTTGAATTTGCTTCTAGCTAACTCTTTCCTTCTTCGTTCCCTCTTTCCCTCCCTCCGTGCCTCCCTCCCTTCCTTACTCTCTCCTTCCTTCCTTCCTTACTCCTTTCTCTCTTTTTCTTTTTTTGTCTCTTTCATTTTCATTCTTTTGTATGTACCAACCAATCTATCATCATTCTAGCTTTTGACCTTTCAACCTATTTATAGTTAAGATCATACTGCATATGCAGCATTCACTTTTGTTTGCCTTTTAAAAAAATCACTTCATAAATGACCCTTTTTCAACATACATAAATATTTGTTATGGACACAACTTTGAATAACTATATATATCACAATAAGGAGTGCTTAATTAAACCATATCATTAATGTTGGCCTGAAATCCTTCTCTACACAGATGTTTTTAAATTGCTTCTTTTTTCATTGCTATAAAACAATGGCAGGATTTTTGTCCTCTAAATAATTTATTAATATTGCACGCATCCATGAGAGTATTAGAATTTCTATTAACTTTCTGAATATACACAGAAATATTACCTCAACACATAATTTAATGTGTGTGTGTGTGTGTGTGTGTGTGTGTCAGTGTTTAGAAAATTCACATATTCCAAAAGAGGCATTTCTTTCATGGAAAGATCATATTAATTAATTATACTTTAGAAATTATGAAGATCAATTTAACACTTACCTAATTTTATTATTGCTCAGCTATTTTTCCTAAAACTCTTCCAAATTGACTAGGCCTACTTGACTTCAGAGACACTTAAAAAAAATTAAACTTTATGAGCCCAGTAGAATTATTGTGAAATGGAACAGCTAATATAACTACATGTTTTTCTGATTTTCTTATTTGCCAAGTAAAAGCTATTTTGCTATCAGAAACAAAATCATCTATGGGGTTTTAGGCAGCAAGAGAAACACTATAGCCATGTGTTATTTCCAAATCAACACTGAAATAAAGGGTTTGAGACAGAAAATTGGGGCACCCAGGTAATCTATCTTAAAATGAAAGCTGTTGAGCCACTACTCAGAACCACAGTAGCCATGTCTGGGGAATTCTAGACATTCTGCAGCTGTTTTCTGGAGTTCAGAGTAATCAATCCAAGCAATCTCACTTGCTTCGCCTACTGTACAATGGTTGTGTCTTATTTTTTTCCTTTATTTTTCCATCTATGACTCAAGATTAAAAAGTACCAGACCGTGAAAGAACGCGGCAGTGTTAGAGTTCATATTGCTGTAATTTCTCTTTGCTTTGTGTTGTCAATTCTCTTCCCTTTTATTCTTACGTTTTTTTTTCCTTTTTATAAATGAAGTCTGAATCAGTTATTGCTGCATAAAGAGTAGGCCACTGATCTGAACATCAAGAAAATTGTGATTTAGTGAAATAATTATGCATTGAACTTGGGTGGCACTTTTCCTCACAGCCTCTCTTGAGCATTAATCATTTTCATACTTCCCCCATCAGGAGATTGGCTCTCTCTATTTCACAGCAGGGAAATTTGACAAAGAGGCAAAATGATATGCTGAGAATTGTCAAAATTATTATGAATGAAAATGAAAACAGAACCCAGAGTTTCTCAATAGTAAATAGGTTTGATAGGTTTGTACTGGTAGCTGCATGTACAATTTTTTTTTTTTTTGGAAGACCATCCCAGATAAGCAAAAAGCTTACTTATTAACAGATTTATGCATAGGTAACAAAAAGCCGGGAAATTGTATAATACTAACTCTTGTGCTTAGACATAAATATCTATAAAGAAGCACAAGCAATTTTTCAGAGGTCAATATTTTCTGAATTGATTTTTGTTTTTTTCTTTTTTAATGGGATGCAGAACTGGTTGTGTTCTTAAAAAGTACCTTCTCTCTACCAAAGCTGCATTGACCATGAGCTCCAAGAAATTCTGACATGATAGATTTGAATTTCAGAGACTTACTTAGAAAGTAGACCTGAGCTTAGAGCTTTTAGTGCAACACAACAAAAATTTAAAATATTTTGGGTATCCCTCTTGTGATTCATTTTTATGGTTCTAAGTTGTTTTGTGCTTCTCTCTCTGTTTTTTTAATGTCCTTTAACCAAAGATCACTGGGAACACACCTGTGTTTCACACAATTTATTTCTCATTTTAGCAAAGGAGAATGCACATGATTGGGAAATGTGGAGCAGGCTCACTAGGTGGGTGTTAGAAAAAAACCTATTTGAGTTTTGTTTAAGTGATATTGGGGAGGATTCCAGGAAATAAGGTTATTCTGGATGGGATGCTTTCATCAACTAGAGTCAATTCTATGAGTGGGTCTTATCATAACTCTTATCTAGAAGAAGGAAAGATGAGAGCACGTCTAACACTGTGTTGGTAAAAAAGTAACAGTCACCCATATTAGCCAAGTTAGGCAAATATTTAGTTACTTCTGATTTAGACGATGTTCATGTTTTTCCTGAGAACACACATTATTACTAAGTGGTTTTTGTGTTTGTCTTGATGTACCATTGTCCCAGTGAAGACTTGTCTCATGGTGATATTTTTGAAATTGTTGATGTCCAACGGAAAAACTCCGAGGCCAAGTTGTGAAGGCCAGGCTAGTGCATAGCAACACTAAAGCCTACCTGATACTCTCAGGCCAGCTCCTGGATATCAGGGACTGCCATTCTCTTTCTTACAGTCACCACCCAATCCCAGGCCTAAAGAGGATGGACTCAAACATCAAGTAGGCAATAGATGAAGAAGAAGAGAAGTCAAAAGAAAGGAAGGGGCTTAAATTGCCCTTGAGCATAGATTAAAAAAGGCATCAGACTTCACAAATAGCCCAGCCAATTTCACCAAAAGAAAGGACTATGAGGGGGCGCCTGGGTGGCTCAGTTGGTTAGGCGACTCCCTTCGGCTCAGGTCATGATCCTGGAGTCCCGGGATCAAGTCACACGTCAGGCTCCCTGCTCGGTGGGGAGTCTGCTTCTCCCTCTGACCCTCTTCCGTCTCGTGCTATCTCTCATTCTCTCTCTCTCAAATAAATAAATAAAATCTTTAAAAAAAAAAAGAAAGGACTATGTATGTGTTTGGAGCAAAAGCCAGCTATGCTCATGGTAGTGTTCATTTGACTATAAGAAAAATGAAAAGATAGAGAGACAGAGAAGAAGAGGAATGGGGAGAAGGAGAAAATTTATCTAGAAACCTGGCGCTGATTAGGATTCAGACAACCTGATCCTAGTTGTATAAAGATCAGATTCTTCCATAGAAGTTAAGAAGCCCTATGTAATTCTCATCTATACATATAGTGTCTAATCACAAAGCAAAAATATCTGTACAATATTTCATTGGTGAAACAGAATTTGGAGTTAATATTCAGATATGACACGTTTTCTATGTGTTTAAACATTTGTATTTGTTTATTCCACGAGGTATTTATATATTAATTAATTTCACAAAAGAGTGATGGAAGACATACTACATACTATATATAGCCAAGCAGATACTGATTGAATGATGCAGTCAAATATGGTCCCTGCCCTTTCAGAGCTTAAGTTTAATGTGAAATAGACATTTACTAAAAGGAATTAGAGAAACATAAAAGAAAAGATTACTTGCTAAAATGGGCTACTGTTTCCTTCTCACGTTGTAATCTTGAAGAAGTCAGTAAAATGAGAGATACGTGAATGGATTTTGGGAAAATAAAAACCCATAGTAGGAATTATGAAAAACTCCTAAGGAGAGAAAATTCATTGGTGACTTAAGGGAAGAAAACTGCAAACCATGGCAGGGGACAGAAAGCACAGTCAGGGAAGTGGTTTACTGATGGTCATAGTTGTCCTCTTTCCCTCCACAACCATATTTCAGCAAGACAATACCAGGAGACCAGCCACTCCCAGGAGAAATGAATAGCCATCCCCCTCCAACATTCCTCACATACCCACACCTACACACCAATGCTAAAGGATGGTGATAAAAAGATAAAGCTCTTGGGAAAGAGCAATATATATAAAAAAAAAAAAAAAAGAAAAATATCTAGAGTCAAAGTTCAAGGAGTTACCATGGGGAAGTGGCAAGTGGTAGGATTACTGTCAAGGAATGGCACAACCCCTAGAGGTGGCTCTGATCAATGTAACCCTCATACAAACACCCCCAATATATATTCCCAACACACACATACGCATACACACACACATAGACACTTCAACTCAACTAGGAGCAAAAATGAGGGCCAAAATTTTAAAATCTCCCTTCAGCATATATATTTCCAGCCAAAGTACTTGCCCCAGGGAAATAGGAGTTAACAGGCAGAAAATTATCACAATCATTTGAAATAAATAAACAAATAAATGGCTGGTCAACTAGTACAAGTGCAATGAAAAATAATAGAAAAAAACAGAGAAAATGATCAAAAATATAAGACAAATACAATAGATATCTGAGAAAGATAGGAATTATAGGTAACATCAAGCATGAATAGCCATGAGATGAATAAGGCATAGATACAGATAAGGAATAATTGAGTGAACTAGAATATCAAGTTGAGAAATTCTCCAGTACAAATACATAAATAAATAAAATATATAAATGTACCAGAAAGGTAAAGTAGGATGAAAAATAAACAATAAATAAGAGACAAGAAACAAAAATTGACATGTTAACATATATAAGAAAAGAATAAACGTAGGAAAAAGAATAGTAGACAAAAAAATCACTGCAAATTTCCAAAAATTATTAATGATAGATCTCAGATTGAAAAGGTACATATGGAGCTGACCAAACATATGAGGAAAAGTTATGCCTGGACACTTTAAAATGAAAATTAGTAAAATCAAAGAATAATTAAAAACTAATGTAAAATATTCCAAAAACAGAAGAATTGTCCAAATAGAACAAGAAATATATTTACATCATATTGGAAAAATCTAAATATGCAATAAAGAAGACAATGGATTGATATTTTCAAAATAGTAAAGGCAAAGAATTATCAATTTTTATTTTGGGATAAATAAGCATTAAATGTGAGGACACAAAGATATTCTGAGATTTATAAAACAGCTAAAATTTAACAATGCAAAGAATTATTTTTGAAATATTCTTGGAAGAAATATTTTAATTAGAAAAGAAATAAATCCAGGAGAAAACTTCAAGATATAAGGGCAGTAACAGCAAATTAATACATAGTTTATTTTCCAAGATATCCAGTACAAAACAGAAATGATATATTTTAAATTACAGAACTAAACTTCTCTAAATGCCCCAAATATGTAAATTAGTTTTTATAAAAGAAAATGGAAAGGAAAATGGAAAACTTGTCCGAGCAGATAATAAGATAACAGCATATACTATAGTACATGCAATGAATTTCCAGTAGCAAAAATAATATAGAACTAGTTTAGGGATAGCAAATTGATGATACAGAATAGGGAAGATAGAAAAAAATCTATGTATAAGTGACTATTTATGATAAAAATAGGAAATATATGGATAACTTTAGTAGATGTTTTTGGGAAATTTCATAGTATGTGAAAAAAATGAAGCTGGATTTCTACCTCTTACCATATGTGTAGTTGGTCTCATGAGTGGAGTAAACTTGTTTTTTTGTGCTATGAATGGAAAAGTATGATTAACTCAACTTTTCTGAAAGTACAAAATGTAGGAAAAAGCATATAGTCACAAAAACAGTGAAAGGTATTATGTACTTGGTGCTTTGCAAACACTAAAGTGTATATAAACCTTACTTATTCCAGTTTCATGATAATTTTTAGAAGCATATTTAGAGTCTATAGGCACTTGTAACAACAATCTAGGTGCCTCAGTTTGATTGTCATTTTTATCAGTTATGCATAAAGCTATGATAACTGTAAAAAAATATTCTCACATGGAAACCTAAAAATCTGTTTTGGTCTTAATAATTTCTACTAATATTCTCCTTTCAAACAAGAAACAATCTTTTTTTTTTGCTTTAAGTTCGGAAACTTTCACATAATACATAACCTAGTCATTTAATGAATTAATTTATTGGTAACCTACTTATTTTAAAACCCAATGTTTATATGCATGTTATATGCTATTTCATATTTAATTTTAGTTTTCAGAAGAAAAGAAAGAGCCAATAATAGTCATTATCATATATTTTAGAATAAATAATTTGAAATCAAATTATGTTTTTTGAAATAAATTAATAATAGTTCTAGCTTAGATTTTCCTCAATTTGCTCCTATTTTCTTGGCTAAGATATAGTCATTTTTTTTTCTGCAAGTGAGTATACAAAGGAAGAGTATTGTAAATTTAGAGGACAAGAATTGTTTCAGATACTTAACCAAAACTTCCATTAAACAAGCTTTTAATTTTTCTTTTTTCTCTAATGTACTCTACCTAAGCCCAGAATGAAGTTATATATTTTTTATTTTTTGAAGATTTTATTTATTTATTTATTTGACAGAGAGAAGAGCAGGAAGGATAAGGAGGGGGAGCAGCAGGAAGACGGAGAGGGAGAAGCAGACTCCTGGCTGAGCAGAGAGCCGTACGTGGGGCTTCATCCCAGGACTTTGGGATCATGACCTGAGATGAAGGCAGAAGCTTAACCAACTGAGCCACCCAGGTGCCCCAAATGAAGTCATATTTAATATTACAACTAAACAAGAGGTATTTTCCATTTCTAGGTAAAATTTGAAAAAATATTGATTTTTTTTACCTCAAATTATTTTGAATATTTTTCCTCTCATCATTTTTTAATATTTAAAAAAAAATTCCCCTCACAGTTTAAATTTCTTTAGATAAAACAAAGCAAAAATGATAATAGGATTAGAGTAAATGCATTATTATTCTAAGATCTTTTCAGAACATAGATTTTGCTAGAAATACATTCGTATAAATATTACACTGGGGTCATTCTTCTTTTCACTTTTTTTTAATTTCAAAAAATCTTATTCCACTGTTTGGGTATATTTATTTGAATGAAATCTATGTTTACATTTACTTTGTTAAGTGAGAGAATCTGGTATTTATAATAAAAAACAGATAATAATATAATAAAATAATGCTGAATGCCAGTGAATCAGCATAGGCTTCAAGCTCAGACAGTTATTGATCAGAATTCTTACACTTATTCTTCTACTTAAAAGTGTTTTTTAAAGTTGTACCCAGCTTTAAAATAAAGATTTTTCAACAATTTCTCAATAATAGGCCTTTTTTGTGTTTGATTCTAGATATTAAGCTCTCATAAAACTCAGAGATAACTTCTGAAGGAGAGATACTGTTACAGAAGTTATTAATTCTTGAAGAAATTTTGAAGTATATCAAATTAGTTTTGAAAGGAATACAGGAATATTTCTACATTAAAAACAAATGCATGTGATGAGCACTGGGTGTTATACGTAACTGAGGAATTATTGAACTCTACATCTGAAACTAATAATGTATTATATGTTGGCTAATTGAATTTAAATAAAAAACAAACAAACAAACAATAAAGCTAAATGCATGTTTCAAGAGCACCTGGAGAGTCTGTTACTTAGATATCTTAGATATAAAAAGAATATTTACATTACCTGAATAACAAGGTCAGCATCCCATAACGGCTACATGGACACATATTAAGTATATTTGTTTGGAAGAAGATTAAAAGGCATGAAGAACAGATCCAATTAGGAATTCAAAAACTTTTTTTAAAGCAATCAAATTTGTTAAGTTTTAGATAGTACCATGTTTCAACAATTGAAATCAATATATTGAACAAATAAATATTTAAAATAGGAACTATGTCTTTAAAAGTACTTATATTCCATAAGGCATGCAGTAAAATTCAAGTATTTACATTGAAATTTGTTGTAGAGTTTTGGCCTTAATACATTCCCACTCTGAGGTTAATGCAAGTTTAAAATTTCAACCCAGCTTTTTTCCAATACTTTCTAACTTCCCTTAATCTTTCTTCATAGAGCTATGACCATCTCTGATTATAAGGGAGAATTCAGGAAATTTTTAAGTAGAAACTATCCATCTATTGCAAGCCAGTCACAATGTTCCATGCAGAACAGACAGAAGAGACACAGAGCCAGAAAATTCTGACATTTAAAAGGTCCTGACACTATTCAGAGACTCATACCCAGTTACAAGACAAGGATAGTTCACTCTTATAATGGGGCTATTATGTAGCTTTGTAGTACAGCTCTGTTTCAGATTATTTCCTCTTTGATAGCATGACTCCAAAAGGTCAAGAGTTTGCCATTATATTTTCATCCTACACTTTGAAATGGACTCTTTTCAGCCATTTATTATGATTATTCATTAGGAAATACTCTATATTATTGGAAGGATATCTCCCTTGATTGAAAATAGTTTGAGGAACTGATTATTAAATAATTTATCTACTTAAAATGTCATATTCTTTTTATTCATTTTTAAAATCTGTATATTTTTCTTCATGTTGGTATGGTTTTCATCTTGAATTGGAGTACTGGAAGTGTGCCCTTGTATCTTCTCATCCGGTCATTATTAAAAGAATGGCATTTATTTGTTACATATACTATTAGAAGTGTATCTCTGTCTATAACTATGTGATACTGTATGGTAACTATTGGCTTTGAGTAATTTTTCTAATTGGAACAGTTCAATTATAAAAACTTCAAATAAGAGAAATGTACTTGAACTATTAAGATCTGTAGGGAATGTATGATAAGGATACAGAGCTGCCCCAGAGAATCTCAGGGTGGAGATACCAAATCTCAGGACCGGATAGGCTATGATCTCACATGATTATTTCCATGATCTCAGTTATTAAATACTTCAATCTGGATTTAGAGTGTAGTTTTGTGAGTCATAGTCTAGTACTCATTCCAGCATAAAACTAGGATTAATCTAAAAGCAATCACAAGCCTCATGGGTATTGTATATAACTGAAATATGTAACTCCTGAATAGCCCATTTGATTTTTTTCTCCTTTTGAATTAAGCTCTTATGCGAAGATATGCATTCATATCAGGAAATCCAGAAGGACAATGGTGAATTTAATGTCCTTAAATAGCAATTACGATGAACATTTGTTGACCTTTCCTAACTGTATTTATGCCTGTTGGTACAAATGCAATTGAAATAGTAAAATAGTTATAGATACCATAGTTCCTTATGTGAATGCTATGTGAAATAATATGTATACCTCCAAGAAGAGAAGCACAAACATTATACTCACACAAAACCACATATCATGAAGCTCTGATGTCCTTTGTGTAGGACATGGGTTCAGGGAGAGACTAAAGTGCTGAATAACCCATTTTATAGAAGAATGGCTAAATAAACATTTATTTAGCAGGAGCTCCTCAACATTAGACAAGCAAATCTTTTATAGTTGTGTCTGAAAGTATTGCTGGTTTTGAATGCCTAACTAATTCCTCTTCCATGATAACATGTGATGAGGTGGAGGTAACTATGTAATGAATATATTGCAGACATTGTGTTTTTTTTAATGGAAACATATAAAATCCTTTTCCAGTAAATTCTAATACATAAAATTTCTGTTTAACATTTCAAATGATATAAGTGCTTCAGCTTTCTCTGATGAATCCTTTATGGAAGTCCGAATGATTTGCCACTGAAGATAGGAGCAGAAAAAAATAGAAGTTCCCAGTCTTAGAGAAATTTTGGAAAATTGAATGTTATTTTCATATATTCCTGCATGCTACAAGAAATTCACAACACACACACACACACACACACACACACACACACACACAGAATAAATAATAACATTTTCCCCAATTTTCACAAGATAAAAGTAAATGTTCTTATCTTCTCTAATGAGATGTTCTCTATGGAACTTTTTATTTTCTTTCTCATGTACTTATATCTTATGTAGTATATCTTTTATACTTTAGCATATATTTTAACTCACTTTTCCCATTAACTCTAAGATTTTTAAGGTAAAAAATGAGAGTTAATTTTCTTTGTAACTGCTGCAGTAACTGATTCACTGTGGCTATTCAGCAAGCTGTGCCATTGGCAATTACATGGATTATCATGCATAGTCCCAGATAGATCCGTTGTTCCAATAAGCAGGAATGAACAGTAGAGCAGAGGTTGATGGTAGAGTCAAAACTACTGAACTCACAGATTATAAAAGGATGCCTCCTTATATGTTTGCAGTAAACTATTGGTAGAACAAAAATTGTGCAAACCTGGAGGGAAGAAGGGGATGTGCTCGAGAATGGTTGCTATCCTGGGAACAAAGATTTTTACTCAGAAAATAAAATAGAAGAGTACAGCGTCTGCTTTTTTTTTTTCCTTTTGAAAAACGTAGTAATGGGCACCTGGGTGGCTCAGTTGGTTAAGCGACTGCCTTCAGCTCCGGTTATGATCCTGGAGTCCTGGGATCAAGTCCCACATCGGGCTCCCTGCTCAGCGGGGGGTCTGCTTCTCCCTCTTCCCTCTCTCCCTCTCATGCTCTCTGTCTCTCATTCTCTCTCTCAAATAAATAAATAAAATCTTTAAAAAAATGAAAAACGTAGTAATGAGTAAATGTGAAAGGAATAAAATCTTCAGGACATTCAACAAATATTTAATATATGATTCTATGGATGTCTTAACATAAGATTGAAAACATTCTTAGAAGTCCCTAAGATAAAGTTAATGAGTGGGCAGACAGAAGGCTTTGTCTATACATGAGGGGGTAGAATATTGATGGGGAAGACAAATAAAATGCAACAGAAACCAAAGATTCCTAAATGGATTTTGAAAAGATATCACATGCAGTGTATTTACATATTTTTTAGAAAATAATACAAATGGTCTAGTTAGCTCAGCCTGTGGTTGAGCTTACAATCTGTCTAATGTGTGCTTGCTTTTTTTGCCTGGAAAGTCAATTTACTTCTCATTTAGAAAGCAGGTTGGCTAAAGGAACAGAGAATTGCAGATACACAGAATGTATTGAAACAGGGTTTATTAACTTCACATTTTCTCAGCAGAAAGCCTTTCTACTGTTGTGAAAAGAATAAAATCCAATACATAACTTTGGAAGCATTTTCTTATAAGCCTCCACCATGAGCAGTTCATTTGTCTCAGAGGGAAATTGAGCTTTGTATTGGAAAATGTTACTGGAATGTATTCAGTTTCTACATTTCCTATGCTTTGATCTGGAAATTTGAGATAGTATAATGTATTAACTAAATCTAATAGTAGATCATATGTGTATGTTTTAAAATATGAAGCCATTTTATTTCATAATCACAAGTATGTGATCATAGAAATCAAACAATGGATAAAGGAAACCACAGAAGATGATTCAACTGAAAAGAAATCATCTAATTAAAAATAATTAAATACTTTTCAAATGCTCCCAGACATGTTAGTTTTTATCTTAAAAAATGGGATTTCAATCTGAACTTATTTTTTTAAAGATTTTATTTATTTATTTGAGAGCTAGAGAGCACAAGCAAGGGGAGCGGTAGAGGGAGAGGGAGAAGCAGGCTCCCCACTGAGCAGAGAGCCAGACCCACCTGGGGCTCGATCCCAGGACCCAGAGATCATGACCTAAGCCGAAGGCAGACACTTAACTGACTGAACCATCCAGGTGCCCCTCAATGCTTAACTTATATATTTTATTTTTCCATAAAGACATACCACTTGTAGCTTACAAATAAATAAGGGTTGACCAAAACACTAGACCTCAGTTCTCTGATTTTTGAACCATATTACCTACAGAATATTACTTTTCTAAGTTTATTACCGTGAAAATAAATAAAACGAACCTCATTAAAATGGAGTCCAGAAGCCCTGAAGGGGGGGAGCTCTTACACACCTTACCCTTAGAAGGAAACCCAAGAGGAAAAAAAATCTTACTTTGCATACCTCAGTAGGAGGAAGGAAGAATTAATTTCTCCTTGCCCAGCAATAGCTCTGCCAGTAAGAAACCTTGGCACTCAGCCAATGAGAAGCTATAACAGCCCCCAGCTTACTTATTTCCGCTTTAAAAGCAGGCCTTTCTGTTCTCTTCTCTGGACTTGCCTATTGTTTACCATGTCATCCTGACTTGCAATTCTCTGCTATTCCCAAATAAACTGATTTTGCTAGTAAGAAGTTTACTCTAAGGCAAATAATAACTACAATAAGAATGGAAACAGACCAAATTTCCATAAAAAAGAGAATGGTTACATTTGGTATTTATATACCATTGAATACTAGAAAGAAAAGCAAAGAAAAACATTAAATACAGCCATACACATCAATATGAATGGATGGATCTCTACCACAAAATATGTTTTTTTACCACCTAACACTAAAGAACATCAGCCAACAGCAGAATACATACACTATAACCCGATGTACACAAGCTTCATGAACATGAAAAAACTAAACATTATGTTGTCCAGGAATTCATAAATATGTTAAAAATAACAAGAAAAGGAAGGAGATGATAAGCAAAGAATTTAGAATAACAGTTACAGCTGGGGAAGAATGAGAAAATTTACCTGGGTGCAGGGAGGTAGGTGGGAAGTGCAATAGAAAGACTTAAAAGTAGTGGTAATATTTTTAACTTAAGCCTTCTATAGATTCTTATTTTCATACTATCCTTTAACCCATGTTCTTTTCTATTTGTGATAAATACCACATTTTTTTTCTTAAAACAAAATTCAGAGCAACCCAAAGAAGTCTAACTTTTAAAGCCAATTTGAGTTGTCTATGTCTCTTCTCTAAAGACCTGTTAAAGGGTGCAACTCAGAATAAATTGTCACTGTCTTTTACAAATCATAATCCTCTTTAGCTGAAGTATTTAGGAAAGTAAACTCTCTAGCCTGGTGTCAAGTCACTGTAATAAATCAGTCACCTGCATTCCTTACATGTTGAAAGGATACAACTGTGCATTTTTCACTTTATGCAACAATGTTTGGAATCTATGTTACTTTATGGTAGTTTTAGGGTTTCCACCTTCCACCAAGTTTCCACCTTCACTTCCTGGTTTTTGAAATATTTCCTTAGGTGTCTCACTCTCTTAGAACTAGGCTTTTTTTTTTTTAATTTTAATGAGATAAGTATAAGCTTTTGAATCTCAGCTCTCCTATTTTTTTTCAATTGTTTGAAGTCTCTGAGCCACAATTTAATTGTCCTTAAAATGATAATGCACACCTCTTATGGTATTTGTGCAGATAAAAAATATAAAAATTCTATCATAAAACCTAGAAATTAAGAGCTATTAAATAGAATTTACTCTTTATTTCTTTTTCCTTGTTTCAACTACAAGTCCACTCTTCTGGCTAGACCCAGGGGGGTGCTCTGACTTGTTTTGTTTTGTTTTTGCTTCTGTGAATTTCATTTTTCCTTTAGTATCCCTGATCTGGAGCTCCAGTTTCTAGAGTATTTTTTCTTCCTTTTATTCTCAATTTACCCATTCTTTTAATAGCAATCTGGTTTCCGTCCCTCCCTCTGTCTCTCTCTCTCTTTTTTCCAAATTTACTTTTTTTTTTCCTGAACTATTACCTACCCACCTGACCAAATAGGTTGAAGTTTCTGTTTTGCTATATTACCTCATTGCTGCTGCTATGTTTGTAGGTGCTCTCATGAGTCACAAATAAGATAAATATGTAGGGAAACCTTCATTTATCCTTTCCTGTTAATTATTGCAGTTATTCTCTGATGACCATTGCCAGCTTGAACACACACAAATCCATTATGTTAAGTAAACAGTAATTTTATTATAAGTAGGGACTTTTTTTTTGGTCAAGTAAAACTTTAGAATTTATTCACAGAATATATGTTGTAAGAAATGTTAAGATCAGGGTATTGTTCACACTTAGAAAGCAGAGATCTTATTTCAGTATTGCTTGGTGTTACATCTTAAGACTAGTTGGATTGTTTCTTCCCCCAAAAAGCATACTCAAATTACCAAAATGGAATTAATCTTTCTGTGGGCATAGAAAGAATCAAGATTTTCTATCATGTTTAAAATACAGGAGAGACACCTTCAGAGCCTTCCACATAGTTTAAAATTAGCCAGCAGTACATTTTTGCACATAGTTCTGTAGACATGTATAGATAAAATATGTTTTGTTGGTATTTAACGCTTCTGTTCATAAGAAATCTCTGTCTTTATGGATATGTATAACTTATATGGATAGTTTATATCACTGATACATCATTATTTTGACACATACTAAAGGCAATTACTTGTGTTTGTAAGCTTTTTAGGCTTATTCATATGTAATGAGTAATGACCGACAGAAGAAACTCAGTATTTTTAAGCTTCCAAGCATTGAGCATAAAAAAATATATTTTCCTTAGGCCATAGAGCTCCTAAACTTTGTGCTATATAGGAAGGTAGAAAATTATAATAGGAAGAAAGACAAAGTTATGTAGCTGTGGTGTGGCAGCCTGCCAAATAGTTATGATAAGCCCATACTCTTTACCATGCAGCAAATGAAACAGCATTCTGCAGTGTACAGAGCAATCAGGGAGTGTTTCCCTAAGCTACTCCAGTCAGCCCTATGTGGAAGAGAGAAAATAATATCTAAGATCACTCTCATTAAAGGACCCCTAAACTAATGAGATGTATTACTAATACTATATATATTGAGGTTTTACTTGAAAAAATTTGTATTTTCTTTTTTACTTGTAAAGACCAGAAAGGATTATGCCTCAGAAAACAGTCACCATGAAAAGACCATATAAGAACAAGTGAAATAAAAGTACTAAATATTTAATTGATTTTCAAACTTACTCAATGTAACCTTAGTTTTAGTTTTATATATGAATTCCAAACAAGAAGCATTTTTCAGAATCAAACGTGTGAAAATTAATACTAACATTAGCTTCTCTTTTATTGAATTAAAATTCTATCATTTTATTATTTGCTTTTAGAAGTTTCTGTGTGACCAAAAACAGTTACATAATACAAGTGACATGGCTGGGTTTCTCTTACATTGGTTTCTTCTATTCAATCATAAAATGGAATCCTATTACAGAAAAAGAGTTAATCAAAGTCTGTGAACAACACATACTTAAGCACAAATACATAAAAAGTAATATAATTTAGTTTCTACTCTATGGAGATTCAAGTTCTTTTAAGGAGATGAAATAACTGGAAGGAAAAACAAAACAAAACTTGAGAGCAGCATAGGTAAACTTTATTGTTTCATAGAGTTAATAAATATTCTAAAATTTTAGCAAAGGAAGAGATGGCTGTAGCTGGAGCAATAGGATGAGGCTTCATAGAGGGAAAATGGTTGGATTTCATGCAGAAGTCCTAGGACACTTAGGAAAGGAGATATGGGTCATTGTTACTTGTTTGGAAAGAACATGAGTAAAGGCACAAAGGTAGAGTTTGTCTAACGAGGAGGGCAGGAGGGAGGCAAATAGAAATTCTGAACTGTTTGAAATGGAGTAGCTCTATGGTGAGTAGAATAGTGTTCCCCCAAAATGTCCATGTCCTTAGCCCCAGAACTTGTGAGTATATTAGGTTATACTAATATAATTTCATCTACAAGATGAAAGATTGTAGATGAAATTAAGGAATGCTAATTAGTTGACCTTAAAATACAGAAGTTATCTTGGATTATGTAGAACAGCCCAGTGTACTTAAAAAGTCAACAAAGGAAGCAGAAGAGTCAGAATATCCGAGAGGAAGATGTAAGCTCAGAAGCAAGAGCGGAGTGTTGAGATGTGAGAAGGGCTCAAACTTATTTGCAGGCTTTGAAAATGGAGGAGGAGACCACCAGTTAAGGGACATGAGCAGCCTCTAGTAGCTAGGAATGGTAAGGAAAAAGATTAATCCCCTAAAGCTTCCAGAAAGTAATGAAGCTCTGATGGGACCTTTACTTTAGCTGATTAAGACCTGTGTCATTCTTCTAACCTACAGTCATATCAGATAATAAGTTTGTATTGCTTTATACCATTATGTTTCTGATAATTTGTCTTAGACAAATTATCTGAAAGCTTGAAAGCTTAGCTAGTCACCATCCCAAGTGTAAGGATTAATACTCAAATGAAGAGAACCATATTTTGTTAATGGTGTGAAAAATGGACTTCAATAGAATATAAGGAGAAAAATATGCATTTTCAAGGAAAAAATTACTGGGGGCAAAATAGATGAGAGTGACATGTCAATGATGGATGTAATATTTTTGCAAATTAGAGAAAATGACAAAACATAAGGTAATGTTACTTCAATTGTTCTTTGGTACCATTTTTATTAGAGTTATCAGAAATTACCAGAAAGTTTGGATTAACATATAATATGAAAATGTAATGTGTTGATAAAAATATTTCATTGAAATAAGTGGAATTTCAGATACATACATATTATGTGCCTCATAGCACAACAAATGTGTCTTCTAAAATGTATACATATATGTATTTCAGTTTTACTTTTAAAAGGCATAACCATGAAAGATAAAGTAATGATGGTTTGAAAAGTATTTTTTAGGTTAGAAATAAGAAAATCAATTCATAATTATTTTCCTTTAATGATAAACTTAGGTTACCGTGTACATAGTTTAATCACTTAAACATAATCTACCTAATGACTATACTTAAGAATATCATGTCCTGCAAACATAGTCTTATAGCTAAACCAATTGTGGATCCATCTTCAATCCACTATGGTTTATCCCTTAGTTAACAACAAATGCTTCATGAACTAAAAGTAACTCTGGAGTTTTTGTTGTTGTCCTTGTTTGCAAATTGTTTTAATGGATACTGGACTTTTATCTAGTTTATTTCATTCTTCAGATACACGCCAAGGACATTTTGAGACTCAGTTGTATTAACAAATGAGTATTTCAGACCACTAATCCTCAGGGTCTTTCTTTTTTTTTTAGAAGATTTTATTTATTTATTTGAGAGAGAGAATGAGAGATAGAGAGCACGAGAGGGAAGAGGGTCAGAGGGAGAAGCAGACTCCCTGCTGAGCAGGGAGCCCAATGTGGGACTCGATCCCGGGACTCCAGGATCATGACCTGAGCCGAAAGCAGTCGCTTAACCAACTGAGCCACCCGTGCGCCCAGGTTTGTTCAGTAACTGTGAAATTCCTACCTATAGAGTCAGTTGTTCCATTATATCTCTGTGAATAGAAACAAGTTGTTACAATGAACATTGGCATGTAAACTTCAATTTTTTATGCCTTCCATTTTATAGTCACCTATTTTAATACTAGTTCCATAGTAAACACTTCAATGACAAAGATATGTGTTCAAAGGGGAAGAACTTCTTGATTGAGGAAAGGGAAATAAAGGTTCTAAACATGTGTATCATAGTCACATCTCATAATGAATTACATTACTTTTACCTCCTGTAGAACTATATATGTATGCATGAAAAATAAGCATTCAAAGCTACAAGAATGTGTTATTTAGCAATTATGTTTTTTTATAAGTAGTGTAAACTGCATAATTGTTGAATATCACGTTTAGCATTCAGTTTCTTCCTTTTTTATTTCTTCACTGCTGTTCTCTTATACTCTGAAAATGTTAATACTTACCAATAAAAAGATGGAAACTCCTAGACACCAGGTCTTGAAATAATAAAAAAATTGATTCAATTTGCCTAAAAGAAATAATAGGATTTATATACCATCTTCTTTCCAACTACAAAGTATGAATGGGATGAACACCAAGAGACATGTTATATACCCAAATTGAAATATACAGGAAGGCTAATAAGGAGTTTCTCATATAAAACTATTTCTTGTTTTATTTCTGGCTGCACCGTGAAATGTTTCTTATGACATCTGGTCTGAGGATCCTGATGATCAAAATTATTTTCATAATAACACTTAGGTGTTACTTGCCTTTTTCGCTTCTTTGACACTTGCACTGATGTATGTGCCAAAGCAATAGTGGGTGAAAGTGACGTAATAAATCTGAGCAACAGCACTAAACCGTGATAATGGTCACTTGCAGAAAAATAAAATGCTAACTTCATTTAAGATAAACCAGTAATATTCATTTGATATATAAAAAAATCAAATACACCTTTTTTAGAAGTACAGATTTTTAATAAAATACTTTTTGCAACAAAATAGGAGACAAATTGTGGTTATTCAGATTTTAGCATTTGGCAGACCTTATCTTAAAAATAAAGTGAGCATGCCACTTCCAGGAAAACAAGTTACATTGTTTATATTAAATGATAAAATTTAAGCTTTTAACAGATATTTAAAATTTAGAAAACTTGTATCTGTCACTATGATCTTGGCAGCTTCCCAATTCTTAAAGAATTTTCCAGTTAGGTCAGTGGTGACATTAACAGATGTAATTTTCAAAACATATTTTTAAATGAAAAGTGATAACATTTGGAACTATGTGATTCAGTGAACCAATATTTTCTAAATGATCAGTCCATGGTGCTCCAAATCATTCATGGGTAAAATATTCCTTCAGAGTGCAAACTACACCAAGGGATGTTAATGATGAGCTTTCAGATTCCACATTGCAACCTATCTTTAAGAAATTACATGTTGTCTGGTATAGTATAATAAAAGAATACCCACTATTATCTACAAAAACTATTAAAATACTTTCCTTTTACTAACTATATATCTGTAGGAACCCTGCTTTTTCTCATTATTTCAATCTGTGAGAAAATTGTTCTCTTCTACTAAGCCAGCAGTTATTTACATAAATGTAAATCTGTGCTGCTTATCTCTAACTTTCCATTGTTTTGGAATTATAGTTATTTTTTATTTTATAAGCTCTCAGTTTTCATCAAAATATAACAGGTTTTATGTCATTGTTAAGTGAACTAAAATTAAATATTTAACATTTTATTATTTTTATTATTTTAATATGAAAAAATGTTAGTAGATATATCCACATTAAGAAAAATCTCTTTGAGAAGCTAAATAATTTTTGAGAAGAGAAAAATATTTATCGAGAGGAGCAAGTTGTTTTTTATTTCTTGACCTAAGTATTTGTTAAGTTTCACAGAAGTTCACTTTGAGGTAATTGAGCTATACATATTTTGCTTTATCACCTCATGTATATGTAAACCATATTATACATTAAAAAAAGGTTTAATGAGAGAAAGTCTTTTAGAGTCTCTCGGGGAAGAGTTTATTACCATGAGACTCCCTCTCTTAAGGGGAATGACTGAGAAAGGAGATAGTCCACATTGCTATTGACAGCCACCTTGTAACCAGTCTTGGAATAAAGCAAGCACCTATTAATTCTAATAATGTACCTGTACATTCTAAATGCAGAATTTTATGATATGAACATAATGACTATAATATTATTTCTTCCTTTCAGATGCTTATACTTTACTTAATATTATTTCATTGGCTAGAAAATATGGTACAGTATTGATAAAAGAGATAAATGCAGTTATTCTTTTTTTTTCTAGATCTCCAAAAGAACAGTTTTGACATTTCACTCTAAAGTATGTTTGTTGAATTTTTAAATTATAGAAATCTTATTATATTGAGGAATGTATATATGTAACTTAAGAATTTTTTTAACTATGGATAAATGTTGAACTTCATTAAATGATTTTCCCACTAATTGAAATGATTATATGGGTTATCTCCTTTATTTCATTCACTCCACTGTGGTGGATAGTAAAACAGATTTTTTTAATGTTAAACCAATTTTGCTTTCCTGGAATTAACCCAATTTAGTCATAACATATTACTATTTTAAATATATTTTTGAGTTGGGCGCCTGGGTGGCTCAGATGGTTGAGTGTCTGCCTTCAGCTCAGGTCATGTTCCCAGGGTCCTGGGATCGAGTCCCGCATCGGGCTCCCTGCTCAGTGGGAAGCCTGCTTCTCCCTCTGCCTCTCTCTCTCTCTCTCTCTCTGTCTCTCATTAATAAATAAATTAAAAAAAAATCTTTAAATATATTTTTGAGTTTATTTTGTTATTTTGTCAAATATTTTTCAAGTATGTTTCTAAATGATGACCTACAACTAATTGTTCTTGTGATATCCTTGTCAAGATTTATTTTTGAAGTTAACTTGTCCTCATAAAATAGAGAAATGGTCCTTTTCATATTTATGGCAAGAATTTGTGTAAGCTTTTTAAAATTAAACTTGTTTTAAGATTGTAAAATTACAGGGAGTTATAAGAAATAATGCAGAGAGATTCCATGTATCCTTTGCGAGTTTACCACCATGGCAGCATTTTGTAAAACTATATAATATCACAATCAGGATATTGGCATTGATACAATAAAGACACAGAACAATTCCATCAATAAAGTAATACAGTGTGTTATTTTTCTGTATCCACACCACATCCTTCCTAACCCATTCCTGACTTCTAGATACCACTAATTTGTTCTTTATTTCTATAATTTTATATTTTAAAAATGTTATATAAATGGAATAATGAAATATGTAGTTGGCTTTTTTTTTTAGAGAGGGAGAGAGAGATGGGGCAGAGGGGCAGAGGGAGGGGACTCCACACCCAGCACGGAGCCCAATGTGGGACTTTGATCTTACAATTTTGAGATCGTGACTTGAGCTGAAATAAAGAGTCAGATGCTTAACCCACTGAGCCACCCAAGCTCCCTTGTAGTTGGCTTTTTCAATCAGCATAACTCTGTGGAAATTCATCCAGGTTATTACATCTGTCAATAGTTATTTCTTTTTATTACTGGGTAATACCCTGTGGTAGATGTACCGTAGTTTGTTTAGCCATTCACCCACTGAAGGACATTAGATAGTTTTTAGTTTGGAGCTAATATGAATAAAGCCATTGTGAACATTTGTGTAGAGGACTTTGTGTGAACATAATATTTTCTTCTTTCTGGGGTTAAATGTCTAAGAGGGCAATTTCTGTGTCATACGGTTTGCTTATTCTTATTTTTGTTTTTATTAAGATAGAATGTACATAACCATCATAAATGTACAGTTCAGTAGCATTAGTGCATTCACAATATTATGCAAACATTATCTAGTTCCAAAACATTTCATCACCTCCAAAAGAGACCTCAGACCTATTAATTACTCTTCGCCCTTCTTTACTACAAGCCCTGACAAACACTAGTCTGCTTTCAGTCTCTATGGATTTAACTATTTTGGGTATTTTATATAAATGGAATCATATAATATGTGACCTTTTGTGTCTGGCTCCTTTCACTTAGCAGAATATTTTTGAGGTTCATCCATACCATAATATGTATCAGTACTTCATCTTTTTAGGGCTGAATAATTTCATTATACAGATATAATACATATTACTTATACATCCATTTCATGATGTATTTTTTGGCTATTGTGATTAGTGCTACTGTTAATATTTGTACACAATTATTTGTTTGAATACCTGTTCTAAATTCTTTTGAATATCCCAAGAGTGAAATTGCTGAGTCATGGAAATTCTATCTTGAGCCTGTTGAGGAACCACCAAATTGAGACAGCATCTGTGAGAGTCTGTGGTGTAGGAAAATTCATATTTACTCCTTAGGTACATGTTTGATGGGTTCTAATCCAAGATAGAGATATTTTTAATAGAGCTCATCCATAACTTATTAGTCCCTAGATTTCAATTTCTGATGCTGATAGCCTCACAAAGCTGCCAAATGTTAATTAGCTTCTTAGATTCTATTAGTCTGTTCCCATTTTACCTGATTCCTACTGAACTGGCAAAAGCCCCCAGGAAAACAATAGCTCTTATGACCTGGACAGTCCACTAGGTCTCCACCCCCCCAGTCCTGGCCCAGTAAATTTCATTATCCTATTAATTAAAAAATAATTTGAGGCAGAGTTTTAAAATATTTTACCTGATTTTTTGCTGTTTTAAGTAAGACTTTCTATGCAAATAATTAGCTTGCCATTAATGAAAGTAAAATATATACACTATTATTTCATTATTTAATTGCTCTAAGCACTAGAGATTTATTCCAAATGAGGGCATACATCAATTATCTACTATCAACTCTGAAAGGAAGACTTTTCTTTTCTATTACAGTGTTTCAACACATTCCCCTGTGCAAAATAAATCATTCATCCCTTCCTTTGAGGTTTATACTATGCCAGTAACACTTTCTAAACGGTTATCTGCCTCTCAGATATCATTTTGCCAATGGCCTTCTATTTCCTCATGATCAATTAACAAAGATGTCTTTCTTGTTCTTTTGGGAACTCTCGAAGTTTTTTCCAACATATTTTTGGACATGTGATTCTCAGAAGCGAAATAATGTTTTCTGCATTCAGTAAAGAGGCATGAGGAAGTTTTACTATAATGGAACAACTCAACATCTTGGCTTTGTTGATGTTTACACAACTATGTGTTTGTCAAAACTCACAGAACTTTACAGCAAAAAAGGTGAATTTTACTGTATATCAGTTTTAAAAAGTGAATCAAAATGTAATTTGAAGGGAAAAAGAAGCCTATAGAATGCTCTTCTTGAGAAAATACAGACAAAGACTGGCACCCATACTAGATGTACTCATAGTTACTTCACAGCAAAGTTCAAGGAATGTGTTTTATGTCACAGATATTGTCCCAGCAGACTCATTCAATGACCCTTAAGACAATCATCGTGACTTTCTGAATCTGCTCTTCATTGCTCAATCTGCATTGTTCAATCAACATATGATTGTGTAAATTTAAATTCATTAAAATTAAATAAATTAAAATTTTAGTTGGTCAGTTACACTACCCACATTTCAAGTGTTTAATAGGCAAAATACATTAGAGCCCATCATACTGGATGGTGCAGACACAAAATACTGCCAATATCATAGTGCAGTTCTATTAGAAAGCTCTGTTCTAGTTACCTAATTATCCTTAAGAGATAACTCAAAGAATCTATTTTCTAGCCTTCATCTACTGGAAATATTTTATTTGAAATACATATACTATATAAATTATATTAATATAAATTTTATGTTAAATGTGTGATTAATATAAACAATGTGTCATAAGTTGAGTGTTAGTTATAAAAGCTATTCAAGATATTAGTCTGCTTCTTAAAAAGTTTAAGATAATATGATAACAATTAGGTATACACAAATACATGTGCATAGCTCAAGGTAGTTCTCAATGTGAATAAAGGACAAAAACCTGGTGTCATGAGAATACAGAAGAGTAGGTTTTGTGATCATAAGAATATAGATGAATCAGTTTTTAGTTCATACAAGTAGGGGCATTATGGAACAACTTTGAGCTATAAGGAATGTATGAAATTTCATAAGTAGATTAAATTAAATCCATAAAAAACACAATGAAATGTTATAGAGTAAAAAATTCTCAGTGGAAAAAGAGATAGAAGAAAATATGGAGACCCAGAAAATTGGATACTTTCCAGATTGACTAACACATTGATCTAATCAAAAACATAGATTCCAATTAGGGACAAAGTAAGATAATACTAGAAAGATAAATACAATTATATTTGTGAGTCTTTAATAACCAAATAAGCTCTTTTACCAAATATAAGCCTTTTGTAATACAAAGTTTTAAGCAAGAGTGATTAAATTGTGTTGGTGTGCTAAGAGTTAAGATACAACAGCCTGAATGTGGTATGTTAGGGTCTAGTGTGGAAATAGAGTGAGTATTACAAAATTGGGACTGGGGGATGAGGCACAAAACTAATGGCCTGTCAATAGGCATGGAATGGCATGGACAGATGGGAGAGACAGCAACACAATTTCATATAATATCTACCATCACCAAACTCATAATCTTTTCCAAAGGATGTAAAAAGGAGGGATGTATATAGTAGTGAATGAGTATTCATCTTAAAGAGACAGATGATGAAATGAGGAAGTAAATATTGTTATAAATGATATTGATCTTTGGGATTTATTGCACCAGCATTTCCATCTATGATGGAAAAAAGTTTTAAAACTCTTAACTGAAAGTAGAAGAAAATTAGATCCCACATAGTAATGCCTGATATTTATAGATCACTAAATATTTGGGGTATAAACTTTTTGGACTTACCTGTATTTTTAGTTCATTATCATAGCTAAACTTTTAGGTGTGATCGATTGCTATTGATATTTTTTAAGGATAAAGAAATTTAGATTAAGATAAGATAAATAATAAAAAATACGGTAACCACATGTCAGAGTTTATTGGAAACATGTTTGATGTCTAATCGGAAGTTCTATGCTTCTACATTTTATGCTTCCCATTGTTCCCTTTAGATCTTTTAGATTGTTCTGACCCCATATAGGCTTCTTTACTGAATGCAGAAAACATTTCACTTCTGACCATCATATATTCAAATATATATTGGAAAAAATTTAAGAGTTTATTAGAGGAGACATTAAAAGATTATTTATTTATAAAAATTATGTATAGTTTTGTAAGTTAGAATAAGAGATTAAAAATATTAATGGGTGAACTAATGAACTTTATTATTTATGAGACAGGAACTGACATATTTTCTAATAAGAAGAAGGGGTGCTCTGTAGACTGCTTTATGATGGAACAGAAGTGTGGTTGAGGTGAACAATTGTAAAACTATTGGAGAGATCAAGGGAGAACTGTTTTTATTTTTTTTAATTTTTAAAGATTTTATTTATTTATTTGACAGAGACACAGCGAGAGAGGGAACACAAGCAGGGGGAGTGGGAGAGGGAGAAACAGGCTTCCCGCTGAGCAGGGAGCCCTATGTGGGGCTCGATCCCAGGATCCTGGGATCATGACCTGAGCTAAAGGCAGATGCCCAACGACTGAGCCACCCAGGTGCCCCAAGGGAGAACTGTTTTTAGAGGAGGAATTGCTTAAGAGTAGGAATATCAAAATAGCACAATGGATTGCAGGTAATGGTTTGGTAAAGACCAGATTTCAGAGTACTTGCTGATAGATTGGAAATAAGATAACAAAATTAAAAAAAAAAGTGAAATCAAAGGCAATACAATGCCTTTAATTGAAATATACATATGCATATATAATTGTACCATATTACATTATAAATATAATTTTAATGCTATATATCTGTTATATGCTACTATATTTCATTATAAATAAAATATTAAAATATTGTTTACTAAATTATTAAGAAGTAATAGCATTTACCACAGTATTTGACATGTGACACAGTTATATCCAATTGTGTCAATAAATTTTCATAAATGAAATATTTCACTTGATTATACCTATGGATGATATAGTTTGGGATCTATAAAAATGCCTTTTTCCAGAAATTCCAACTCATTAATAAAATATTATACTTCTTTAAGATCAACAAGAGTGAAATTCTCTTTGAAAATCTCTCATTTGCATCTACCATCACACATCTTTCAATAGAGCTTGTCTTTTATCTTATTCTTCAGTTTAGACAATGTAAATTAACTTGAATTGTTTTTTATAAATCACTTTGATTTTCAACGTTCATATTAGCTGAGGAAACTAACAACATTGAATTTATTCTTGTGGTTTTCCTAATTTATATATGTACACTGCACATTTTTTATAGATATCAAAATTTATAACTCCTTAAAAATTTGTCTATCTGTAGTGATTCATTTATGTTTAATGGTCCAAAGTTTTAAGCACGTATATCAAAAGTAATTTTAGTAGCAGAAAAATATTTTAGGTGGATATGTTTGTCCTGTTTCTGAAACTATATACTTGTCTTTATGAAGAGATTCTCTGATATAATACATTCAGCCAATATCAGCAGTTTAATGAAACTAAATAAGGATTAAAAAAATAAAGGATTCTACTTCTTCTTAAAAAAATCTGTTCATTAAAGAAACATTAAAATATGATTTTTTATTTTCTTTTACTTTAAAAATCTCTGTTGCTTATGTAGGCAATGTTGGATTGAATTACTCTAAATATGCACAAACATTCACAGCTTTTCTATCTGTGCTTTTGGATAATGAATATGAAAGCTTACTCTCTAAACTGCAAAGTGCTATTTAAATGTAAGATCTTATTATAAAAATGTCATTTTACAAGTGACAAGGAAACTGCTGTGTGTGTTTACTCTAAGATAAATATTGCAGTTTTCTTTCCTTTTTTTTTTTTCTTTTCAGATCATGGTATTAACCCAGATTATCAATTTTCAACTTAACTGCAAGGATTTTATTAAGTAAGTTAGTAAATTTTGTATTAGTATCATATGAATGTCATGTGACCTAGATTATTTAAATGTATTTGGCTCTCTTCTATCCTGGATTTAAGGTTCAATAGATTAATACTTTCTAAAGCTAGTTAATATTTTCTACTTATTTTCTCTACATTCTGTTTTCATTAAGAAGTTTAAACTAAATGATAAAATTTTTATTTCTGTTCCCCTCTCTTTCTTCTTTGGTATATCCTGAAGTTTTCACTAGAGATACTTTAATGATCATTTAAATAGTGGAGTGCCACTGTGCACTATCATTTTTTGATATTATAGCCAAAATTAATTTAGATTTCTTGAGACAGATATGAATATGCAGAAATAAAAAGTACAAATGAGAATTTCTCAATGCAGCATTTTCAATGTATTATGTAGAAACCTGATTAAATGTATTCTAAAATCTATATATTTTATAACCATCTATAATTAAATACAAACATTGACATCTATATTATAATAATAATGTAAATACACATGTAACTCAACCTTTTAAAGACCTTCAGAACTCATTAATCAACAACTATTCACTGAACTTTTATATTCCAGGCACTGCTCTGAGTAGTAGAGATAGGAGAGGAAAGAAGGACTAATGCCAGCCTTTTAGAATTTCACCCACTGTGAAGGACTCACATATATAACAGTTAGACAAATACTCATGCTATAAGAGAACATCGATTGAAAATATCACCAAAGCTTTGTGTATGAGATCTCTTCCTGAAGAAGGAATGCCTAAGTTGACTGCTGAAGTCTGAACTGGACTTCATTAGGAGAAGACTTAGCAGAGGGGAATTCAACCAGGAGGAGAGTGCCTTCTAATACTATAGATCAGAGGACAAGGGGTAGTGGGAAAACACAAGGAGTTCTAAATGGTTGGAGTGTATGTCACAAGAGAAAGAACCATGAAGTAAGGCTATAACTTATCAGAAGCTAAGTTAGGCAGGCTGTATAAAAGCATTTGGGTTTGACCCTGGGCAAATGGAGAGAAAATGGAGATCTTTATAAGATGTGCGCATATGCTCAGTGCACAATGCATTAGTGTGGACAAGTCAATCTAGGCATATGAATTAGGGGTCAAGAAGCTCAGGTGTGAGGCAGCCTTACTCTTAAAAGATATGGTGGCCTTGACTCTTGTAATGATGTGAGGTATGAAGCAATCCAGATAGATACTTAGGTGAAGAGCAATACTGCTAAGACCAGGGAAAGACGTCATTGGCTGAGAAGTAAGTGGTATTTTAATAAATATGATGCCAGAAAGTTTGCAAGGAGGATTTAACACTGAGTTATGTGTTCTTACAAATATATACAGTATTCAATCTGCAAAGGAATAAAGTGGGATTTTTTCATCATGTATAAGCTCATATTTACAGAATTTACTGATGTGTATTGTCTCCACTTTCCTGAGGAAATTTTTTTATTACTTGTCACAAAATAATCCTCACCATTTTCTATAAGCTACTGTGTAAATCAAGAAAACACCCATGTATTTAAAAAAATTATGAACATTCTAATTTCATGTACATTTTTGACCTTATTTTAATGATATAATTTTGTTAGAAAAGAATACTTCATAGACCTCTTTGAAATCATTTCCTAAAGTCCACCTCTACCACATAATCACCTGCCTCTTTTTATAATGGATTTTGTTGGTGTAAATAGACAAGTGGAGATTGAGTTCCAGTCAGTGATAATAAGCTAACCGTACTTTGTATAGCTAATTTTTGTTACTAAGCAAAATGAATGAGGTATTGTTTTATTCTTGCTTAAGACTGAAAGCTTTTAGATTACATGTGTACATTAGTGAACCATTATAATCTGAAAAATCATTGGCTATTTTATTATAGAGGCTACAACTTTGACTACATTTTATTAAATGTCTTTTTAAGAAATGAATCATGGGCCACTAGTTCCATTTTTAAGAAAGTTCTCTTCTGGGGCTCCTGGGTGGCTCAGTTGTTAAGTATCTGCCTTTGGCTCAGGTCATGATCCCAGGGTCCTGGGATCAAGTCCCACATCGGGCTCCCTGCTCAGAGGGAAGCCTGCTTCTCCCTCCCACACTTTCCCTGCTTGTGTTCCCTCTCTTGCTGTCCCTCTCTGTCAAATAAATAAATAAAATCTTAAAAAAAAACAAAAAGTTCTCTTCTAACTCTGTGCTTAAATGAAAAATAAGTGTAAGGTTAATTGCAGTAACCTATCACTTTTCTTTGCAGAATCCAATATAAGTCCTACAGGATCATTTAATAGTCATGCAGATCACTATTCTCCATACACTTTACATACCCAATTAATTAGAGGGGGGAAGCATTAAATGAGAAAAGAACCGACCCCTACCTCCAAGCTTTCCTCTATACCTGACCCTCTGCATCTTTCTGTGTGGCATTTTAACCTCATGATTTCTCTGCAATGATGTCTTACATTCCTATGACGTAAGTTTAATCTTTGAATTTGGAAAATGTCTTGTCTAAAAATTATATCAGGCAATCCAAAGACAAACTTACAGCTTCTGTTTATTGGAAAATACAAAAGAATACATTTTTCTATTGTTTTTTAGCCTTGTGAAGTCATATGTATATCACTAAACAGGTGTGTGTATAAGGAGTTTGCATTTGGAATCATTAAATAATAAAAATCATGTAAATTTTAGTTGTAAGATGATATATATTGAATTGTTTAAATAAAAGGATTTCTGTGTGAAATTATTCTTTTTGAGTTACTTGACACATGCTATGTGATATAAGTGACTGGTTCAGCCATTGACTTTTCATACATCACTATAGGAAGATTGAACTCAGTTGTGTATATTTGAATTTGGAAAATCATTTATTTTTTAAAGGTTTTATTTATTTGACAGAGAGAGAGCAAGCACAAGCAGGGGAAGCAGCAGGCAGAGGGAGAGGGAGAAGCAGGCTCCTCACTGTACAGGTAGCCCAACGCAGGGCTCGATCCCAGGACCCTGGGATCATGACCTGAGCCGAAGGCAGAATCTGCTTAACTGCCTGAGCCATCCAGGCACCCCTTGGACAATCATTTATTAATAAATACCTCTTCTGTGAAAGACCTGGACCCTAAACTCATGAAATTTCTCTAATGAGAAAGGAAGTCTGGTAAGTAAACAAGCAGTCCCTTGACAATTCATTAAATAGTCGTACCTTCTCATTTAGTGCCAATGGTAGCCACATTCTTGAAGAATAATGAAAATTGGAGCAAAAAGATTTGGCAGTTTTGGGCAGCTGGCAACTAGGAGTATTTTTAATACCATGACAGAGGCTATTCTAACTATTACTCCCTCACTTTCTCAACTACATGATTTACTCTCATAG